>NC_091245.1:7345530-7648560 GCF_042477335.2 Ovis canadensis
GGGAAGACTGAGAGGAACTAGGAGAGAGCCCAGGGCAGGGAGGCTTGGCCGTCCATTGAGAAATAATAATTATTATACTAATGCCATGAACGTTAGGTTCAGTTCAGTCCAGTCGCTCAGTCGTGTCCGACTCTTTGCGACCCCATGGACTGCAGCATGCCAGGCCTCCCTGTCCATCACCAACTCTCAAGGTTTAATCAAACACATGTCCATTGAGTCAGTGATGCCATCCAACCATCTCATCCTCTGTCGTCCCCTTCTCCTCCTGCCTTCAATCTTTCCCAGCATCAGGGTCTTTTCAAATGAGTCAGTTCTTCGCATCAGGTGGCCATAGTATTGGAGCTTCCACTTCAGCATCAGTCCTTCCAATGAACACCCAGGACTGATCTCCTTTAGGATGGACTGGTTAGCTCTCCTTGCAGTTCAAGGGACTGTCAAGAGTCTTCTCCAACACCACAGCTCAAAAGCGTCAATTCTTCGGACAAGCTCTGCCACATTTTAACCATCAAGTCTTGGATTATTGAAAGGGACTTCGTAATCCTTTTGGTTCTTGTGGTGTTTGTTCAATACCTATGCTCATTCTAGTCAAGAATCATTCCCATTACTCAGTCCCCAAAACAAACAAAATTTTGCCATTTGCTGTAACATGGATGAACCTGGAGGGTATTATGCTAAGCGAAATCAGTCAGACTTCCAAGAAAAACAAATGTTGTATGTTGTCACTTATAGGGAAAATCTAAAAACTACAACCAACTAGTTGAATAGAACGAAAAAGAAGCAGACACACAGATACAGAGAAGAAATTAGGGGTTACCAGCCAGAGAAGAGAGGGAAGGGGGAGGGGCAAGGCTTGGGTGGGGGAGTACGAGGTACAAAGTGTGATGTATCAAATAAGATACAAGGATATATTGAGCAACATGGGGGATACAGCCAATAGCTCACAATCACTGTGAAAGGAATAGGACCTTTACAAATTGTCAATCACTGTATTGGACACCTGTAATTTATCTACTATTGTACAGCAACTATATGTCAATTAAAAAAGATGAGAAAAGAATCATGCCTGCTCTGTTATGGAGGGAGATGATCACTTCTGGATTTATTTCAACTGTTTAAGGACGGGTGTTCACTGACCTGGGTTCCCCCCAGGTAGGAATGACGCTAGTCTGGAAAGCTTTTTCTCGGTATTCTCTTTTGAAATCGGCCTCGGGCAACCACAAGGCCGCTGCTTCCCAGAGTCAGGGTGGTAGAAACCAAGTTCTGGGGACGGGTGGCGGCAGCCCTGAGCAGGGCGAAGGGCCACAGGGGGTGGTGCTGCCGCTTCTCTGGCCCCGGGGCCCCAGGCGGCAGGTGGCTCTCTGGGTGGAGGGTCCCAACTTGGCCTCTGTATCCCCGCCTCTCGGGAATTAGAAGGGAAACTTCCATTTCCAGCGGAACGTTGTGCCCTGAGCTCTGTCACAGCAGCCGTGACTGAAGAGAGAACTCAGCTTCCTTGAGGGTGGTGGGGCTCCCACACACAGCAAAACAAAGCGCTTCCTTTTTCACGTGTGTGATTGTTTTTCAGCAGCTTTCCTTCATTAGTTTTTTCTTCTTTTTATTTATTTATTTATTTTTTGAAGATAATTGCTTTACAATACTGTGCTGGTTTCTGTGACTTTTTAAATAGACACAGAGGCCCTCTGCTCCATTCATTAATAATGTATCACCTCATCTTCTAAATCGTTATCCTTCTCATGTTTTCAGCAGCCTTTGGACCCCCTCAAAAGACCGGTTTCTGACGGATTAAAAGAAACCTCGGGGCTGGGTGGGTGTGTCTCCCTCTTCCTCTGCCCAAGCTCTGTGCCCCCCCCCCCGCCCCCACTCCCCACCCCTTGGGGTACCAGCCCCTTCCAGCACTTCCTGAGGAAGTGGGTTCTGCGGGTGGGTGGTTGCTAGGTTCCAAAAAGGCGAGAAGTTGGGTGGTACCCACAGAAGCGGGTGAGGCATGAGAGGCTGTGAAGAGGGGAGATGAGCCTGTCCTGCGGAGACAGCCCTGGGCTCATCCGCTCTCTGCGTCTTGGTCCCGCCCTGTGTTTATTGCTTTCGCATCCTCACTTTCATGTCACTGCCTGAGCCATAAACTTCTTGGGGGGTGAGCTTTCCTGCCTGATGTGAACAGACCCGATAGACCCTGGCACAGGGTGGCCTTCTCCTTCCGTGGGAACAAGCAGGCCCTCTAGTCCACATTCTCCTTGAGGTGGAAAGGCTAAAGGCCCAGGAAACCAGGGAAGGTTCCAGAGGAGGAGCAGAGCTCTGGAAACACAACCCCAGGGAGTCAGGGCCTGAGGGGATGGACCCTTGATATAAAGGGAAATTTGAGTCTTCCTGGGCAGCTAGACAACCCTCCACCACACCCTCCCTGGGCTGTGCTCTGAGCTTGGAGCCAAGGTCTTGAGCTCCCCAAACTCCCTCCCATCTGGAAGTTCCCCCTTCCCCCTCCCCCACCAGCTCTTTCAAGAATCTAAGCTGGAATCACCTATCCCTCCCCCACCTCACCAGTGAGACTTAGGCCAGTTGTGCCCAGGGTCCTTTCCACCACCAGCCGCCCCATCACCCCAGGAGCCCACTTCCCTGTCACAGGGAAGCCTGTCTTACCGTTATAACAGGGCCTGTGTCCCAGGTATCTCAGGGCATCAGAGCACGGAGCAGGGAAATTGAGGTCAGCTCCAAGTATGTCTAGGACCTGGACTCTGGGATTCCTGTCAGTCACCGTGTTTGGTGCTTAAAGTCGCTCGTGTCCACATCAAGACTGGATTCCACTTCCTCATCTTGAGGGGTCTCATTTTATACAGATTTGGAATGCATATTTCTCCCAGGAGCAATACTTCCTTTTGATTGTTTTAAATGTTTTAAGCAGAGGTGCGATGCTAAACGTCTGTCCATGGATTTCATTCTTTACTTAAACTCCACTTGGATAAATAGAGACTTACATGTAATTCAACTTTAAACCAGTACTTAGTTAATCTAGAGCAGCTATTACCATGAGTGGAAACATGACTTGAAAATACGTGACCTCAGTCTGAGCCACAGAGTTGTCACCAAGTTGAGCACAAAAGCCCATTTCTACAGATGTGAAACACGGCCACGTAGAGGAGAACTGAACTTGCTCTATCCAAATTTTTGGCCCTTTAAAAAATTAAAAGACCATTCATATACCTTCCACGCCACCTCTCTTCTTTCCATATTTGATCTTTCTACTGTTTAGAATGTTAAATTAATGATGCTGGAAATATTCATTTGACAATTATTAAAATGTGACCGAAGTACTATCTGTCATAAAGGAGTTAATACTCCAGGGCAAGACAGTTGCGACCATCACCTGAGCAAATTCGGCATATAATTGAAATATCTCAACAGGGAGACCTGCCTCCTTTAAGGGGTCAAGGCATGGCCCTCTAATTATACTGATTCCAAAGTGTGAAGAATGAGCTGGGAATCAGCAGACTCCTGTCCTAGGAAAGATCTTCAAAGACCATGAAGTGAAAATAAAGTGAAGTCGCTCAGTCATCTCCAACTCTTTGTGGCCCCATGGACTGTAGCCCACCAGGCTTCTCCATCCATGGGATTTTCCAGGCAAGAGTAAAAGAGTGGGTTGCCATTTCCTTCTCCAGGGGATCTTCCCCATCCAGGGAATGAACTTGGGTCTCCTGAATTGTAGGCAGACACTTTTACCGTCTGAGCCACCAGGGAAGTTGAAAGACCCAGGCATATTCATGTTTCAGTTTTTAGCTGAACCATTTCCCAAAAAGAGTTTCCTTCTAGATTCAAGGTCTTGGGAAGGAGGTTCTGAAACCATTCATTAGAATCCCCTTTAGAGTCTAAAAATTAAGGATTAGCTGTATCTGACAAAGCAAGCCATCTTCAGCATGATTGGTATAATCGTATTGGGTTTCTATCATGGCTACAGCAAATTGCCACCAGTGGGGTAATTAGAAACAACACAAGTTTATTATCTCACAGGATCTGAAGTTTAGAAGTCTGTCTTGGGTCTTTAGGGACCAGAACCAGGGAGTCACAGGCTTGCTGTCCTTTCTGGAGACTCATGGGGCGACTGTCCATTCCTCACATCCAGCTTCCCTAGGCCTCTCCTTCTTCCTTCAAAGCCAGCAAGAATGGCTTGGTGGGTTCCTTTTACCATTTCATTACTCTTTCAGTCTCCCTCTTCCATGTTTAAGGACCCTTATCATTATATCGGGGATCTCCCTGGTGGCTTAGATGGTAAACAATCCACCTGCAATGCAGGAGACCCAGGTTTGATCCCTGGGTGTGAAAGATCTCCTGGAGAAGGGAGCGGCAACCCAGTCCAGTGTTCTTGCCTGGAGAATTCCATGGAGGAGCCTGGTGGGCTACAGTTAGCAAGGTCACAAAGAGCAGGATACAAATGAGCGACTAACACAAGCATACATTATTATATTGGGCACACCTGGAGAATCCAAGATATTCTTCCTATTTTAACATCAACTGATTAGCAACCTTAATTCCCCTTCACCAACGGATTAGAACATGGTCATCACTGGGGGAACATTATTCTGCTGACCACAATAATATTGTAAGTATTTGACAAGTTGACTTCTGGTCCCAGGTTCATGCCCTGCAGGACAGCACATACCACTGAAAACATCTATCTCCATCGATCAAATCTTCCAGCCCTACTCTTTGATGAGTCCCACAGTCACTGCTCTTCCTATTCCAATAACTCTTTCCTCTCCTTGGGAATCTCTGGCATATTGTCAACATCAAACTCATTTTTACCTCTGCAATCTACTTACTTTCTTCCTCAATGTTTTGCTGGATTTTTATCCACTGTTTCTAAAATTCTTGCTACTACTTAGCCGTTCTTATACTTCTTGGAACTTCTGAATTTTGCAAAAGTAAAGCGTTCAAATACACATCAGATTCTTTAAATGAACAAACAGAAGCAATGACAAATCTTAAAAATATTTTTACGCATTACGGTAAACTCAAAATCAGTGACCTGCTTGGAATCCCATGTTGCAGAATTCCTAAACTCAGATTCACAAAGATTTAGCAGGAGCTCAGACGTATGCAGTTCACATATGTGAGCTCTCTGTGGCTGTCAGATCAACATTCATGAGTAATTTTAGCTTTGGCGATGGTCACACGAAAGCCATGCTCTGCTGAAGCTTAGGAAAAGCATACCTGGCTGTTGTACACATAGATGACAAAAATATTCCCTTCCCAACATACTTGGCCCTTATACCTCATGAGTAACAATCACATCAAAAGCACAGCGAGCCAAAGCTTAGGAAAATACATTAGTGACTTACTCGTCCATTCCCAAAATCCTAGTGTATGCTGCTGATATGTTTGTATGCTAGTATCAAGACCACGAGGCATAGCGGTAAAGAATCCAGCAGGTAAGCAGGAGACACAGGTTCAAACCCTGGGTCAGGAAGACCCCCTGGAGGAGAAAATGGCAACCCATGGAAATGACAACCCACTCCCGTATTCTTACCTGGGAAATCCCATGGACAGAGGAGCCTTGTGGGCTATAGTCCACAGGGTCACAAAGAGTCAGACACAATTTAGAGATAAAACCACCAACCACCAACTACCATCAAGACCTTGTGCTGATGTGTTGACTGGGTTCTTTCTAATTTCAGGGAACAGAGACAGCAAAGTATAGGTTGTCATGGTTAATGGTATTCAACTTGTTTATCTAAACACATCTACAGGTAGGGAGAAAAAAGGAAACCAGGGTAAATACCTCTGTAGAGGCTTCACCCAGCTAAAATCAGGCCTAAAAACTACTGATTGACATATAGGCTTAAAATTGGCTCTGAGTTATAAAAACCTAGTTTTATGTTGACTCTCCCTTGAGCCAGCCCACAGCTCTAACAGTGGGCCCCACTGCCCTTTCTCTCTCCTTTCTTTGTCCTGTTGAGGCCTTGCATGACCCTCCAACCCACTCTGTCTCCCTCTCCATCAGCTAGTCCCTTTCTCAGTTCAGTTCAGTCATTCAGTCATGTCTGACTTTGCGACCCCATGGACTGCAGCAGGGGTCCCCTTCTGCCCCTTCTCCTCCTGCCTTCAATCTTTCCCAGCATCAGGATCTTTTCCAATGAGTCAGCTCTTCACATCAGGTGGCCGAAGTATTGGAGTTTCAGCATCAGTCCTGCCACTGAATGTTCAGGACTGATTCCCTTTCTAACTTTCCCTATTTCTCAGTGGAGAGGAGGAGCTCAGCTTCCCCACTCCTGCCCACACAAGTTTCTTTACCCTTTCAGATTCTTCTGATCAAACAAAGACCCCCACCTCCCCAGAGGGACACAATCCAAGGTTTCTATCAGCCCATCTGCCCATGTTATCACAGTCAGTTTGAACACTATTTGGTCTATATTTTAGCTGTAAAATTATGTCTACAGAAAGGAAAAGTGACTTTTTGACACAGGATAGCCATGATATTCTTTAGATCTGGAGAAAACTAGTTAAAATGAACTTTGTTTTCTCCTTTGAAACTGCAAAACCGGTTCTTTTTGCATATGCAATGAAAAAGAGCTAGCTTGTTAAAAAGTCCTGCCTAGGAAAAAGCTTGAAGTTAGCCTTTGCTAGGGCTTCCCTGGGGGCTCGGACAGTAAAGAATCTGCCCGCAATGCAGGAGACCTGGGTTGGATCCCTGGATTGGGAAGAGCCTCTGGAGGAGAGCATGGCAGCCCACTCCAGTGTTCCTTCCTGGAGAATCCCACGGATGGAGGAGTCTGGCGGGCTATAGTCCATGGGGTCACAGAGAGTCGGACATGACGGAAGCGACTCAGCATAGCACAACCCTAGTTATTATCGTTAGGCAGTTAGAATCACCAGCCACGGGTCCACATCTCCTGCTTGCTCCCTGAATGCACCTCCGTGCTGATTACTGGGGTCTCTCCCGTCTGCCCTCCTGTGCATCCTGCTGCTGCTGCTGAGTCGCTTCAGTCATGTCCGACTCTGTGCCACCCCATAGACGGCAGCCCACCAGGCTCCCCCGTCCCTGGGCTTCTCCAGGCAAGAACACTGGAGTGGATTGCCGTTTCCTTCTCTAACCTGTGCATCTTAGTTCCTATTAAATGCTGTCTGAGTTCTCTACCTCATGCCTTCTGCTCACGGCTCTTTTCATGTGGTTTCTCTGCTCTCGGGCACTAGTGACAGAATAGATCCAAACATCTCAAGTTGGAGTTTGTCCTGAAGAACAGCCAAGTGGTCCCATAGGTCATCATCCATGTCATCGCGTCCACGCTGGGCAGAACTTTCTTGCCAGGACTTAGCATAGGCTCCTGGACCGGGAGACTAGCCCTGCTGGAACCTTCTGGCCCTCTCTGTCTCTGGACTTCATTTCATGAGAGAAGATTACTGTTCTTATTGCCTTTGCCATTTCAAGCTGGGGTTTGCTCTTATTAACAATCAGATACAATATGTTTCATAGTTAATCTTCCCTATTCAGGATCACCTGTGTGTGAGTATCTCTAAAGTGCTTGTGTAAAAAGTAGAGTGAAACTGAGCTTGTAAAAGCCATTTGAAAGCTTGCTTGTTCAGAGTTAATGCAAAGCTGGTCAATGATCATGACCCAGCATCCCCAGAGGGAGAGAAGCTTGAGGGAAAGGTAATGCCAAAGAATGCTCAAACTACTGCACAATTGCACTCATCTCACACTCTAGTAAAGTAATGCTCAAAATTCTCCAAGCCAGGCTTCAACAATATGTGAACCGTGAACTTTCAGATTTTCAAGTTGGTTTTAGAAAAGGCAGAGGAACCAGAGATCAAATTGCCAACATCCGCTGGATCATTGAAAAAGCAAGAGAGTTCCAGAAAAACATCTATTTCTGCTTTACTGACTATGCCAAAGCCTTTGACTGTGTTCAGTTCAGTTCAGTTCAGTCACTCAGTCGTGTCCGACTCTTTTGCGACCCCATGAATTGCAGCATGCCAGGCCTCCCTGTCCAATACCATCTCCCGGAGTTCACTCAGATTCACGTCCATTGAGTCCGTGATGCCATCCAGCCATCTCATCCTCGGTCGTCCCCTTCTCCTCCTGCCCCCAATCCCTCCCAGCATCAGAGTCTTTTCCAATGAGTCAACTCTTCTCATGAGGTGGCCAAAGTACTGGAGTTTCAGCTTTAGCATCATTCCTTCCAAAGAAATCCCAGGGTTGATCTCCTTCAGAATGGACTGGTTGGATCTCCTTGCAGTCCAAGGGACTCTCAAGAGTCTTTTCCAACACCACAGTTCAAAAGCATCAATTCTTTGGCGCTCAGCCTTCTTCACAGTCCAGCTCTCACATCCATACATGACTACTGGAAAAACCATAGCCTTGACTAGACGGACCTTAGTCGGCAAAATAATGTCTCTGCTTTTGAATATGCTATCTAGGTTGGTCAAAACTTTTCTTCCAAGGAGTAAGCGTCTTTTAATTTCATGGCTGCAATCATCATCTGCAGTGATTTTGGAGCCCCCCAAAAATAAAGTCTGACACTGTTTGACTGTGTGGGTCACAGTAAACTGTGGAAGCCTGAGGGACCACCTAGGAAATGAGAAGTGTGGAGGGTCACTTCCTACAAAATTGAAGACCACTTATAGGACAGACCCCAGGGTACTCTTCAGCTTCATACTGAACCTTTGCATGTCTCCCCTTCAGTCTATGTATTCTCAAGTTATATTCCCATCAACTCAGATTCTGATATTTTCCCAGGGGGAAATTATTTCCTATAAACATGATCTCCTTTGAATCCCCTGCCTCGTAGGCAGGCTGACATCCTGTTTGCTTTGGAATTAGTAAAGAGCAGTTTTGATGGAGACCCGTAGTCTTGGAGCTCAAAGGTTAACAGCCGGGTAACTGCTGCTACCGCTCCGCTTCTTTCCAGCCCACTACCCCTGCTTCCTGGTTCGGGAGCCAAGTGTCTGGGGATCCCATCTGATGTGATTGAGCATTTCTAGCTGTTAACTTTCTGTGTTGACTTGGTTAGGATCTGGTGGCCAGGTGTTTGGTCAAGCTGGTCCTGCTGTCTCAGTCAAGGTATGGGATTCTCCAGGCAAGAATAGTGGAGTGGGCAGCCATTCCATTCTCCAGGAAATCTTCCCAACCCAGGGATCAAACCTGGGTCTCCCGCACTGCAGGCAGATTCTTTACTGTCTGAGCCACTGGGGAAGCCCAGCATTTAAACCAGCAGGTGATCCTCTATATTGTGAGTGAGCCTTGTCCAGTCCGTTGAAGGTGCCGCCAAAAAGAAGGTAGCCTGCCTCCAGACTCCTGGCGCAAGATCCATGTTTCCTTGAGCCTCCAGCCTGCGAGCCTCCACGGCAGATTACAGACTCAGGGCCCGCATCATCAAGTCAGTCGATTCCTTAAGGTAAATCTCACTGTGTATCTAGACAGGCACATTCAGCTGATTCTGTTTCTCTGCAGAATTCTGACTGTTACACTATGCAAGGACATTTTCCTTCCTCTAAATGCATTTAACCCTAGCTAACCATGAGAATGGGCTTCCCAGGTGCAGCTAGTGGTAAAGAACCTTCTTGCCAATGCAAGAGATGCAGGAGACCTGGGTTCAATCCCTGGGTCAGGAAGATCCCCTGGAGGAGGGCATGGCAACCTACACCAGTATTCTTGCCTGGAGAATCCCATGAACAGAGAAGCTGGTGGGCTACAGTCCACAGTGACATAAAGCGTCAGACAAGACTGAAGCGACTTGGCACACACACACGCAACAATGAGAATAACATCAGGCAAACTCCAACTGAAAGACATTCTATAAAAAGGCTGACCAGCACTCAAAATTGTCAAAGTCATCAAAAACAAGGCGTGAGGAATAAGAAGTCTGAGACACCATCACACCCAAGAGGAGCCTAAGACAGTTTGATGACTGGATACAGTGTAAGATCTTTATCTTAGATTAGGTAAACTAAGGAAAAATAAATAAACTATGGGATTGATTTAATAGTCATATATCAACATTGCTTCATTCACTGTGATAAATAAATCATAGTAACATAAGATATTAGAGAAGACTGGGTGTGGAGTAGACTAACATTCTCTGTTCTTCTCTGCAACTTCTCCGTAAGTCTAAGACTATGTTAAAATTTAAAAAGTGTAATGAAAAGTACATTTATTACTTTACTTTTCATATGTGTAATTCATCCAAAAGCTGTGGCTTGAACGTTTGCTGTGTACCAGGCAAATCACCATGTGTTGCCTACAGTGATGAAGAAAATGAGTAATAACGTGACTACGATGTGCGAGGGAGCCTCGGAGGCAAAGGGCAGGTGCTCTTTTATATTAGGGGGCCCAGAACTTTTCTGGAAGGAGTTTAAGGGTAAGCAAGGCATGGCCAGGATCTGCTTTTTAAACCACCATTCAGAGAGATTCCTATGCATTCCAATATGTGAAAAACAGCTGGAGGGGCTAGTTTCTTTGAGAAGAGAAGCTGTTTCGTTCTCACTCGTAGCCAGCCAAACATGCTGGGAGCAGGAGTCGGGGAAGGAGCAGGAAGCCTGGTCCAGGCACAGGGAACAGCTTGCATGTGGCCTCTTCGCAAGACAGAGCTTGGGTTATTGGAGAAACAGCACAGGGTCCCCTGTGGCCGGTGGGGAAGGGGTAGGGTTCAAAGAGGAAGAGAAAAAGCAGGTGAGATGGGGTTTGTGCTTCACCTTTCGGAGCTCGGAGTTTGTTTTCACCTGCAAGAGGAACCCAGCCTAGGGTGATGATCTGATTTACCTTATAAAATATATAGTCACTATTGAAACTTTGGAAAATACAGAAAAGGATAAAGAGAAAAACATTGTCTATGGTCTTTCTATATTGATATATTGGTATATTTCCTGCCATCTTTCTATTCAGTTGTTTTCTCACTCATTTGTTTAAAAACTGTACGTATTGTATAATGTTTTCCCATCACTGAAAAGAGTTTACAAAATCACTTGTCAGTGTAGTATCCTAACACACAGCTAGGCCACAATTTATTTAGCTTTCCCCCTATTTTTATTGTTTTCTTTTGTTTTCACTGTTATAAATGGCATCACTGAAGGAAAGCTACAGGGCTCAAAATAGCCTGGAGTTAAAACTCCCCTCCAGGTCCTTCCCATCATTCTATGCAAAACAAAGAACTCTCACACCGGGAGAAAAAAAATGGACATTAAGGTTGATTATGCCCAGCTCCCAGCTGGTCCAGCCTCTGGCCAATCTCCAAAATTCCTTGCCCCAGCTGTTTAAGAGATAACTACTCCGAACAACCTTGGAGAAGAACAGGCCCCCTTAAGACAATAACTTTCCACATACATGCCTATATATACTTACTCTTTTCTCGGGTAAGTGCAGCAGCTCGCTAAACTGACTGCTGCCTGACCCTTCTTGCCTCATTAAAAGTGATCGGTTCCTGTAAAGTGCTGGTCTCATTTTTTTTTCTGAACCTCCCCTTCTCTTAACTCCCTTACCTTACAAGCCCTTCTTGTATGTGAAGCGGTTCTACCTATGTATTATACTTAGTTGCTCAGTCATGTCCAGCTCTTTGCAACACCATGGGCTGTAGCCCGCCAGGTTCCTCTGTCCATGGGGATTCTCAAGGCAAGAATACTGGAGCCATGCCCTCCTCTAGGGTATCTTTCCAACCCAGGGACTGAACCCAGGTCTCCTCCTTTGCAGGCAGACTCTTCACTGTCTGAACCATCAGGGAAGCCCTGTTCTACCTATACTCTCTTCACAAAGGTCACTGTTAGCTCCGCTTGATGAAATTCTGGAAAGAGGCTTTTCAATGAGAAATGAAATGTGCTATTAAACAGTCCCTGCCAACTGGACCAGTTTCTTGTTTGGCCCCAAATCTCCTTTCTTGACGTTGCGGACACACAGCCATAGCAAAGCCCCTGAGAGTGATTTTCACGTGGCCAGGAGCATAATTACTGCGTGAATGCTCTAACCATTGCAAATATACTCTATTTAACACTTGCGAAAGACATTAACATTTTCCACAGAAGAAAAACGCCCCAAGCTTACTCATCACTGTCTTCCTTTCTATTATCCTGACTCTTAATGATGCCATTTCTCTCCTTCTCATTTTCCTATCTCACTTAGGAAGAAACAGTTTTGTCATTTTGGTACCTCCGATATTTGTAAATGAACTCAAATATTCAGCCAGCATGATTCATTTTTAAGTCAATGTTGCTGGGCAGGTGATGGCGAATGGGAAGCAGACAGGGCAGGCAGAGACAAGGGTCGATGGCTTGGTCAGCCCAGGGGGATGTCAGCAGTGCCAGCATTATTTTACATTTGACATGAATACTGTGACTGATGCTCTGCTTCATGTGGAAACATGAGAAATTCCTGCTGAGCTAACCAGTTGTCTGAGGCAGGTCAGATCGGTAAGAAAAAACTCCCAGTGAAACCTCAGTTCTAGCCCCTGCTGGGGGTTGTGCTTAGCTCCTGACACAGAATGGGCAGTGGAGGTGTGATGGTCTGCGGGTGTTGCTCTGGTGGCCGATCCAGGAGCAGCCACCCCAGCTGTTCACTTGCCATTTTAACCTAGAGGTGGTGTTTCTACGTGGGACATGGCGACAAGTTTGCATGGGGTCTACTCAGGTTTTTCTATCACACTCTTCAAATTTGCATGTAGATAATCCACCAAGTGTAGATTTTATCAAGATATGAAGTATGTTATGAACATATGAGTAATGATAACACCTGTTTAAAGGGGTATGTGTAAGTGCGTGCATGTGTGTGTGAGTGTTAATTGCAGTAGCAAAACAATTTGGCTTATCCAACTTTTTAAAGTGAACTTTTAAAGGAAGTTTTTTGCTTTCTTTTTTTTTCAATTTGGGATGCTTTTCCTGTTTTTCCAAATCCTCACTCAGCAGGTAAAATGAATAAAGGAAACAGGTAGAAATATGTTCTTTCGTAGACTAACTGGGTGGATATCAACATCATGCTATGGTTAAATTGCAAAGTATAGACGTCACAGATTTTTGTTATTGCTGTTCAGTTGCTCAGTCATTTCCAACTCTTTGTAACCCCATGGACTGCAGCACATCAGGCTTCCCTGTCCTTCACCATCTCCCAGAGTTTGCTCAAAATCATGCCCGTTGAGTCAGATGCTGATGCCATCCGACCATTTCATCCTCTGTCACCCTCTTCTCCTCCTGTCCTCAACCTTTCCCAGCATCAGGATCTTTTCCAATGAGTCAGTTCTTCGCATCAGGTGGCCAAATTATCGGAGCTTCAGACTCAGCATCAGTACTTCTGGTGAATATTCAGGACTGATTTCCTTTAGGACTGACTGGTTTGATCTCCTTGCAGTCCAAGGGACTCCCAAGGGTCTTCTCCAGCACCACAATTTTTACTTCATTCAAATGAGCAGTGCTATTGTAAATTTATTTTGTCATCAGTTTGGCCCCTCCGCAGGTGACAGTGGAAGAACCACCTCACTCCTTGAAAAGCTTCCTTGTCAAGGCTTCTTTCTCATAGGTTCTCCTGGTCCCCCCTTCCCTCACTGACTCTTCCTCCTGGGTCTCCACACTGGGTCTCACCTCCTCCACTCACTCTCAGAGATCTTCTCCAGTCTAGTTCTATTCTGGACTTAGGTCTCTCTTTGCGCTTGTCTTTTAACAGGACTTTGAAAAGCTCCCACCAGCCAGTGGCTTCCAGATGCTGCACCTCCACCTCCACCTCCACCTCTCCCCAGAAGCCCGGATCCACATGTCTGACCACATACTTGACGTCTCCCTTGGATGCCCAACAACAAGCTCAAACTCAGTATGGCCACAATCCAGCTTCTGACTCCCACCCCAGCAAACCTCTTCCTTTCCTGTATTCAGTCGCTTCTCTTTTCTCGCCCCCCATATCCTGTCCATCAGCAAATTCTGCTGTCTTTGTCTCCAGAACTTATCCAAACTGACCTCCTTTTATCTTTGTTACTGCCATCCTGGTCTGAGGCTTGGTTCATCACACCTGGCCTACAGAAGTGGTTTCTTACCTGTCCTATTTGATTCTATTCTTGCCTTTCATGGCCCATTAAAATATTGTCTCCTAATTTTATAGAGTTCTCCAAATATCGGAATTGGATCATGACAGATCAGTTCAGTTGCTCAGTCGTGTCTGACTCTTTGTGACCCCATGGACTGCAGCATGCCAGGCTTTCCTGTCCATCATCAACTCCCAGAGCTTGCTTAAACTCATGTCCATTGAGTTGGTGATGCCACCCGACTATCTCATCCTCTGTTGTCCCCTTCTCTTCCTGCTTTCAATCTTTCCCAGCATCAGGGTCTTTTCCAATGAGTCAGTTATTCCCCTACTTAAACCTTTCTTATGTATCTACATAACATGAACAAAATCCAAACTTCCAGGCAGCTCACAAAACCTGGACCTGACTTGCCTTCTGCCTGCCCTCTGAGCTCAGTTTATTTTCCTCTGCAGTCATGCTCAAAGCTGTAGTCTCTCTGGCTTTCCAAGGCTCTTCCTCCTCTATGCCAAGCTCTTTCCCTCCCTGGAACCCTGGCTTTAGCTCTTCTCTCTGCCTAGAGTGCTGTCCCCTGCATCTTTACCTGGCTTGCACCTGTTCTTTAGAATTTGGCTAAATGCTATTTGGGCAAAATTTCTCCTCCACCACTCAGCTAATTTATTGGCTGTCTTACAACAAAAGGTGCTTTTTCAAATGGAGCAGTCTCCTAGAAATCCCCAAAAAGTAATAGTGAAATTAACCAATTACCGAAAGATTTGGTAACCATAAATACTCTTGTTCCATCACTTACAGAAATGGCCATAATGTGTGCTATGTTAGGCAGCTCTTATCTTTTTCTCCGTTAAAGGATGTACCTGAGACAAAGGGAAAGTGGTGTCTTATTTCCTGTGGGCTCTAAGGTAGGTCAGATGGGTGAGGGTTGTGGGCAGTTTCAGTAAAGCGTATCAGGTGGAGATCTTATCATAAAGCATGCATAGGTCTGCACTGATTTAGAAGAGTTGTTATAACACTCCGGATTTATAAAATGTCAGGACTTAGTGTTACTGGGTGCTTTCCATACAGCGCTGTTTGGTCTGTTTCTCTAAGCTTTAATAGCCCTCTCTCCACCATTACGATAGACACTGGGTTTTCTTTGCCATTACTCTCTTCAGTGATGGAGACAAATCTGTACGACAGTTTCAATTCCACCAGAAGTAAAATAAAACCTTTCAAAGCGACTCTTGAACCCATACAATTTCACTTATCTAGGTCATGTAGAAAATAATAAATTGACTCTTCTTTATGGAATACAAGAGATTGACACACCCACTCCACTCTTATGATCTGAGAGTATAGCCTGTTTTGTAAAATTGTCTTTTGTTTTGTTTTCCTTGTTTTAAGATTTGTTTTTTAATAATACAGAAGATCTCTGCCGAAGACTCTTGTGTTGTAATCAAGGTAAAATAATTATAGATGTTTATTTTGTAACTATGCACATTATCAGTCTTAAACTATATCTTTTTGCCAAAGATGTTCTGCTGCTGCTGCTGCTTTTTTTTTTTTTTTTGCTTTCTCTTTGATCTTTCACTGCAAAGACCATCTGGAGATCTGTGACTTGAGTTCTTGCACACCTGAAAGGGTTTCACCAACAGAAGACAGCTTAGTTGCTTGTACAAGGTTTCAGTCGGTTGCAAAAATTACCAATTATATTGAGACTTTGAATTTGTCCTCCTTGTAACATGCTGAGCATTGTGATTCTTTGACTGAGTTTCTTTTTTCTTTTATTCTGAGGCTAAATTAAATCTTTCCAGGGGTAGGTGGACAAAGATGGGGCAAGCTGGCCACTCATATCTGTGTTAGCATGCTTGGTGGACTGTTTAAAATGCTTTATTGCATTAACACAATTTTGTTATGACATTTCGGCGGGATTCCATTTGACTAGGGTCCAAAGTACATGACTAATTAATCCATAGATGATGTTGGGTATTTCCCATCTGTCTCATTTGCTGGCACTAGTTCTCTGAGGCAGAAGACCCTGTCAAAGGCTCATGTTACATAGCTCCTCATCTGCCTTTATTCAAAGGCTTCTTAACTTGCCGAGTTGGGTGTGCCTCTGGCTGCCTGTGGACAAACTGGAGTCTCTCCCTACGGGTCCTTATCACCTTGTGTGCACAGTCGCGTCTGACTTTTTGCGACCCCATGGACTGCAGCACTCCAGGGTCACCTGTCATCACCAACTCCTGGAGCTTGCTCAAATTCATGTCCATAGAGTCGGTGATACCATCCAACCATCTCATCCTCTGTCGCCCCCTTCTCCTCCTGCCCTCAATCTTTCCCAGTATTAGGGCCAGAGGCAGAAATAGGAAGTGGGGAGGAGGTCCAGAGAATTCTTCTTCCTAGAAAGTGCTGGGCTCAGGGGGCAGGGGTGGTGGTAGTGATTTAGTCCGTGAGTTGTGTCCAGCTCTTTCAACCCCATAGACTGTAGCCCTCCAGGCTCCTCTGTCCACAGGATTTCCCAGGCAAGAATACTGGAGCAGGTTGCCATTCCCTCCTCCACGGCATCTTCCCAACCCAGGGATCGAACCTGCATCTCCTGAGTCTCCTGTGTTGGCAGGCAGATTCTTTACCACTGAGCCACCTGAGGGCCAGTCTCACATTTCTCTCTCCAAACTACTCATATCTGCACATGACACCAGAGGATATGTCTAGGAAGTCACTCTTGCCCTTGGCATAAGATCTAAATCTAACGACATGACAGGAAGCCAGCAATTTAGGCAGTGTTCACACCCAGTGACTTCTCTGGCCAGGATCTAGGGTTTGGGGTGCACCTCCCTTCCAGGTTAAGACCCCTTCTCAACAGATTTTCATGAACTGGTTTCCTTCCTAGAGTTTCCTGGAATGTGCCCCTCCTCCCTACCTCTCCCCTACTCCTTAGAGAGAAGAAGTTTTTAGAGCTATTATTTTCATATGGCATTATTTTTTCTCTGCTTTTCCTTCTTATTGTGAAAGTACTAGGCATTGAATCTATCCAAACACATGGTGATGATGGAAAAATTTCCCATCAGCTTTGTTCAGGAATCATTACCAGGAACTTGAATCAGCAGAGGGCTTCAGACATCTCTGCCTCCAGACAGAGGCCAGTCTGTCTGCAAGGAGAAAGAACTGTATATTGTCTCCATCTAATACATTTCCTCTTGGCCTGTTTATAGCCATCCATCCATTCAGAATCTGAATCGGTTCAGGATTTAGTGGTCAGGAGGTCTGGGGCAGAATGACTGGTATCCACACTTCTGCCTTCATCAGCGCCTGGGAACGTCCTATAGACACAGAGAGCCGACCCTCCACCCAGAAAGTCGGAGTCAGTAGGTTGCTGTCAAGTCCAGAAACTTATCTTTTCCTGAAAGCTCCTGGGGTGTCTTGATCATCAGTCATATTGAAGAACCTCAGAGAATTTCTGCATCTTAGATCTGTAAATGCCTTAGGGATTAGCTAGTTCAAGTCTCCGAAGAAAAACAGGCCCAAGATCACATAGCTCGGCAATGGTTTTGCTAAAACACGTGAAGAATGGTTCAATTATGTCCAGCACACTCATTTAAGAAAGACAGGAGGGACTTCCCTGGCGATCCAGTGGTTAAGATTCCATGCTTGCCGTACACAGGGCACACGGTTGATCCCTGGTCAGGGAGCTAGGATCCTACATACCATGCAGCATGGCCAAAATTTTTAAAAAGTAAATAAAAGAAAGGAACTTTTCTATTATTTCTTAGAGAAATTTTGCATCAATATGGCTCACAGTTTCTAATTTCTTTTTTTAAAATTACAGTTGCTATACAGTATTATATAAATTATAGGTGTACTATGTGTAGTGATTCACAATGTTTAAAGCTTATATTCTACTTATAGCTATTATAAAATATTGGCTATATCCCCTATGTTGTACTACATATCCTTGTAGCTTATTTTATGTGATGAAAAGCTGAAAGCATTTCTTCTAAGATTAAGAATAGGACAAGGAAGCCCACTCTTGCCTATTTTATTCAACATAGTTCTGGAAGTTTTAGTCACAGTAATCTGAAAAGAAAAATGAATGCAAATTGGAAAGAAAGAAGTAAAACTATCACTGTGTGTAGATAACATGATGCTATCCATTGAAAATTCCAAAGATGTGCCCAGAAAACTACTAGAGCTCATCACTGAATGTGGTAAACTTGCAGGATACAAAAGTAATATACGTAAATCTGCTGCATTTCTATACACTAACAGTGAACTATCTCAGAAAGAGAAATTAAGGAAACAATCCCATTTACCATCACATCAGAAAGAGAAAAACACCTAGGAATAAATCTATCAAATTTTCTAGTTGCTCTATTTGAAATCTATCTGAAACACAACACCAAGTCTTGGGATTCACCAGTGGCTCGGACAGGAAAGAATTTGCCTGCAGGGCAGGAGACCGGGGTTTGATCCCTGGATTGGGAAGATCCCTGGAGAAGGGTATAGCTGCCCACTCCAGTATTCTTGCCTGGAGAATTCCCTGGACAGAGGAGTCCGGCAGACTACATGTCACGAAGAGTCAGACATGACTGAGTGACTTTCCGCTTTCACTGTGAGAAAACTGGCTCGCTAAGCTGATGATTCTAGTGAGAGCTTCAGCACACACTGAACACTGGCTGAATGTTCGCTGGCTAATTGGAAAGTCATTTCTTTAAGAGGGGAAAGGATGGTCTCTTTGTTTTTATTCTACTGGGCGATTGAATCATATGTGTTTATTGTGGGTGATGCTCAGTCATTTTTAGAAGGCATTTTGATGTTTTGAAAAAATAATTTCAACCATGATTTGCCACCTGTGAATTTCTCATGTTGTTTAAATTAGATTCTTATCTCTTATTAAGTCAGAACTATATATAACCATGCAGATATAAGATTTGAAACAACTGTGAACTAGATACTCAGCCTTAATCAGAAAGTAAAAACTGAATGTTTAGAACAATTTTAAGGTTATGTGGATTTAATCCTTGTCTTTATGCACCAGCTATGGTGACAAAGTGATGTAGAGTCAAATATTTTAAAAATCAAGCTGTGTTGGGCCCTCTTCTGGGGTTGCCTCTGGAGGCAATGATATTCCTTCAGAGCAGGGCTCCAGGGGAAGAATGCCAATTATGCAGAGAAGCAGCGAAGAATGTGTTCACTTCTTGAAGCCCTGACCTGCAGGTCAGACGGAGACACCACTGCTAGTGGAACCTTGAAAGCAGATGATAAACATGATGGATATCTGTGAACTTTAAAGAGAACAAGGGCCAGATCCTGGCCGAGCAGCTGGCCAGTACCCTGGGAGGGCGGGTGCTCATGGCTCTTAGTCGGAGGCTGTCCTGAGCTCCACATTCCTGGGCCCATAGCAAGCATTCGCTCAGATTTTCATCCCAGTGGATACTGACTGTTAGAGGCAGAAGTGCCAACTCAAGATGCGGAGCTGGGGAGCCAGCTGGTGGTTTAGCAGGAGCTAGCCTGTCTGACTTCCTCAGTCTTCCGCTAAAAATGCTTTAACTGGTCATCTTGAAACCTAAGAGTAATTGAGAGACCTTTCAGAAGATTCCTGATAGCTCAGTTGGCGAAAAATCTGCCTGCAATGCAGGAGACCCAGCTTCTATTCCTGGGTCCAGAAGATACACTGGAAAGGGGATAGGCTACCCACTCCAGTATTCTTGAGCGTCCCTGGTGGCTCAGCTGGTAAAGAATCCACCTGCAATGTGGGAGACCTGGGTGCAATCCCTGGGTTGGGAAGATCCCCTGGAGAAGGGAAAGGCTACCCACTCCAATATTCTGGCCTGGAGAATTCCATGGACTGTATAATCCGTGGCGTCGCAAAGAGTCAGACATGACTGAGTGACTTCACTTCCTCCTCCTCCTTCAGAAGATTCATTTTCCTGAAGTGTCTCCTGTGGGGATAAATCAAAGACCAGGCTTTTCTTTCTGAGGGACAGGAATTGAGGCAGGGGAGAGGATACTGAAGCTGAGGGGGGTGGGAGATGGCAGCAAGTCACCATGTGCCCATCAGGACTGTTGTTAAGGACCCCAGCAGGGAAAGCTCAGGCTTCAGTCCCCCCAGTTCACTTTTTATTCTGCACAGTAATCATTTGTTGGTTATTTGTTTTACAAATATCTTCCCATTTTACAGTTTATTTAATGTGGATTTTCAGATGCTAAGTTGTGTTTGACTCTGCAGTCCTATGGGCTGCAGCATGCCAGGCTTCCCTGTCCATCATCAGCTCCCCAGAGTTTGCTCAAACTCGTGTCCATTGAGTCAATGATGCCATCCAACTATCTCATCAAACCATCACTTTATCATGGTTCCTCCTTTGGGACAGAACTTTAAAACTTTCTGTGGACAGATTAAAAACATTATTAATTAAAACATATTTAGAGGAAAAGACAGTAAAAACGTGCAGCTCAGTGAATTATCACAAAGTGAGCACTGTTGCGCCACCACTGATGTTAAGAAAAACATCACCACCTAAAGCTCTGGCAGGTACCAGCTTCTCCTGCTTCCCTAAAGATAACTCATGCCCTTCTGACTCTTATGTCAATCCTCACCTTTCTTTATGGTTATTTCTCCAGACTTTTATCTCTGTTCTCAATAGCTTAATTCTGCCTGTTTGGGGGGCCTTCAGGTACGTAGAGTCACACAGGATCCTTTTTTGTATTCTTTCTTAGTTTTCTTAGAAACTGGAAAGTTCATTATAAAACATGTTATGATAACTGAAGGACCAAGAATGGCTAAGACAATCTGGATCCTGAATAAGGGTGGAGAGCTTAATGTTACTGGATGACCAGATTTAGCATGGAGCTTCTGCAGCTGAAACAATGCTTTTAGTCTTCTGCCATGTGAATTTATTCACACGATTTATTCCTTCACTGTGTGGTTGGTGGGCATATGTGTTACTTCTGGTTGTGGGCTATCATGAATTTATACTAGTATTTTGGGGGGCATATGCCTAAAAGTGAAATTTTGAGTAGCATGACCATAAATTCCCTTTTCATCCACATAATCTAAGTTTACGTGGTGGATTGTGTCCCATTTTTATTTATTTATTTATTTTTGTCTGTGCTGTGAAGCTTGTGGTGTCTTAGCTCTCCCACCAGGGATCAAACCTGGCTCTCTGCAGTGAGAGCACTGAGTACTAGCCACTGGGCTGTCAGGGAATTCCCTATGTCCCATCTTAATATATTTTACATAAATATCCAACTGTTCTGGAATGACTTACCCGTAAAGACCACCCCTTCTCACTGCTCTCGAGGGCCATGCTTGTCATCAAATAAGTGCTCATCTCTGCTATTTCTCCTGCTTGTCTCCCTTCAAAACCTTCTAGCCCATTTTCCAGGTTAAACCCTCACCCCCCCCTCTCCAAATATTCACTCTCCCTCTGCGGTGTCACCAAGAGTGTGGCAGGCCCCTCTGTCGCTTGGCGCACAGGAATTGGCTTGTGGTTTCAGTGAGGCACTCAAGCCTTTGAGCTGCCCTTCCCATCTGCTCCAGGCCTTCTGCAAATTAATGAATGGATGGGTGTGCAACCAGCGGTCTCCATCACAACTATGCTGACACTGAGCAGGGCTCTACACACCATATACTATACCTGATCTCTTCATCAAAAGCTCTGTACTCAGTAGGCACTTGTTGTTGTTCAGTCTCTAAATCGTGTTCGACTGTTTGTGACCCCAGGGACTGCAGCACGCCAGGCTTCCCTGTCCTTCACCGTCTCCTGGAGTTTGCTCACACTCATATCCACTGAGTCAGTGATGCCATCCAACCATCTCGTCCTCTGTTGTCCCCTTCTCCTGTTTGTAGAATCCCAGAATTCTTTCCTGACTTGACCACTTCTTAGCTCTGCTGTCATTCTAGCTCCAACACCAACAGCTGCTGTGATGAAAGTCACAGATCCAGGTCACAGAGGTGTTCTTGGGGGAGGCTGCACCCCAGTGCTCTCAGTTTGGGCCTGTGGGGCATCCCGCCTCCTTGCACGACAACAGAGCACACACATTGTTTGGGCCATCGGGATTACAGGTCATTCACTGTCTGGTCTCCCTGGGGGCAGGGCAGTCCCCATTGTCCCCCCAGCTGGCAGGGGGCTGCACACACTTCTACTGTTAGGGGCGAACACAGATCTGTTTCTTTTCTAGGCTGTGTATCAACACAGCAGAGCCCCCTGTTTCCTCTCCTTGGAACTCCATTCATTTCGCATTGTGTTCCAACTTCCTTCTTTTGTGTAAGGATTCCCCTATTTCCGGTCAAGTTCTTAATTTTTCCTTCCCTCCGTTGCTGTTTAAACGTTCAGTGTGAATACCAGGAGACGTTCCCACATCCATCATTGCTGAGCCCTGGAGCTGCACAGAAGTTTCCGTGAAGGACAAAGACATGCAGTTGAAGGAACTCCAGGGCTGAGGGCAGTGTCTCCATTCTGGTAGCATCTTCTAGAAGCTACCAGAGCATTCAGAAGGACCACCGCTGGTCATTTTCTCATGAGAGGCCACCCCAAACCAGCCAGCTGACTAGAAAGATTGAGAAGAAATATAATTTGTCTTCTTCAAACAGGCAAGTGTTCAGAAGGGCAGTGTTCCAAAAGTACACTTGCTAATTGATCTATCTGGAAATCAGAAGGCTCTTTTTAAATCGAAACAGTGGCATAATAATTGTTAGGTGCCATTAGAAGTTTATCTAATGTAACCTCAAATAACAAACCATTTTAGTGGGAAAAAATGTAGTAAACAAAACATTTTCATCACCAGTAATTATGCAATCTTACAAACATATCACAGGGAATTAAATACAAAACCATTTCAGATGCAGAGGAGGAAAACATGGAACTCGAATTTTACAGAGATATAAGTGGGCTTCTCAACATTTTTAAGAGCTTCATGGAAATGTCACATAATATCTAGTTTTACTTAAAAAGGGAAAGTTTACTTTTTCCAAAACAAGTGAATTGATAGCTCCACTTCACCAAATCCACCAAATATTAATCTGATACTGTCAGACTTGATGTGTCTTATAATATAAGAAATAAAGTCCTTGGTAGGTAGTCATAACATGAGTGTTACTTCATTCTATCCTGACAACAACTGAGAGAGAAGGACTATTTTTCCCATTGTTCAGTTGTGGACACTGGGATTTAGAAAGGATTAAGTCACCCATTAGTAGTCTGCAGAAATTGGATCCAAGTTATACTTTCTGTAACATGCCCATGTTGCTTCACAGACTGAACAGAGGAAAAGAGACTTGTGTACTCTGGCAAGAGAGGAGAGAGAAAGAGGTCTGTTCTCTTGAATTTTCAGCCCAGAGCTGCAGCAGCTGGTATTTCTCAAACATTCATTGTCTGGTGCAGCTTGTGTCTTATTCCATGTAACCTACAATCACCCTGTAAATTACATACTTCTGTTCTCACTTCCATTTTGCATGTGAGGAAACGGAAACACAGAGAGGTTAAGCTGATTGTCTAAAGTCACATGGCGAGCGGGCAGTGCTGCCCCAGGCTGGAAGTTCACGGTTCACGTATTGCTGAAGCCTGGCTTGGGGAATTTTGAGCATTACTTTACCAGCGTGTGAGGTGAAGATGAGGTGAAGTCACTCAGTCATGTCTGACTCTGTGACCCCATGGACTGTAGCCTACCAGGCTCCTCTGTCCACGGGGTTTTCCAGGCAAGAGTGCTGGAATGGGTTGCAATTTCCTTCTCCAGAGGGTCTTCCCCACCCAGGGATTGAACCCGGGTCTCCAGCAGTGTAGGCAGACATATTACCGTCTGAGCCACCAGGGAAGATGTAACATGTGAAATGAGTGCAATTGTGCGGTAGTTTGAGCATTCTTTGGCATTGCCTTTCTTTGGGATTGGAATGAAAACTGACTTTTCCAGTCCTGTGGTCACTGCTGAGTTTTCCAAATTTGCTGGCATATTGAGTGCAGCACTTTCACAGCATCATCTTTCAGGATTTGAAATAGCTCAACTGGAATTCCATCACCTCCTCTAGCTTTGTTTGTAGTGATGCTTTCTAAGGCCCACTTGACTTCACATTCCAGGATGTCTGGCTCTAGGTGAGTGATCACACCATTATGATTATCTAGGTCACAAAGATCTTTTTTTGTACAGTTTTTCTGTGTATTCTTGCCACCTCTTCTTAATATCTTCTGCTTCTGTTAGATCCATACCATTTCTGTCCTTTATTGAGCCCATCTTTGCATGAAATGTTCCCTTGGTATCTCTAATTTTCTTGAAGAGATCTCTTGTCTTCCCCATTCTGGTGTTCAGAAGTGCGGTGGCTGCGATGGAGAGGAGCTACACCATGCCCAAGAACAGGGGCGGTGACCGAGAGCGCCAGGCTGAGAAGGCGCAGGAGTGGCTGAGAGGAGCTATCCCACATTCAAGGTCAAGAGGGGCGACCTCTTCCAAGGGCAGCGGCGGCTGAGAGGAGCTACCTCACTTCCGAGGTCAGGGGCAGTGGCTGAGAGGAGCAATCCCATGTCCAAGGAGTGGCAGCTGTGCGGGTGCAGGAGGACTGAGAGGAGCTACTCCCCATTCAAGTTAGGGAGGGGAAACTTCATCCAAGGTAACAAGCAGTGGCTGCACTTTGCTGGAGCAGCCGTGGAGAGATACCCCACGTCCAAGATAAGAGAAACCCAAGTAAGATGGTGGGCACTGAGAGAGGGCATCAGAGGGCAGACAGACTGAAACCACAATCACAGACAACTAGCCAATCTGATCACATGGACCACACCCTTGTCTAACTCAATGAAACTAAGCCATGCCATGTGGGGCCACCCAAGATGGATGGGTCATCCGTCGGAGAGGTCGGACAGAATGTGGTCCACTGGAGAAGGGAATGGCAAACCACTTCAGTATTCTTGCCTTGAGAACCCCATGAACAATAAGAAAAGGCAAAAAGATAGGACACTGAAAAAGGAACTTCCTGGGTCAGTAGGTGCCCAATATGCTACAGGAGATCAGTGGAGAAATAACTCCAGAAAGAATGAAGGGACTGAGCCAAAGCAAAAACAATACCCAGCTGTGGATGTGACTGGTAATAGAAGCAAGGTCCGATGCTGTAAAGAGCAATATTGCATAGCAGCCTGGAATGTTAAGTCCATGAATCAAGGCAAATTGGAAGTGATCAAACAGGAAATGGCAAGAATGAACATTGACATTCTAGGAATCAGCGAACTAAAATGGACTGGAATTGGGTGAATTTACCTCAAATGACCATTATATCTACTACTGCGGGCAGGAATCCCTCAGAAGAAATGGAGTAGCCATTATGATCAACAAAAGAGTCTGAAATGCAGTACTTGGATGCAATCTTAAAACCAACAGAATGACCTCTGTTCGTTTCCAAGGCAAACCGTTCAATATCACAGTGATCCAAGCCTATGCCCCAACCAGTAACGATGAAGAAGCTGAAGTTGAACAGTTCTATGAAGACCTACAAGACCTTTTAGCACTAACACCCACAAAAGATGTCCTTTTCATTATAGGGGACTGGAATACAAAAGTAGGAAGTCAAGAAACACCTGGAGTAACAGGCAAGTTTGGCCTTGGAATATGGAATGAAGCAGGGCAAAGGCTAATAGAGTTTTGCCAAGAGAATGCACTGGTCATAGCAAACACCCTCTTCCAACAACACAAGAGAAGACTGTACACATGGACATCATCAGATTGTCAACATCAAAATCAGATTGTTTATATTCTTTGCAGCCAAAGATGGAGAAGCTCGATACAGTCAGCAAAAACAAGACCAGGAGCTGACTGTGGCTCAGGTCATGAACTCCTTATTGCCAAATTCAGACTTAAATTGAAGAAAGCAGGGAAAACCACTAGACCATTCAGGTATAACCTAAATCAAATCTCTTATGATTATACAGTTTAAGTGAGAAATAGATTTAAAGGACTAGATCTGATAGAGTACCTGATAAACTATGGACGGAGGTTCATGACCTTGTGTAGGAGACAGGGATCAAGACCATCCCCATGGAAAAGAAATGCAGTGGAAAAGCAAAATGGCTGTTTGGAGAGGCCTTACAAATAGCTGTGAAAAGAAGAGAAAAAGAAAAACATTCCCATTTTAATGCAGAGTTCCAAAGAATAGCAAGGAGATAAGAAAGACTTCCTCAGCCATCAATGCAAAGAAATAGAGGAAAACTCCAGAATGAGAAACACTAGAGATCTCTTCAAATTTGTAGATAGACAGTGGTATAGAGTTTTGAAAGGTAGATAATAGTCAAACAAATAGATAGACAGATAAGAGAGAACCAGAAAGCAGATGCTATGATTCAGTCCGTGCCTGAAGGCCTGAGAACCAGGAGCGCCTATGTCCCAAGGCGGGAGAAAACACATAGCTCAGCTCAAATAGAAAGTGAGTTCATCTTTCCTCCACTTTTTAAATTGTATTCAGGCCCTCAGGGGATAAGATGATGCCTACACACATTGTGGGGGAGAGCTTCTTTACTCAGTCCACAGATTCAAACACTAATCTCTTCTGGAAACAGGCTCACTGACACACCAAGAAATCATGTTTTACTGGTCATTCCTTAGCCCAGTCAAACTGACACATAAAATTAACCATCACAGGCTCCTAAGACTGGGCAAAGTTGGGCAAAGTTCAGTTCAGTTCAGTTCAGTCGCTCAGTCATGTCCGATTCTTTGCAACCCCATGGACTGCAGCACTCCAGGCCTCCCTGTCCATAACCAACGCCCGGAGTTTACCCAAACTCATGTCCATTGAGTTGGTGATCTCATCCAACCATCTCATCCTCTGTCGTCCCCTTCTCCTCCCACCTTCAATCAGGGTCTTTTCAAATGAGTCAGTTCTTCGCATCAGGTGGCCAAAGTATGGGAGTTTCAGCTTCACCATCAGTCCTTCCGATGAACACTCAGGACTGATTTCCTTTAGGATGGGCTGGTTGGATCTCCTTGCAGTTCAAGGCGCTCTCAAGTGTCTTCCCTAACACCACAGTTCAAAAGCATCGATTCTTCGGTGCTCAGCTTTCTTCATAGTCCAACTCTCACATCCATACATGACTGCTGGAAAAACCATAGCCTTGACTAGACGGACCTTTGTTGGCAAAGTAATGTCTCTGCATTTTAATATGCTGCCTAGGTTGGTCATAACTTTCCTTCCAAGGGGTAAGCGTCTTTTAATTTCATGGCTGTGTTAGGTAGGTAGAATAGGGAAAAGGAATCCAAAATGGCGGTGGCTAAAAAAACAAGGAAGGTCCGAGGACCAGAGTGAAGACTTCAGGTAGAACAAAGAGCGCTCCTGGCTAAGCCCAATTTGCATAAGGCAGGCGCAGATGGAGGGAAAGACGTATAAAAGGAGGAGCCAAAGTGCTTTCTCTCCTTCTCGCCCACGTGCGTGTGCTCTCTCTCTCTCTCTCTCTCCCTCCCTCTCTCTCCCCCCCGCCTCCCCCACGCGCTCCTCCACTCTCTTCCCTTCACGTCTTTGGGTCGGCATGCCCTCACACTTCGAGGATGGATTCTCCTGCTATCTTCTAAATAAAATAGAGCTGTAACACTGATTTGCCTAAGAGCTATAACACGGTTTGTCCAAGACCCAAGAGCTGCGATGCACCGAGGGCTTTAATGTCTGTCGCTCCAAATCTTGGTTGTGATGAGACAAAGAACCGAGGAACATACACTCTCGTGACAGCTGCAGTCACCATCTGCAGTGATTTTGGAGCCCCCCAAAATAAAGTCTGACACTGTTTCCACTGCTTCCCCCTCTATTTCCCATGAAGTGATGGGAGCAGATGCCATGATCTTAGTTTTCTGAATGTTGAGCTTTAAGCCAACTTTTTCACTCTCCTCTTTCACTTTCATCAAGAGGCTCTTTAGTTCTTCTTCACTTTCTGCCATAAGGGTGGTGTCATCTGCATATCTGAGGGCAATGTTATGGATCTGAAAGATCAGAGAAATGCTGTAGGATGAAAGAGATGGGGAAGGTGATAGAGACAGAGAGACAGAGGGGAAAACCAGGTTGCCCAGTTCTCACTCATTTCCAAGCATTGACACTGGGTGATTGATGCAGGAGACTGAAAGAAGCACGTTTTTCAGACCCTCTGGGAAGGGAGGACACTCCCTCCACTGCTTCCTTGGTCCCTGTGCCTCCTGGCTGGCCCTTATCGCCTGCACATGCTGAGGTCACACTGTGGGCGGCTGTCAGTGGGGCAGGCCCTCTGCTGTGAGTGAATTCACCTCGACCGATGTCCACGCAGAACTCTGGAATGTTTGGACTGCCTTACAGTCACTCTTTCAAACGGGCATACTTGATTCTGTGCCGTGTTGGTAACAAGGGAAAAACATCTATTTCTAGGCTCATTTCTCAACAAATGCATGTGCATTCAAGTGGATTTTGTTTCTATAGATGGAAGCTGATTTGTGAGTTCTGTGTATTTCAAATCTCAGAAGGAAGCAGTGAATGTCAAGCACAAAAGAGGAAGATATTAACCATGTCAGGGTAAGGAGGCCATTCTCGACGTATTGAATAGTCTCCATATGGTGTTTCGATTTTAGTATAAACTTCAATTCCATCATTATGAGATCAATCACTGAGGTGTGTTTCAGAGCAATAGAATGACCCCCGAACATCTGCTTCCTGGCTGGAATTGTTTTGCGTGCAAAAACATGCCGACGTATTAACATGCTTTCCTAATTGCCATTCATCAAACAAAATAATGAAGCTCGGGAAACCTCCGGCCACCCAGTTCCCAAAGCTCTCGTGAGAATCCCAAGATGGGTCCACCTCTAATGATCTCCTTGGCTTGCAGCTTCGGTGGCTGAAATCGTATCCAAGGTCTGGCATTTCTTACTCTGCAGTCAGATTGCCCACACCGATGTTAAGCCCCAAGAACGTCGAAAGCCTGAGGACATGGGTCGGATCCTGCTCTAGGTATTTGTAGCTTCTATTGAGAAGATCCTCTTCGTGAACTCCTTCTAAGAAATGACATCACACAGCTTCTTGCAGCCAGTTTCTCCTAACCCTATCCCCAGCAACAAAGGCAAGATTACAGAGTGCTCTCTTAATACACTAGGCACTGACTGCAACCTCACACCATACTCACGACATCAAAGGGCTTTATTTTTATTACCACCCTCCCACAGTTTTATAGATGAGGGTGAAGAATAGGGTTAGAGCCAGCCTCAGGCCACACAGCATCGACAGAAGACCTGGAATTTGAACTCAGCCTGGCCGACTTCACAGCCCGGATGCCTAACCTTACTTTACTCTGCATCTCCAGAGTAACTTCCAGTAACTGCCCCTATGGGAGAGTGGCCGTTTAAGGAGAGATCCTGACATAGGTCACTAGCCAGAAGGTTGCCAGGGAAGCAAAAGCCATCATTTACTCCACTGTGTGGCATCTAGACAAGCCCCACCTACCACTTGCTCTTTCCCCGGAGGCCATGTAGACACAGAGGGACTGGGGTGAGCCTGGTGGTCTTCCAGTGACCCTTCCAGACCCAGATCAGAGCTTGAGAGACTTGAATTCCTCTTCCCTGACCACCTAGCTCCCCAGGGCATGCAGACATGCATGAGGCCAGAAAGAAGAGCGAAGGAGTTCATTTCAGGAATGCTTGTTGAATCTGTGTCCATTTGGTGTCACTGAGAAGTTGAGGACAAGGAACAGATACTGTGGTCCTGAGAGAAACACGCCAAACTTATGACCACGCTCTGTGATGGGCACTTTGGTCCCACCAATGAGCAGGTGTCCAGAGAAGGCAGGAGAGAGGCTGAGAGTGGACCCCAGGCTAAGCCCGAGTCCCTGTCCCCACCCATTGCTCACTAGCTGCACGTGCTCTGCACCTCAGTTCCCGCATCTGTGAAGTGGGCGGGACTGTGGAACCTCCCTTTTTGGGGCTGAAAGAAACAACTTCTGACCGGGGCATCACAGACAGACTCCCTAAGTGAGGAAGTCACCTGTTTCCGCACAAGTCCCAGGTGATGCTAGTGGTAAAGAACCTGCCTGCCAGTGCAGGAGATTTAGGAGACATGGGTTTGATCCCTGGAGTTGGGAATATCCTCTGGAGGAGGAAATGGCAACCCACTCCAGTATTCTTGCCTGGAGAATTCCACGGACAGAGGAGCCTGGCGGGCTCCAGTCCACGGAGTCACAAAGAGTCAGGCACAACCACACACACACACACACACACAAAACACAAGAAGGAAAATGTCTGGAACACACCCCCTGGAACACACCCCCTGTCCTGTTGATGGGCTGCCTCTGAACTTTACTAGGTAGGCTTTGTTTGCTCAGCAGTGGCTAAAATGTTTTGGGAGCCATAAAGCAATGCTGTTTGTTTTTTAGCAATTGGTCCCCACCCCCTTTCATTCATCAAAGGCTGTCTAGGGTGCCCTTCAGTTACAACTTCAGGCTCTGCAAAACCAGAATGAGAAAGCCAGGGGGCCCATCTAATGGGATAAATTGAGACTCTAAGTCCAACTCTTAGGAAACAATAAACAACCTGAGTTTATTATTTCAATTTTTGCTACTGTTGCCTATAGGTAAGTTTCAAGCAACATTTCAGAGGGTGTTTTGTTTTGACCATGAGGTTGAGGGGGAGAAGGGACCAGCTCTGGTTACTTCAAGGGGCACTGACTCCCTCTCCCACCTGCCCCTCCTCCCTACTGCCCCGACCCCCACTCCCACCCCTGGAGACACTGGGACCAGCATTTCTGCACCACTTCTGTGTAAGAACATGTGCTGGCGTGCTTGTTTTTCTATCTTGACTTTGGATGTGGGGTTGGGGACCTAGACTGTGGTTCTCACACATTCAGTTAAGCTGCTCAGTTGAGTCCGACTCTTTGAGATACCATGGACTGAAGCACACCAGGCTTCCCTGTCCATCACCAGCTCCCAGAGCTTATTCAAACTCATGACCATTGAGTCAGTGATGCCATCCAACCATCACATCCTCTGTGGTCCCCTTTACTTCCCACCTTCAATCTTTCCCAGCATCAGAGTCTTTTCAAATGAGTCAGTTCTTCACATCAGGTGGCCAAAGTTTTGGAGTTTCAGCTTCAGCATCCATCCTTCCAATGAATATTCAGGACTGATCTCCTTAAGGATGGACTGGTTGGATCCCCTTGCTGTCCAAGGGACTCTCAAGAGTCTTCTCCAACGCCACAGTTCAAAAGCATCAATTCTCACATATAGGGCTGGTGTTAATCAGAATCTCTTAGGGAGATTTTTGAGAATGTGTATCCTTCTGTCTCACTGCAGAGATTCCTACTGAGATGGTCGGAGGTGGAACCCTGAGTCTGCATTTAACCAGCACACCAGTAATTCTGAGCCCACTTGGAAAACACGGCCCTTGAGGATTGAAACCACATGGCATCCGTGGCCTGGCTGTAGGCAAATGGCCTTGGGATTCACGTCACTTGCATTCCTGAGCCTGTGCTGGGGGCCTGCTCTGGCTAAGTGGGGCTTTCGACACGTGGTCTCATTTAACCCCCAGGTTAAATGGTCTCATTTAAGCATTTAACCTTAAATGGTTAAAACCCTCATTTAGCCATCAGGGAAAACCCAGATTGATGGGTTATCCATGTTAACCATGATGACATGGGTTTTGTCATCATGACAAGAACTGTTCTGGTGACCCTATCCTGGCTCAGAAAAGGAGGCTGAGGTCCTGCCAAGTTCTCAGCACATGCCCCTGCAATCCTACCCTTGGTGCATGGGGGTTTTGGACCCATAAGGTCTGTGTCCAGAGCTGGCATTACCTGCCGCCACCTTGCCTCCCTCAGGTCCCACGGTTTTCAAATTCATCTCCTCGCCTCACTTGTGCCCTGTCTTTTGGTGGACGCGTGTCCAGAACCACTCTGCTAGTGAGCCATCTCTGGGGCCCTTTGTGCCCAGTCATACCTCAGGGGCTTTGTGACAAGCTCCATGAGCACCCACATCGCATTTTGGATGTTCATCGCCTTGTCCCCAGGTTTGCCGTGGCCCCTGTGTGATGCCACGGGTGTGGGTGCTTTGCGGGGAAGGTGGTGCTGAACACGACACGCTGGGGCTGGTTTCTGGGGTCCATGCCTTTGGCAGCAGCCTGGCATCTGGACCACACACAGGAGTCCTCGCAGAGGAAGTCACGCCCCGCCTGCTCGTGGCCACGGTGACACAAAGCAGGATTTCCAACCCTTTTCCACAGGGAAATCATCTACTAATTATACTCAAGTTTTGGACTTTGAAGGACGCAAGATGGGTTGGTCCAGACGCTTTGATGGTGAGGCCAAGCCGTGATTAGAGAGCTGGCCTTCTGGCCACGTGGCCTGGGGGAGGGTGGATTGCTTGGGCTCAGCCAGATGCTGACCCAGGGAATCTGTTGAGCAGCTTCTCTGTGGCCAGAGCCACCCCATATCCTTACAAGGGTTGCATACAAAACCCCAGAGCCAAAGAAAAGGGGGGAGGTGAAACCCTGGGCGAATCACCCTTTAGGGACAAGATAAGGCAGCTTTGCCATGGGTTCCTAAAGGACAGCCAAGGAGCTATCAGGAAAGTCTGGAAATGAGTGATGAAGCAGTGAGCCTCGTATTTCTTGGGAATGTTGGGTTTTAAGTGTAACGTCTCTCTTTCTTGGTGGTGTTGTGTTTGTCACTCAGTCGTGTCTGACTCTTTGCAGCCCCATGGACTGTAGCCTGCCAGGCTCCTCTGTCTAGGGGATTCTCCAGGCAAGAATACTGCAGTGGGTTGCCATTCCCTTCTCCAGCGGATCTTCCTGACTCAGAGGTTGAACCTGGGTCTCCTGCACTGCGGGCAGGTTCTTTACCATCTGAGCCACCAGAGGAAACTCTCTTTCTTTAAGCCATTAGCATTCTGGGATATTGTGATCCTTTGGCCTATGAACTCCATTTGCCAGACCTACCTGTAATGTAAGAAACAGCACCAAAGCCTTACACTAACTGAGAGAGACTGACACCCTGTAAGATGTAGATTCCTGGGGAAGCTTGGAAAAGCCCCTTGGAATCGTTAGTATGTTAACAGCAGACGTGTGCTCACAGGACCAGATTCAGAGGAGGTCTGCAGTGATCCCACCTGCTTAGACCTTCACCTGCTGAGCTAATGAACTCCTGCGGCGCGTCTTGGAGCCTACCTTGAGCGTGGCGCTGTGTCTCCTGGAGGACTGAGAATAGGGACGCCGGAGTCTCTGCCCCAGGAGCCTTCAATCTGGTGGAGCTCTATTAACATAAAGCGAGCAGGAACCCACAGGCATGGCTGAGCTCTGGCCAACTTCCCCCTGTGCCTTCATCCACTTACTAAATGCATCTCATCAGAGACAACCAGGGCTTTGTGCCCTACTGCTTGTGGCTCCCAACTTAGAGACTGATTCAGTGAAGGGTTTTCTCTTGAAAGTGTTCAGCCGGTGGAGATTATTTTGGGGCCACTAGAAACGTTTTTGGGCTTCCCCAGTGGCTCAGCAGTAAAGAATCCGCCTGCAATGCAGGAGCCACAAAAGATATGGATTTGATCTCTGGGTTGGGACGATCCCCTGGAGGAGGGCATGGCAACCCACCCCAGTATTCTTGCCGGAGGAATTCCATGGACAGAGCCTGGTGGGCTACAGTCCATAGGGTCACAAAGAGTTGGACACAGCTGAAGTGACTTAGCATGCACACACACACACAGGAAGTCTCAGCTTAAAAATGTCTTGCCTTTACAGTGACATGTGGTTTAAACCTTACTACTGAAGAGTTATTATTTTGGGCAAACACTGCTCTCTCAAACAACATTCTTCAAATGTGAGTACTAATGGGCAGAGTTATCCATATTCATTTTATGTATTTACGTATGTGCATATTTTCCTTATTTATTATACTCCTTGGAGAAGGAAATGGCAACCCACACCAGTATTCTTGCCTGGAGAATTCCATGGACAGAGAAGCCTGGTGGGCGACAGTCCGTGGGGTTGCAAAGAGTCAGACATGACTGAGTGACTAACCCGTCACCATACTCCTAAGAGCTAAGTTACTTCATACTCCTAGATTTTGCTAACAGACCAGCCTGATAAAGGTTTAAATAGTAAGCCTGTCTCATATAGCAAAAAATAAATTTGTGTTGGCCAATGAATAGCAATGAAGAAATTAAACACTGTAAGTCATTTCATTCACCCCTATCTTAGTTTGGTCCGTTGGCTCACTCTGGCAGACAGAGAGGGTTTTGCTCTCCTATTGCTTATAAACAAAAGGCCACAAACCTAGCAAGTGGAGGAATGGGTTCAGCTCAGTGGTGAGCTGGTGCCCTGGGGCAGAGCGGTGCCGATGCTCCTAGTCGGCCCTCTAAGCATGAAAACAATGCTCAGTAACAGTGATATGCGGGTTCACGTGATTAAAGGCGAATATTTTAGAGATAAGAAATATTTTGGTAAATCAGTGCTATGTGAGCATTAAATAGTATTCCCAGTTGCTTCTGAACAACTCTTCGGTATTTTGTGTGTGTGTGTGTGTTTATTTTTTTAATAAGGAGATACATGTTACACCATTATTCTTGCCTGGAGAATTTCATGGACAGAGGAGCCTGGCGGGCTACATACAGTCCATGGGATCGAAAGGAGTCGGACACGACTGTGTGACTAACTTTCACTTTTTTTCCTATGTTACAAACAGCCATAGATAGCTGATATAATAAAGTTTATACACAGTGAGTATGTAATAGAGTTAGACCTTGCACTCAGGAGGTCTAGCTACAGAACTGTGTGTTTATTTATGTCACTGTTCTAAAGGGGTCAATGACTATCTTACTACAAGGGACAGACCTGTTAGGATCAAGGCTGGAGGCAGGTATAGGACAAGCACCTAGTGGGGGTCACCAGCCTTGGCTGTTTGCAATGCCCTAATAATGGAAAGGGTCTCATGCCTGCATGGTTGTGGCCACCAAGATATTCTGGAAATGGCAGGCTTAGCCTTGCTGGACACCTGCTTTCATCACAGTTGGCACAGGGGACAGAGCAGAGCCCCACCACCTCCAGGCTCTTAGGCTCAGATAGGTCTGGTAGCTATGACTCAGCCCTGCTGTGCTTGGGGTGAGGCTGGACCACCCATGCCCTTCTTCCCTGGTGTCTTGTACTGGCCTCTCAGCCAGGATGGTGTCTCAGCCCCTTTGAAACTCCAGTGGGAACCAGATGCTCTGCTCACAGAGCGAGCTTGCACAGGCCTGGCACTGAACAGTTCTAGCTAGCCCATCTCTCCACACGAGGCTGCTCTGGGGACCCTGGCTACTGGCCAGCTCGGAATCCCAAACACCTCCACGTGCCTGGCATCGAATCCAGCCGCTTCCTGAACCTCCTGCTGCCTGATTAGACTCCTTTGATGGCGTGAGAGATGGCAGGGTGACCTCTCTCTCTCCAGTGGGTCATAAAAGCTGCTTCCTTTCCCCTGGGGCCAAGAGAACTGCCTCCTCATTCCATGAACTTGGCTTGCCTTCCTCCATGCGTGTGGAAACACATGCAAAACTTATTGTCAGTGGAGGAAATGCCCCACCCTGACTCAAGAGATCAGCCCTCCAACGGCTCTAACTGGTCTATTTAGGGACTTGGCCAGTCTAGGGAAAGTCCGCAACAGCTGAAAATAAGCCAGAGGATGATGCTAATTTCAGTGAAGGCCGAATGGTCCCAACCCTTGGACAATCTGTTACAGCCTGTAGGCTGGCCCTTTTGGGCACTACACACAGTGGGTCCAGTTCTTCACTTTTCAAGCATCTGGGGAGCGTGTATGGGGGAGGGAGGGATACACTCAGTGGTTTCAGCTTGTGTGCGTGCATGCTAAGTCGCTTGAGTCGTGTCAGACTCTTTGCAACCCTATGGACCGTAGACCATCAGGCTCTTCTGTCCATGGGATTCTCTAGGCATGAATACGGGAGTGGGTTGCCATGCCCTCCTCCAGGGGATCTTCCCGACAGGGATCGAAGCCCTGGTTCCAGTCTAGTAGTAGCCAAATATCTTTTATTTGACAGATGATTCTCTAACTGGATAGGTTAAACCTTTCCAGACTATTGGAAAGGGCTGGAGAAAGTGAAAGAAGAGAGACTGGAGAGTATTTCCACCAGCCCCCAAGATCAACAGGATGATATAAAAGGTTTTCGACTACAAGGTTAGGACGCTGACCTCCCTTCCTCTTGCCCACGTCTCCCATGCCATTGCTAAGCTGTATGAGAGGCTAGGGTATCACTAATTTACTTCTGCTCCTAATATACACTGGACATAATGTTCCATGAAAGAATTGTGCCCCACTCAAGAGCGGGTCAACATGTGACCCCAAATCTTGCCTCTCCCACCCATTGTATGCTATGCTGCCATCATCTATGCTGGTTCCTTGCCCCCATCCAGAGAGCACCACGTTTGCACTGAATTTATTTATATGCAGATGCTGAACCATCCCTGTACTGAGCAGCTGGAGGTCTGGGTTCCCACATGGAGCCACCACAGAGATGTGACCTTCAAATTCAGTGTTTTGTGAACTATCTACTGCTGAGATGGAATTGAGGCGTCAGCTCCAGTGAACAATGCCAGAAATACATTCTTTTGCAGTCTTCCATCTCACTTTTACCAGGTGTCTCCAGAATTAAAGAGAAACGAAAAGGAACTTCAACTATATTAGTATCATGGTTAACTATGCCAGAAATTATGGCAAGAGGGTGAGATAACTTTGAGATTTTAAATGTGTACATGGTATTATTTTATTAGGTAAGATAGCAGAAGTGAAGAAAAATTTTGGCATCTTTTCAAAATGCATGCTCAAGTAAATATTTGGGTGAAAAATAGCATAACATCTGACTTTGAAATACTTCAGCAAAAAGAAGAGCTTTTTTAATGGCAAAATGTCAACAATTGTTAAATCAAGACTTATAGGAGATAGACTAATTGCTCTAGTTTTCTTCATAATCTGAAAAATAGCTCACAAAGAAAATTTTACAATCAGTTCTTAATTTTTTAAGGAACAGAGTGTTCGTGGGGGGCAAGGTGGATAATGGTAGTCATTTTATTATTTCTTGTAAGTACAAAATTATACTGTTTACTGTACAATATTTTACTGAAAATCCACAGAGAAGAGGATGAAAATCACCATGATATTAACACAGAGACAACTCAGGGACCACTCTTAATATTCACTTGCATTTTCTTCTTTCTATGCATATTGCAAACCATTAAGAATCACCTCTATGAGCATCAACCTGAATGAGCTTGCCAGTATTTAACTATGCATATCATTCAAATTAATACATTCAAGAGCACCTTATACCACTACAGACATTTTTTTTTTAACTTAGCACAGTTTTTTAAGGCTGAATAGCATTTATCAGTTGAATACTCTTCAGTCGTTTCACCAACACTTTATTAATTTTGGAAATTACTGGGCACTCACTTCACTCTTAGTTTTCCGCTACTATAAATAACGATGTGATTTGCATTTTGGTGCAGGAATCTGTTTTTGAATTTCAGAGCGTTTCTTTAAAGTGAATTCCTCTGTACGAGAAGTTGTGAATATGTTTAATAAGCCTCTTGACCTGTGTTGCTGAATTAGGTTTGAAAAGTTCTGTTCTCCCCACCGGGGGAATGAGATTGACCTTTACTGCACTCAGCCCAGCTTCAGAGATCCTTTAATGAATGCAGTCACTAATGCAGTTCAGGAAACATGCATGTCAAGCTGCATTACATTACTTCTCTTTATTTGGGGAACATTTTCAATATTTTATTATCTCTGGAATGTCTCCTCTTTGGGTTATTTTCCCATGTATCTCTGAGAACTATAGATTTCTTGTTATCTTCCAATGTTAACATCTTTTTATTGTTTTTTTTCCCTGATTTTAACAGCAGTACATGCTTATCGTAGAAAATTAAAGAGAATATAAGTCACTCTATAACCTCATCCCTCAGGGATAACTGCTCTATTTATTCTGGGAAGTTTTCCTGAGATTTTGCTTTGCTGAAATAAAGATGCACAAGCACAGGTGTGCACACACACGGGCTCACAAGTGCATGTCTATCTGCATGCACACCCACACACATGCCTACAAACATACCGTGCACACACAGGCACAGCGTGTATGTACACACCAAATCATGTGATACATATGCGCTTCCCCTTTCCTATTTTCCATTCTGAGCATTTTTAATGTCATTAAAATTCTTGATAAATATGTCTTTATACTCCAACATACCATTTTATGCATGTAGAAAAATCTATCAGCATTTCCTTAGCGTTGGACATTTAGCTTATTTCTGCACCTTTATGGGCTTCCTGGGTGGCTCAGAGAGTAAAGAATCTGCCTGCAATGCAGGAGACCGGGTTCTATGCCTGGGTCGGAAAGATTCCCTGGAGAAGGGCATGGCAACCCACTCCAGTATTCTTGCCTGGAGAGTCCCATGGACAGAGGAGCCTGGTGGGCTACAGTTTGTCCATAGGGTCGCAGAGAGTCAGACACAACTAAGTGACTAACCCTTTTACTTTTCCACACCTTTACTATTCTCAATAATGCTGTGATTAACATCCTTTTTTATAAGGATTTGATAGATATGAAGAGTTTTAATATTTCATCCCCATTTTTCTATAGTAAGCATTTTTCTCAGAATTTTTGTTTGGTTTTTAGCCTTTTATTCTGTTTTTAAAATTCAAACCAATCATAGGACTTTTGTGATGACCCTTCCCATCCAGACATTTTGACACTTTCTCTGACGTTAGTTTAACTCAGGCTTTTTCCTCATCTAAGCCTTTCCTAGATCAGGAGCATGAGGACTGCAGAGTATAATGGTGTTGTACTCTGGCATACAAGCCACTGATGAGTTCAGTTTTTGAACCTGGAATGGTAAGTGAGAACAATCCTCCACCCTCCAAACTCTACCAACTGGGTAATCATTGCTGTTAGTTTTCAGGCTGTTACGAGTTTATTTTTAGTTTGGGTTCGTTTCAGTTTCATCATTAGTTAATGGGTCGCTGGGATGGGAGCGGGCTTCCCAAGTGGCTCAGTGGTAACGAATCCACCTGCAGTGCAGGAGAGGTGGAGGCACGGGTTCAATCACTGGGTCAAGAAGATTCCCTGGAGGAGGAAAGGGCAACTGGCCCCAGTATTCTTGCCTGGAAAATTCCGTGGACAGAGGAGCCTGGCGGGCTACAGTCCATGGCGTGGAAAAGCGTTGGGCACGGCTGAGCATGCGCACACAGCTGGGGCTGCATTAGAGGCAGTCTCCATCTTGACGCTGTGCCGGGTGGGCTAGCTGAGCTGGAGGGCCCTGTCCGTAGGCAGGTTTCCATCTGTCTTCTGGGGAAGCATCTTGTACTTGTCATGAGGAGATGACTGGTTTGGGAAGAGGGGAGCCACACCATTGCCTGAAATAACTGGGATCTGACACTACCGAGACTGACCTGCCAGGGCCAACCAAGTCCTTCAGCAGCCTCTGGGCAAGCAAGGGGATGCTGTCAGCACTCAGACCATATCTCGCTCGTGAGACTGTCCACCGCGGCATCTGTGAAGGAGCAGTTCCGTGTGGATGACAAAGGAACCAAGAATACACAGTGCGCGTAGGACGGTGACTTCAATAAGTGGTGCTGGGAAAACTGGACCGCCATGTGCAAAAGAGTGAAACTGGGCCACTGTCTTGCCTGCTCAGCCACTTTTGAGCAGTACAGTGTAAGTATTGATATTATTGCACCCACCTGTCTGCCTGCAGCCTATGGTAAGCCCTGGGGAAGCTTGCATACTCTACATATTCAGGAGGTAAGGAGCTGGAGAATCCTATAGTGCACTGTATTTTCTACAGCGAGGCCTTTTCTGATGGCTCAGTGGGTAAAGAATCTGCCTGTAATACAGGAGGGACAGGTTTGATCCTTTGGTCAGGAAGATCCCTTGGAGGAGGAAATGGCAACCCATTCCAGTATTCTTGCCTGAAGAATCCCACGTACAGATGGACCTGGTGGGCTACAGTCCAGAGGGTTGCAAAGAGTCGGACACGACTGAAGTGACCCAGCTCGCTTGCTGGCTTCTACAGCAGATGCTCCTTTGCAGGATTAACCAATATTTGCAGATCCTCAGGTTCAAAGTGGCCTGTAGCCTGAAGCCAGTGGGCTGTCCTCTGATAAGCTCAGGTACATTCATCTCTGTAATTACGTAATTTAAATAAATGCTACATGAAATCTATGAAATATGCATGCCTAAGAAAAAGATATGTTTTCGATGAAAACTAAGACAAATATTCTGGAAAGACTGGATAAGAATGAGTCTCTTAAAATGTTTTTGGAAAAGTGTGGCCAAGAGAAGGATGAACAATTTGGGGGTGGAATGGCAATTGTACAAATCTAGGATTTGACCCTCCCAGTGCTAAGTATTCTAAAGTTTATGCTCCATGAGAAATCATATCTGGAAATTTCACATGAGGCAATAAAGACGTGGTTTTGCAAGAAAAATGATGGAGAACCCCAATCAGTAGGCCTCACTCAAAGGACAGAACTTGGCTCTCAAACCAAGAGTGGCCAAGAAATTATATTTTTATATCTTCTAAGTTAAAGTAAAATATTCTGTATCTGTGATTCCTTAACAAACTTTGTTTCACCATCAGCTATTCCCCTGAGTACATCCGATAAGAAGACTTACTTCTCCACATTGCAGCTAAAGTAAGGAACAGCTCTGTCGCTGACTGCATCCTTTGACAAGACCTGTTATTTTACAAATCCCAGGATATCACAGCAGATGGGCTCTGCCCTGATCCAGGAGAGGTGCCGCCTTCAGAAAAAAAAAAAAAAAAAAAAAGGCAGGTGCTCCAGAACATGCATTGGTTCGAGGCTGTTTGACTTTCAGTCTTCGAAATTCCTCCCAAGAAACTGAGGATGGCTTCTCACCTTCACAAGTCCTAAGGAGCTGCGACTTAAGAATGCTGACCTCCAGGGAGAAATCAGAATGGAATGTTGTCAAATTCTAGTGCCCTGAGTGCGGGGGAGGTGGATGTACTCCCTGGAAAAGGTACTGCAAAAAAGTGCATGCTTATCCTGCCTTATCTCAACTCATCCCAGAATTTTCTCTCCTGCTCCAGGAGAGAAGCCAAGTAAGCTGGCCACATTTGCTCACCCTTGCTCATGGCCTGGGAGGGCCGCTGTTCCATGTAGCATCCCACCAGGGGACCCTCCAAAGAGGGTCAGTCTGAGCCCTGTTAATCATTGTTGAGAAAGCCTGTGAAATGTCTGTGCTGCTGCGCATTGCTAGGATTAAAAGCCCAGCAGAGTTCAGGGCTTCTGCGTGTGTGGATTTGACAGTGTTAGCATCGGCAAAACACACACATTCGAACATATAACATTCCCGTCCTAAAACCTCAGATGACACGCATTTTCTGACATACCACTGACTTTTCCTCTGTCGACTGAAACCATATAGTCACAACCTGAACGTAGAGAGTGATTTTACTTGGTGGGAAAGTTTAGGACTCTTAGCCCGGGCGACAGCATCTCAGCAGCTCTGAGAAAACTGCTCCAAAGAGGAAGGGAAGTCAGGCTATATACAAGTTTGCAACAAAGGGAGCAGATGGTCTGAACATCAAAGATCAGGTATCAAGTTAAGGAATTTAACGTTCTATATTTGGGAAGGTGCAGGCCTCTGAGCCCATTGAATCCATTCCTTTCATAAGCACCTCGGGGCCAATCCTGGTTTCTTGTTCCGCTGGCTCCTTGCATTCCTCCAGCCTCTCTGCAATCACCGCAGGAGTTGGCAGCATCCACTGGATCGCAGTTTGGGGAGCCCTCATTCCCATTTGGAGGCCAGAAATCATTGATGGCTGTGGCATTTCTTGTTTATTGGTATGGCAGGAGCTATTTTCATTTCACATCTCCTCCTTGCCCGTATGTCCGCTGTCATTTCTTTTGAGTGGACCCTCACCATACACAAGCACTCTAGCACTAAGACCATCCGTCTTCTCCAGAGTTCAAGTGTCGTTCAAGAATTCACGGATAGCAGGGGAGGGATCTCTTGATAACCCTGATGGGTTTCTCAGTTAACCGAGATCTGAAAAACCTTAAACAGTTACAGACAAATCTGGATTCTTCAAACAAATGTGAGTGGCAAAAATTTGCCCATGAAAAGTTTTAAGATGTATATGAACCGAAAATGTGCGTTTCACCCAATACATTTCCTGATAAAAATAACATGCAACATAAAACTCATCAATAATATATATGCATGAATTCGATATTTATATTGTTCATGTGTTACTGATGTGCAGACACTAACAAGCCCTGAATTGTCTAAAATGCCTGCTACTGTGAATTTCTTTGGGGAGAATAATCAGGAAACTTTTCAAGTATCGATTTTTGTAATATAAATGCCTTGGGGCAGATGAATATTTCAACTTTCATCAATCACTGGGATAGCAGAATACATTTGTCAATCAGATCTGTTGGAATGTGGGAAATTGGCAATGGAGAAAAGTAAATGGGGGGTGTTTGCCTGCAGGAAGACTTCACAGAGCAACATCCTGCAGTCTCCTTTCTTTCTGTCTGTGCTATTTCTTTATGAAGTTTTAAAATTTATTTTTATTTTATATTGGAGTATAGTTGATTTACAGCATTTTGTTAGTTTCAGGTGTCCAGCAAAGTGGTTCCGTTATACACACATGCATACCCATTCTTTCTCAGGCTCTTTCCCTATATAGGCCATTACGGAATATCAAGCAGAGTTCCCTGTGCTATACAGTAGGTTCTTGTTGATTGTCTATTTTATATATAGTTGTGTGTAGGTATTAATCCTAAACTCCTTTAAAGCTTTATTATTCCTTGCTTTTTTTTTTTTTAATTAACATCACTCCAAAAGACAGAGGGCTTGAGTCCACCTGCTGTCCCTAGTGGAGGATAAACACTATCCTTTTGGAGCAAAAGCTGCACAAGGTCCTCAGAAAATCTGGGGAAAATAAAGCATAAAGCTAGATACAAACACAGAAGAACACAGATAAGAAGAGTGATGCTCAGACAGGGCTCCAGTTCCTCATGTGAACAACTTCAGGACAGTGTGAACCAGTCCACACCCCCACTCCTTCCCTCTGTTGGAGTGTTCAAAGATGGAGCTTTACTCTGCAAGGCTGGCTGTCTTCCCAGGGGTCTCATCTACCCCTCAGAGAAGCCAGGCAGGGCCTTGGGAGACTTCCAGAACTGGGGGGAATGTTGCATTGTGTAGGGAGTGCCTCTCCCCTCCTTGTCTCCCTCCTCCTCCTTTACTCCCCTCCCCTCTCCCCTCCAGGGCATTGCATGATAATAAGGATTGGAAATGGACCACAGGTCCCCTAGGATTCTGTGCATTTACAGTTCAGCATGCAGGTTCCATGGTCCCTGGGTCAGGACGATCCCCTGGAGAAGAAAATGGTAACCCACTCCAGTATTCTTGCCTGTAGAATCCCATAGACAGAAGAGCCTGGTGGGCTACAGTTCATGGGGTCACAAAGAGTCAGACATGACTGAGCAACTTCACTTTCTTTTCTTTCACCTTGCCCAATCTCCCTCTTTTTACACCTCGCACCCCTCACTTCACATGGAAAGGAAAGAAATGCAGGATGAAGGGATGGACTACCCATTGAGGCTGAATTTTCACTCCTTTTCTGTCCCTGCTGACCACGCTTCTCATTTCTGAGCTGATAGGCACAAGTCGCTGTAACAGTCCTTGGCTAATTGTGGGGACAATTAGCATTTGTTACTTGTTTAAATGAGCCAAGTGGGTAATCGCTTCTGGCCGGAACTGCTGAGAACACAAAGAGTCATCTGCAGTCCTAATTTCTGGGTGGAATCTGCTTGTGGAGTGCTCTTGTCTGCAGCGGGCTCGGAGAGTTGCTCTTAGAATCCAAATGTCCCGATCAGCTACCCAGATCACCCAGCCATGGCCAGACCTGAGATCCACCATCCACTCCTCTTTCCTTGTTTGTTTTTTAAACATTTCTTGGTATTATTTATTTACTTTTCTGTGCTGGGTCTTTGTTGCTGCACATGGCTTTTCTCCAGCTGCAGAAAGCAGAGCTACTCTTCTTGTGGTGTGGGGGCTTCTCACTGCACTGGCTTTCCTTGTTACAGAGCATGGGGTCTAGGGTGCGTGGGATCAGTGGTTGTGACCCCTGGGCTCCAGAGTGCTGGCTCGGTATTTGTGGAGCACCAGCCTTAGTAGTTGTGGCACGTGGACTCAGTAGTTTCGGCTCTAAGGCTCCAGAGCACAGGCTCAGTAGTCACGGGGCACTGGCTTATTTGCTCTGCAGTGGGATCTTCTGAGACCATGAATCGAACTCATGTCCCCTGCATTACAAGGTGGATTCTTAACCACTGGACCCCCAGGGAAGCCCTCTTTTTCCCTTTAGGGGATGACAATGCACTCTTACAGGTTCCTAGTTCTCTGGGGATGGGGAGAGGGGTCCAACCTGCCCTGTCCACTGTGCCCACTGCCACACCCTGGTCTCTGGAGAGGGAGGGTTTGCTGTGTACACACATCCGGCCCCTACCGAGTCCTCCCCATCTCTCAGCATCCGGCGATGCAGACGACTCCCAGTGGACATCACCCATGGGTGCTGAGATGGACAGGCACACTGGTCTTCCTTGTCAGGCCTGTTCTCAAGGCAGCACCTCGCCAGGGTGAGAGGTCAGAGATGTTCTGGCTTTTTGGCTCTCAGATTAAAGCAGGTTGAATGGCATTTTCTTCCAGCCTCTCCTGCTGTCCTGACACTCACAGTAGACTGAAACGCTGTTCTCGGGTCTCCCTGCGGGGTCTGAAGAGGCTGTGAACATAACAGATCATCCTGAGGAAGTCTTTTTTCTTTCTTTCTTTCTTTCTTTCTTCTTTTTATTGGAGTCTGGTTGAAAACATCCTGATGCTGAGAAAGTTTGAAGGCAGAAGGAGAAGGGGATGACAGAGGATGAGATGGTTGGATGGTATCATTGACTCAGTGGACATGAGTTTGAGCAAGCTCCGGGAGATGGTGATGGACAGGAAAGCCTGGTGTGCTCCCGTCCATGGGGTCGCAAGAGTCGGACACGAATGAGCCACTGAATGACGACGACGGGTCCTTTACAATGTTGGGTCAGTTCTTCTGTACAGCAAAGTCAATCAGCTATATGTTTACGCATATCCCCTCTTTCTTTGGATTTGTGAGGAAGTCTTTATTTCAAGCCTGCTGCTATTTCTGGGTAAAGTTTGGTTACAGTTATCCCCTTGTATTGCTTTACTTTGAAGGATTTGAAGAGTTCTGAACTTACTGCTCCCGAGTATGCCACTTTGGATTATGGATTATTTCAAGTTAAAAGCAGTGGGAGAAGAAGCAGACACAGGAAAAAGTCTTCACCTTCCCGTAAGAGGTGGGAGAGGGGAGAGTGGGGCGAGGAAGTAGACAGCTAGATGGAAATTCCCACTAGCAAGCGTGCCCAGAGAAGATCTACTTCCAGAGAGAACACGTCCATGTGCGCCTGTGATCAGCACCTTATCAGTATTTATGTCCATGTCCTGTCCTCACCTGCCCCCTAACTGGGGCTCCTCCCCCCACGACCCCAAGTCTCAGCGCCACCTTCTCTGTCTCTTTCCTCAACTCGGGATGCTATATAAGCCTCAGTCATCTGAGAATCACCCCGACTCTCATATTTTTGTAAATTCCCATGTTTAGACACATATTTAAAGTCGTTTATTTTCTCCTGTTCATCTGTCTTAATCAATTTAATTCTTTGGTTAACCACAGAACCTCAGAGGATCGAAGTGAAGTGAAGTCATTCGGGCATGTCCAACACTTTGTAATCCCATGGGCTGTAGCCTACCAGGGTCCTCTGTCCATGGGATTTCCCAGGCAAGAATACGGCAGTGGGTGGCCATTCCCTTTTCCAAGAGATCTTCCCAACCCAGGGATCGAACCCAGGTCTCCTGCATTGCGGGCAGACGCTTTACCCTCTGAGCCACCAGGGAAGCCCAAAGGATAGAAGGGGCCCTTCTCCTTGCTATAGTCCTGAGGAAGTCGAAAATACTAGATTGTTATTAAGTACTTGAATTATTCAATTATGCCAGAAATGTAGAAAAGACTTGTTATGAATAACTCCAAACAACTCAATTACTGCTTTTTTTTACCGTTGTCTGTAAGATGATTGAATTGGGTGTGTGTGTGTGTGTGTGTGTGTGTGTGTGTGTATGTATAGGCAGTTTTGCTGTGCAGGAAAAAAAAAAAATGGCCTCAGTTGCCTGTGTATCTAAACCTGCCCTCGTGACGTCGTCTTGCCCTCTCTTCTCTCCTGCGTGTAACCTGAACGTCGTGAAGAAGCCAGCAATGGTGGCTCACTGCAGGACAAGGGTGTCACTTGTTCTCCAATTCTGTAAACATTTTGTCTACATATTTATTTTCTAGCAATAATGGACATAAGAGAAAAGGAGAACACACTTTTGGGAATACCTACTTTACACTGAGTGAGTCTTATTTAACTCTCAAAGAGCCTGATAAAAGACATGTTCACACATTGACTATGGGAGGCCATTCTGGTTTATCCGTGAGTTAAATTTTATGCTAACTACAGCAGCCTGTCTGTGGCTTCTCAAACAGACACTGCACATCTGCTTTGTTAAAGAAAAGGGCACCATGACCAGAAATAAAGACTGTGTGCCTGGTCGCTCAGTCGTGTCCAACTCTTTGAGGACCCATAGACTGTAGTCCACCAGGGTCTTCTGTCCATGGAATTTTCCAGGCAAGAATAACTGGAGAGGGTTGCGATTTTCTCCTCCAGGAGATCTTCTTGACCCAGGGATCAAACTCATGTCTCACGTGTCTCCTGCACTGGCAGGCAGGTTCTTCACCATTTGTGCCCCCTGGGAAGCCACAGAAGTAAAGAATGCCCACGTTAAAGATAAACACTGTATCCTGCATCGATACAGGATGCTCGGGGCTGGTGCACTGGGATGATCCAGAGGGATGGTATGGGGAGGGAGGTGGGAGGTGGGTTCAGGATTGGGAACACGTGTACACCGGTGGTAGATTCATGTTGATATGTGGCAAAACCAATACAATATTGTAAAGTAATTAGCCTCTAATTAAGATAAATAAATTTAAATTAAAAAAATAAAAATAAACACTGAATGCCTCCCTGGGACCTGAATGCTTGTCCTCCTTTCGTAAGACTTCCTTCCTAGGTGCCAAAGCCATACTGACTCAATAAAATCCTGAAGGAATGCATCCCTGACCTTAGTTTAATGTTCTTTGTTCTGACAAGATAAAAAGCTATGCTGAAAACCACACTTCAATGGAGCAGTTCCTGAGTGACCTGAGAGGCTGTCTTCTGGGCTGTGATCCTCAGTTTAGCTCAAATAAAACTTTTCTGGGCAGTCAAAGCTATGGTCTTTCCAGTAGCCAGGTATGGATGTGAGAGCTAGACCATAAAGAAGGCTGAGCACTGAAAAATTTTATATTTTCAAACTGTGGTGCTGGAGAAGACTCTTGAGAGTCCCTTGGCCTGCAAGGGTATAAAACCAGTCAATCCTAAAAGAAATCAACCCCGAATATTCATTGGAAAGATTGATGCTAAAGCTGAAGCTCAAATACGTTGGCCACCTAATGCGAAGAGCTGACTCATTGGAAAAGACCTTGACGCTGGGAAAGATTGCGAGCAGGAGGAGAAGGTGGCAGCGAATGAGATGGTTGGATGGTATCACCAACTCAATGGACATGAGTTTGAGCAAACTCTGGGAGATGGTGAAGGACAGGGAAGCCTGGTTTGCTGCAGTTCATGGGGTTGCAAAGAGTCAGACACAACTGAGCAACCGAACAACAAACTCTTACTCTAGATTATTTTCACTGACCAGCCTCCAGATGCAGTTGTTACCACTCTTTTTTTTAAAGATGTGGAATCTGAGGATTAGAGAGTTTAGGTTATTTATCTAAGATCACACAGCTGGTAGGTTGTAGATACAGGATTTGAACTGAGGCAACTGAATACCAAAATGAAAGCTCCTTCTGCTCTTAACATGTCCCCCACATGTCAGAGGACCTTCTGGATTTCCGCCACTCCTGCAGTTCCCAGGGGGTTCCCTCTTCATAGTCTCTGCTGCCTAAGTGCCTATGAGTCCGTGTGAGCTGCTTCCGTTCCATCACCCAGAAACACCGAGAAACAGCCATTCCAGTTAGGTAAGACATCTCTTCACACCAAGCATTTTGTGGATTTAGTTAGGTGACTAGCAGGCAGATTTAGGGTCATGAGCTAAATCAGATTTAGGGTCTCAGCTGGTTTCCTCTCTCTCTCCCTCTTTCCCCCTATCCTCCTGCTCCTCAGCCACCAGGCTTCTTCTTCAGACCCCTTTTCCATGCTTGCCAGTGGAGAAAGATGAGCCGTGGGATACAGGACTGCCATCTCTCTGTGAGTCCCAGACAGCCTCAAAAGAGTGAACAGCATCCTGTCTTTTCAGAAGAAGCATCTAACCGGCTATTTGTTCAGACTGCCAAATCTCTTCTCATCTATACCAACCACTTCAGTGATAAGACACTGACTAAGCTTCGTTTCTGGAGACTGTTCTAACTGGAGGTGAAGGATTGCTTCATCTGGTGGAGAAATCAGTGTGAAATATTTGGGATATACTTATACTAAATAAATTGCGTTTATCTGAATTTCACATTTAACTGGGCATCTTCTATTTTATCTGGCAGTTCTAAAAGGGAGGCATGAGTTCAGTTCAGTTCAGTCACTCAGTTGTGTCCGACTCTTTGCGACCCATGAATCGCATCACGCCAGGCCTCCCTGTCCATCACCAACTCCCGGAGTTCACTCAGACTCATGTTCATCGAGTCCGTGATGCCATCGAGCCATCTCATCCTCTGCTGTCCCCTTCTCCTCCTGCCCCCAATCCCTCCCAGCATCAGAGTCTTTTCCAATGAGTCAACTCTTCGCATGAGGGGGCCAAAGTACTGGAGTTTCAGCTTTAGCATCATTCCTTCCAAAGAAATCCCAGGGTTGATCTCCTTCAGAATGGACTGGTTGGATCTCCTTGCAGTCCAAGGGACTCTCAGGAGTCTTCTCCAACACCACAGTTCAAAAGCATCAATTCCTTGGTGCTCAGCCTTCTTCACAGTCCAACTCTCACATCCATACATGACCACAGGAAAAACCATAGCCTTGACTAGATGGACCTTAGTCGGCAAAGTAATGTCTCTGCTTTTGAATATGCTATCTAGGTTGCTCATAACTTTTCTTCCAAGGAGTAAGCGTCTTTTAATTTCATGGCTGCAATCACCACCTCCAGTGATTTTGGAGCCCCCAGAAATAAAGTCTGACACTCTTTCCACTGTTTCCCCATCTATTTCGCATGAAGTGATGGGACCAGATGCCTTGATCTTCATTCTCTGAATATTGAGCTTTAAGCCAACTTGTTCACTCTCCTCTTTCGCTTTCATCAAGAGGCTTTTTAGCTCCTCTTCACTTTCTGCCATAAGGGTGATGTCATCTGCATATCTGAGGTTATTGATATTTCTCCCAGCAATCTTGATTCCAGCTTGTGTTTCTTCCAGTCCAGCGTTTCTCATGACGTACTCTGCATAGAAGTTAAATAAGCAGGGTGACAATATACAGCCTTGATATACTCCTTTTCCTATTTGGAACTAGTCTGTTGTTCCATGTCTAGTTCTAACTGTTGTTTCCTGACCTGCATACAGATTTCTCAAGAGGCTGGTTAGGTGGTCTGGTATTCTCATCTCTTTCAGAATTTTGCACAGTTGATTGTGATCCACACAGTCAAAGGCTTTGGCATAGTCAATAAAGCAGAAATAGATGTTTTTCTGGAACTCTCTTGCTTTTTCCATGATCCAGCGGATGTTGGCAATTTGATCTCTGGTTCCTCTGCCTTTTCTAAAACCCGCTTGAACATCAGGGAGTTCACAGTTCATGTATTGCTGAAGCCTGGCACGAGAGGGGCCATTAAGTTTCCTGGAGCTATTTTCCATGAAAGGTGTATTTAGAAGCTTAGAATTGGATGGTATTTCAATGCACAACTGTTTGGGAGGGAGTGGTTTCTTAAATCTTTTAAATTTATTTTCCATGAATTACCCATTCCATTTGAGAAGTACTGAAAATATCGAGTGAAAAGTGTTGCACTAATTGGAAACACTGCCATCACAACATCCAAGCATCCTTTTAAGTAAGCTTAGGGAAACTGCAGTTTAATGACGCTATCAGCATCCATCACAATGAGAAGAGAGCCCAGTACCTAGGAAATGCCCTTCAAAGTCAGAAGCCATGGTAAAGGAAATGGAAAAAAACTAAATGGGTAGACTTTTCTGTCTGAAGTTTTGTCACCTCTTGGTACCTGCCTTCTCCGACCAAAGCAGGCTTTCTCTCTCTCTCTCTTTTTTTTTTTTTTTTTTTGCCTAACCATCACATGAGGGGCTTGGACCACGTCAGCTCAAGTGAAAAACGAAACAAATCGTCCCTGGGAATACAGATGCTGTATAAATGTTTAATGTGGCTGCATTAACAACAGCAAGGAGTGCTAATGTTTTGTGGACAAAAGTGTTAAAGTCCGGTGTGTGACAGGAATCGGCAAATTAGTAAGTTGTTGGAGCTCTCAGGCTTCTGTTTCCAATTTCCTGATGTCATTACATGGTGCAGAGGGATTTTCGCTTGCATTCCTTTCGTGATTTCCAAAGCTGATGGGTCTTCCTATCCGCTTTATAAGAGTCATGCACGTTCTTTATTGAAAACGTTGAATGTTGAAAAGAAAAAAAAAAAAAACACCTTACAAAAACTAGCTTGGAAAATACTGCACATAATCCTACTCTGCCAAACACTTTTAACCTCAGATACATTTCTTTTTGGTTTTTTAAAAATGCTATCTTGTATAGTGTACACTTTTTTTTTCTTTGCACATCGTTAGGAACTCTAAACCTCACCTTAAATAGCAACAGCATACTGGAAATGAAAGTGAAGGTGAGCTTAGCAGAGAATTGTGTAATGAAGGATCCTAAATACTTGCCAGAGGTGAGCCTCAAATGTGCGAAATCAAAAAAGTAAGCTGTACAAGTTTGCAGGATCCACAATGATCATTAAATAAAACATAACATGCTCTTCGGACCAGGACCATACTGATAACCCAGGGAGAATTTCCTTCAAGAGTCCTTTGAGGGAGGATCTGCTTATCCTACAATTAAGCTTGTGTACAAAGGATAGGAGGGCTTCCCAGGTAGTTCAGGTGGCAAAAGAACCCGCCTGCCAATGCAGGAGCCTCAAGAGATCGGTCCCTGGTCGCGAAGATCCCTTGGGGCAGGGCATGGCAACCCACTCCAGTATTCCTGGCTGGAGAACCCCATGGATGGAGGAGCCTGGCGGCCACAGTCCATAAAGTCACAAAGAGGACGCTGCTGAAGCGGCTGGGCATTCAGAATTCTCAGAAGGCTAGGAAGACACTTTCATCCAAGTTTTATTCTTAAAACTCCCCCATTGTAGGCTGTATCATAAGCTCTTGAAGTGAACCTTTCCTACAGTTGCCAAAACATATGAGGAAATGGGCATCACTTTTCCTAAGTTTCTTGTAAATATTCGGAACCCCTTTTTGTCCTTACTCATGGAAGTCCAGCTTCTGTGCCTAAAAGATCAGACAGTCACCAGCTCATAGTGATGCTGTTAATTTAACAGGAAGCCATCAGAATGATGCGGTTCTGATGCCAGTGCCGCAATGTATGCAAACAGAATCTGGACCTGTAAATGCCCCAAGGTTCCAAAGTCTAAACACTGAGGATGACCCCATCACAACAGCTGGCCAATCACAACAGCCAGCTAGGCGGTAAGCCAGAGCCAGTCAATCATTGTCCCACTTTGCTTCTGCCTTCTCTCTATAGAATTTTCTTCCCAGCTCCTAGGAGTGGAGTGTTTCCAAGCACTTCTGGTTTGGGGTTACCCCAAGCGAATCAATTTTTACTCAAACTCTCAGTTTATCTTTTAAAAGCACACAAATGCAAATGTATAGATATTTCTACAGAAATGTCCTTTATTAATTGCCATTGTATACAAATAAAAGTCACCCCACAGCTCGGCATTAAGCAGGTTGGCTAAGGTGGCTCAGTGGTAAAGAAATCTACCTGCCAATGCAGGAGCCACAGGAAACCTGGGTTCAGTCCCTGGGTCAGGAAGATCCCCTGGAGAAGGAAATGGCACCCACTCCAGGATTCTTGATGGATAATCCCATGAACAGAGGGGCCTGGTAGGCTACAGTTTATGGGGTCACAAAGAGTCAGACATGACTGAGCAAGCATGCAAGAGCAGATAATTGAATATATTGATTATTAAGATTCAATAAAAATGGAAAAATTGAAATCAAGAGAAAACTACAGAAAATACAAAGCACCCACTCAGTAATAGAAAATTATTCAGCCATCAAGAGAAACAACAGTGAAGAACATTTATTGATGTTAACTTTTAAAACCTGGATACCAAAGTTTATGGAGACTGGCACTGAGATTTTCTATGCATATGAAAAAAAACTGGAGAAAATGGTTAAAATAATAATAGTGGTGGCTGCTTTTCCTCTTCCTGACCTTAGCTTCTGACTTGTCTAAATTGCTTTGCTTGTTTTAAGTAATCCCAGTTTGGTTTGTTTGTTTTGCTCATCTCCGCTGTTGGGTCAAAGAGTTAAATGACCAGGTCCCTGACAGCCAGCCCAGACTTCTACTCACCCACACAAAGCCTGCTGCAAGCTTGACTGATTTTATCATTTGCAAAGCACTGTTTGTTCTTCTGTAAACTAGGCTGGCTATCATCACTTAGAAAATTTGTTTGCACAAAACTCCCTATTGCAGCTCGTAAAACTGACTCTTGCTAATTTGACCTGGAAAAAGCACCAGCCCAGATGGAGCAGGATTGAAAATGATCTCTCACACCCGCAGGTCCTCCAGGGATGAGGAGGGCGATTTCTCCTCCAGCACACATCCCTTTATATAAGACTCTGAGGAGGCAGACACCCTTAGTGGCAGTGACCTGCCCGCTTTTCTTTCCTGTCTTTGCTATTTGGCAGCATAGTTTGTTGGAACCTCACAGTGGGACGATGGAGCATTAGAAGAAGCTGGGAAGAGTGAGGACCACAGTAGGAGAGACTAGACTGGTGTAGGTCCCCGGGAAGGATGAAAGTCAACAACTCAAACTCATGCATCATGAAAGAAAGTTGAGCTTGAACTGGACTTGAATCATCCTTTACACCACTGGGGCACAGTCCAGAGGTCATGGTTTGGGTGGAAATTTGGTGGTCCTAAGCGGTTCTTTGGACTTCCCAGATGGCGCAGTGGTAAAGAATCAACCTGCCAATACAAGAGATGTGGATTGATCCTTGGGTTGGGAAGATCTCCTGGAGTAGGGAATGGCTACCCACTCCAGTATTCTTAAAATACCATCTGGTCAGCTGGGGACAGACAGGCTATGTCACTTTTGCTAATTTGTCACTGTCCATGAACAGAAGAGCCTGGTGGGTTATGGTCCATGGGGTCGCAAAGAGTCGGACACAACTGAGCGACTGAGCATGCACACATACAAACGGTCCCTTTACAACATGAAACAGAATCCTCACCAAAGGCTGAGAATCCAAGGCACAGGTCTGGGAGCAGAGCTCCAATCAGTGAGCCCGTGAAGCATATTGAGAGGAAGCACAGAGTAGTAGGGAGAGTCAAAGCATTAGGGCCCATGAGGTGGTGTCTAATGCCAGCCCCTCAACCACCGGCCGTGGCACAGCCTGCCCTGTTTCCCCTCCCCCCTAGGAGCTTATATGGTGGCCCAGCTGGCCTGTGACTGTGGTGCCTTTGTTGGGTGGAGTCTACTTCCTATCCTACTGGGTGAGTTTGGGGGTGGGACTTGCTTTGGCCAATGAAATGTGAGCAAAAGTGACATAGCCTGCCTGTCCCTAGCTGACCAGGTGGTATTTTAAGATCCATTGTCAGGGTTGTTGCTGTTGCTGTTGCTTGCTTTTCTTTTGTTTTGTTTAAGCTTTCTGGCTATTTCCCTTGAGAAGGAGACCTTGGCCCCCATATCAGCTGCCCCTTGGATGTGTTTCTGGACAAGGGAGGACAGAGCCAACCTTCTGCCAAAGTGTAACTTATGCGAGAAACAAAGCTTTGTGGTTGCTTCAGTGGTGTCTGACTCTTTGTGATCATATGGACTGCTGCCCACCAGGCTCCTCTGTCCAGGGGTTCCTTCAGGCTAGAATACTAGAGTGGGTTGCCATGCCCTCCTCCGGGGATCTTCCCAACCCAGAGATTAAATCAACGTCTCTTATGTCTCCTGCATTAGTAGGTGGGTTCTTTACGACTAGTGCCACCTGGGAAGCCCACTTTGTGGTTGTAAGGGGTTGGGGAGTTATTATTATTACTATTATTTTTGCCAAAGAGTTACCTTTAAGATTCAATCCCCATAAGCCAGTTACTTAATCCCTGACAGTGCATTTTATGGGACTATTTTCCTTGGCTCTTTGGAAGATGAACAGGGGAATGGTGGGACTACATTTGAAACAAAGAAATGAAGGAGAAATAAGAACCATGCCTTCTCCTGGACACACTGTTCTGGTGACTGAAAGAGGGGTCAGTGGCAAGAGTCTCCACGATTCCTGTATTGTTTCCCCGTGAACTGAAATTTCTTTTGTGCCTTGAAAAATATTGATCTAAAAATGAAACTGGTCAAACACATGCTTTTTTTTTTTTTTCGATGTTTTGGAGAAATGCAATGTTCTCAAGGGAAAAGACATTCATTGTGGTTGAAATTACCCTCTTTTTGCTAGCCTGAGCATGACCTCTTGTGAATGAGAAATTGCAAAATGCTTCCAGGCCTCTAAACTCAGATTTGTTTTTCTCAATTAGCTGAGCTAGAAAAACCTGCTTATGTCCCTATGTTACTGAAAGTGGGATCAGACTGCTCACTGCTCTAAAGCCAATAATGGAGAGGCAAGGATGATGGAAAGGAAAGCTAGTTTTATTTTGGAGATCAGCAACCAGGATAAGGGGTGGACTGGTGTCCAAAGGCCAAGCCCTCCTGACAATCAGGGGCAAGAGTTTTTCAAGGGGAATTTTAGGGATGTATAGAATGGAGGGAGGGGGCTACCTACAGAGCAGCAAAGTCAGCTCTGACAATCACCTCGAAATTGGTCTTGCCGTGGTCTGATCAGGGTCCTCTTGATTGTTTTAAGTACACTTATTCTTCAGTTCCAGGGTCAATTTGTTTCCATTTCTTTGAGGCCAACTCTTGGCACTGTGGCCACAGGCTTCCCTGGTGGCTCAGTGGTAAAGAATCTGCCTGCCAGTGAAGGAGACCCAGGTTCAACCCCTGGTTGGGAAGATCCCCTGGAGAAGGAAATGGCAATCCACTCCATTATTCTTGCCTGGAAAATGCCATGGACCAAAGAACCTGGCAAGCTATAGTCCACGGGGTCACAAAAGAGGCGGATATGGTTTAATGACTAAAACAACAAACAGCAACATGTCATGGTTAGTCTGGTCACCATGTAGTTAATGTCTTCCACCTGGTGGAGGTTTTAGCATCAACAGCACAGCTCAAGGGAAATGACTCAGAATATTATCGATAATCCTCAAAGTGAAGAAGTGAGGTTGCTCAGTCGTGTCCGACTCCTTGCGACCCCACGGACTGTAGCTTACCAGGCTCCTCTGTCCATAGGATTTTCCAGGCAAGAATACTGAACTGTGTTGCCATTTCCTTCTCCAGAGGATCTTCCCTGTCCAGGGATCCAAGCCGGGTCTCCCACATTGTAGGCAGATGCTTTACCGTCTGAGCCGCTAGGGAAGTCGAGGAAGAAGTGAATGTCCTTGACTTTGCTTAATGACTAAACTATGATTATCTGGTGCTGTTTGACAGTTTTCCTTTGCATCTGTATTTTCTCATTTCTCTGATTAAAGTTATTCTTTGAAGTTTTTCTACAGACAAAAGGCAGATGGAGGGCGTGGTGGGGGAAGGCTGAGAGGGCCCTGCTCATTTCACCTGCAGCTGCTCCTGAGAAAGGCAACGAGAGCTTCCTCTGCTGCTTTGGGGGAGAGGCTGGCCCTGGAAAGACTGACACTTCAGTCCAGCGTGAGCTGCCGTGGTCTCCCTCTCCAGCGTCTCCCAGGACTTGAATGTACCCCTTCATTACCTCCTACCTGGGCTTGGGAAACTGCTTGTGGGCTGGTCCTTCCCCAGGCGCCGTTTCTCCTAAAGGCCATGACTAGAGTCTTCTTCCTAAACCCCACCCCACCAGTCTTCCTCGGCTGAAAATCCTTGCTCCCTATTGTCTATCAACACCTCCACCTCCTTTCCTGAGTCTCCACAGTTCTCTCCAGCCTTCCTGCTCAATCAGAAATTCTACCCATTCATTAGGAGCCAGGCCTTTTCCTACACTGCAATTTTCCTAAACCTCTTCTAGTCTCTAATCATAGGTGATTTCTCTCAGCCACGAAAGCTAATTTAACACTTCACCTTTAGCATAATAATAAATTATAAGATTATTCACAATCAAAGTAGAAAATCTGGATATTTAAAGAAATTGTGGAAAAAATGAAAATTCAGAAACATAACTGCCCCTCAGGGGACAATCACTGTGATCATTTAGTGAATTTTCCCCAAATAATTGATAAGGACTAAAAAGAATGCTCTATTCTCTATTTATTATTCTCTATTTCCATGAGGGACATGTATTTTTTAATTCAGTTTTAAGTAATTGTAACCTCGGAGGAAATTTGAACAATAATCAAGACATTCTGTGTAAAGGTTCACCTGGCTCCCCTCAGTTGATAACATTTCACACTGTCCTTATTGTTCCATTGCTAACTCGAGTGGGACTCTTTTGTGACTCCGTGGATTGGAGCCCACAAGCCTCCTCTGTCTGTGGGATTTCTCAGGCAAGAATACTGAAGTGGGTTGCCATTTCCTTTCAGTAACCTTGAAAATACGGAACCATCTGGAAAGGAGTATGTTGCTAAGAGTCAGACACGACTGAGTGACTTCACTTTCAGTTTTCACTTTCATGCATTGGAGAAGGATATGGCAACCCACTCCAGTATTCTTGCCTGGAGAGTTCCATGGACAGAGGAGTCTGGTGGGCTACAGTCCATGGGGTCACAAAGAGTTGGACACGACTGAAGCAACTTAGCACACACACACGCACCCCATGGATACACTGAAGCCCTAGCCCCCAGACCCTCAGAATGTGACCATATTTGAAGAAAGGGTCTTTATAGAGGTCATCAAGTGAAAATGAGGTCATGAGAGGGAATCCAAACCCAGTCTGATGGGTGTTTTCACAAAGGAGGAAATTTGGAGGCAGATACACAGATAGGGAGAACTCCACGTGAAGATGAAGACAAGGGTCAGGGTGATGAGTCGGACATGACTGAAGGGACTTTGCACACATGCATGAAAGCTAAGAAGTAAAAACTACCAAGGAGTTGGATTTGTTCATTGGGTAAATGGCACGTTGGAAGGTGACAAGGAAGCAAAAAATTTAAAGAAATCAAAATTGAAAGATACCCATATTCTTTGACCTAGCAACCCTGCTCCTCAGAATTTATCCTACAGAAATAGTGGCATAAATATGCAAAGGTACTGGTTGGAGAAATCTCATTGCATCATTATTTTTAATTGCCCCAAAAATGGAAATATCATCAATATTCTAAATTGTACTAAAAGATGTTTGTCTTTAGTCACTCAAGCCACTATAAAAAAAAGTGCCATCAACTGGACAGTTTATAAGCAAACAGAAGTTGATGTCTCACAGCCCTTGAGACTGGGAATTTCAAGGTCAGGGTACCCTCCATTTTTTTTTTTTTAAGTTAAGAAATTAAAAGCTCAACATTCAAAAAACCAAGATCATGGCATCCTGTCCCATCACTTCATGGCAAGTAGATGACAAAAAAAAAAAGGACACAGTGACAGACTTGATTTTCTTGGGCTCCAAAATCACTGCAGATGGTGACTGCAGCCATGAAACTGAAAACACTTACTCCTTAAAAGAAAAGCTATGACAAGCCTAGACAGTGTATTAAGAAGCAGAGACATTACTTTGACAACAAAGTTCTGTATAGTCAAAGCTATGGTTTTTCCAGTAGTAGTCATGTATGGATGTGAGAGTTAACCATAAAGAAGGTTGAGGGCCAAAGAATTGATGCCTTCACACTGTGGTGTTGGAGAAGACACTTGAGAGTCCCTTGGACAGTAACGAGATCAAACCAGTCCATCCTAAAGGAAATCAGTCCTGAATATTCATTGGAAAGATTGAAGGCAGGAGGAGAAGGGGATGACAGAGGATTAAGGTTGGATGGAATCACCAACTCAATGGACATGAGTCTGAGAAAACTCAGGGAGATAGTGAAGGACAAGGAAGCCTGGTGTGTTGCAGTCCATGGGATCTCAAAAAGTCAGTTGCCACTGAGCAACTGAACAACAGCAACTGCTCATAGCAATCCTTATTCTATAATAAATTTATTGGTGCTTTTTGCAGTACTTTGTTTTTAACAATTGGAAGCCACCTAAAGGTCCATCAGCTGGGGATTAGTTAAGTCAGACATCAGTGAGATGCCTATGAAGTTGTCAACAAGAAGACAAACTGCATTTTGGAGTGTATAGTGTGGCTCCGTCTGCAGTACTGAGTGTGTGTGTGTGTTGTTGTTGTTGTTCGGTCGCCTAGTCATGTCTGACTCTTTGTGGCCCCATGGCCTGCAGCACGCAGGCCTCCCCGCCCCTCACCGTCTCCCGCAGTTTGCCCACGTTCATGTACGCTGCATTGGTGTTGCCATCCAGCCATCTCATCCTCTGATGCCCTTTTCTCTTATGCCCTCAGTCTTTCCCAGCACCGGGAACTTTTCCAATGAGTCAGCTGTTTGAATCAGATGGTCAAAAATACTGGAGCTTCAGCTTCAGCATCAGTCCTTCCAATGAGTAGTCAGGGTTGATTTCCCTTAAAACTGACTAGTTTGACTGTGAGTGTATTAATATGTGAGTATTGTTTACTTACCCAAAGTCAGTTCTAATGTACTTTGCCTAGATTGTTTTCACAAACAGAAAAGATTCCATAGGCATAGAAAGACTGTTTGGAATGAGGTCTATCTACCAGTGATTAATGGTGGTTATCTCAGAAGGATGAAATTCAGAAACATTCTTTTTCTGATTTGTATGGTCTTGCATTTTATAATACTAAATAAAACATTGTAGTCCTGGGCTAGAATAACAATAATAAAAATTCATGACTGGAACTGTTTAAGTGGGATATTTTTACAGGGTTGTTTATGAAAGGACTCAATGAAAAAATAAAAACTTCTTAGAAAATAAAACCATATACTTAAAACTCTCAATTAAAAAAATTGGGTCTGAATAGACTGTTTTTCAAAGAAGACATGTAGGCCAACATGTACGTGAAAATATGCTCAGCATCATTAATTATGGGGGAAATGCAAATCAAAGCTACAGTGAGATGTCACCCTGCACCTGTCAGAATGGCTATAAAAAGACAGCAAATAGGTGTAGAGAAAAGGGAACCTGGTGCACTGTTGGTGCGAATGTAGATTGCTACAGCCATTATGGAAAACAGTAAGGAGATTCCTCCAAAAATTAATAATACAACTGCTGTATGACATAGCAATTTCAATCCTGGGTGTTTATCTGAAGAAAACAAGAGCATGAATCAGAGAAGACGTATGCACTCCTGCGTTCATTGCAGCATTATTTACAATGACCAGGATACGGAAGCAACCGAAGTGCCCACCAATAGACGAATAGTTAAAGACGATGCGGTGTATATATATGTATACATACACATGGTAGACTATTACTCCGCCATAAAAAAGAATGGAATCTTGCCATTTGCAACACCATGGGTGGACCTACAGGGTATTATGCTAAGTGAAATAAGCCAGGGAAAGACAAATACTGCGTGATTTCCCTTATATGTGAGGCCTAAAAAATGAAGCAAATGAGCAAACAGGGAGAATCATAGATACAGAGATCGGAGAGGAGGCTGCCAGAGTGGAGGGGGGTTGGGAGAGGAGAGAAATAGAGGGAAAAATTAGGAGGCACAAACGCTCGGTAACAAAAGAAATGAGTCACAGGTATAAAAGGCACAGTGTGGGGGATGTAGTCAATAATTAGGTAAAATTTTTATATGGTGACACGTGACAATTAGACTTATCGTGGTGATCATTTTGAAAGATCAAATCCCTATGTCGCATACACAGTGTTGTAAATCAATTATACTTCAAAACAAACTAACAAACTCATAGGAAAAGAGATGAGATTTGTGGTCACCAGAAGCAGGGGTTACAGGGAGGGGGAAATGGATGAAAGCAGTCTAAGAGTACAAACTTCTAGTCATCAAATAAACAAGTACTACAAAAGTAACATTCGCTGGATCATGGAAAAAGCAAGAGAGTTCCAGAAAAACATCTATTTCTGCTTTATTGACTATGCCAGAGCCTTTGACTGTGTGGATCACAATAAGCTGTGGAAAATTCTGAAAGAGATGGGAATACCAGACCCTGACCTGCCTCTTGAGAAATCTGTATGCAGGTCAGGAAGCAACAGTTAGAACTGGACATGGAACAACAGACTGGTTCCAAATAGGAAAAGGAGTACGTCAAGGCTGTATATTGTCACCCTGCTTATTTAACTTCTATGCAGAGTACATCATGAGAAATGCTGGACTGGAAGAAACACAAGCTGGAATCAAGATTGCCGGGAGAAATATCAATAACCTCAGATATGCAGATGACACCACCCTTATGGCAGAAAGTGAAGAGGAGCTAAAAAGCCTCTTGATGAAAGTGAAAGAGGAGAGCGAAAAAGTTGGCTTAAAGCTCAACATTCAGAAAACGAAAATCATGGCATCCGGTCCAATCACTTCATGGTAAATAGATGGGGAAACAGTGGAAACAGTGTCAGACTTTATTTTTGGGGCTCCAAAATCACTGCAGATGGTGACTGCAGCCATGAAATTAAAAGACACTTACTCCTTGGAAGGAAAGTTATGACCAACCTAGATAGCATATTCAAAAGCAGAGACATTACTTTGCTGACTAAGGTCTGCCTAGTCAAGGCTATGGTTTTTCCTGTGGTCATGTATGGATGTGAGAGTTGGACTGTGAAGAAGGCTGAGTGCCGAAGAATTGATGCTTTTGAACTGTGGTGTTGAAGAAGACTCTTGAGAGTCCCTTGGACTGCAAGGCGATCTAACCAGTCCATTCTGAAGGAGGAGATCAACCTTGGGATTTCTTTGGAAGGAGAATGATGCTAAAGCTGAAGCTCCAGTACTTTGGCCCCCTCATGCGAAGAGTTGACTCATTGGAGAAGACTTTGATGCTGGGAGGGATTGAGGGCAGGAGGAGAAGGGGATGACCGAGGATGAGATGACTGGATGGCATCACGGACTTGATGGACATAAGTCTGAGTGAACTCCGGGAGTTGGTGATGGACAGGGAGGCCTGGCGTGCTGCGATTCATGGGGTCACAAAGAGTCGGACATGACTGAGCGACTGAACTGAACTGAACAAAAGTAATGTACAACTCAATGAGGATAATAGCACTGCTGTATGTTACATAGGAAAGTTAAAAGAGTGAATGCTGAGAGTTCTTATCACAAAAGAAAAATACCTTCTAATCAATTTATGTAATGTTATATCAGATGATGGATTTCCACTGAAATTATTATGATAATTATTTCATAATGTGTGTAAGTTAAAAAATGGTACAAATGAACTTATTTACAAACAGAGTCACAAATGTAGAAAACAAACTTACGGTTACCAGGAGGGAAAAAAGGGGGAAGAATAAGTTGGGAGATTGGGATCAACATGCATATACTACTGTATCGTTGTTCAGTTGCTCAGTAGTGCCCAGCTCTATGGGACCCCAAGGACTGCAGCACACCAGGCTTCCCTGTCCTTCACTACCTCCCAGAATTTGCTCAAACTCGTGTCTGTTGAGTCAGTGATACCATCCAACCATTTCATCCTCTGTTGCCCCCTTCTGCTTTTGCCTTCAATCTTTTCCAGCAGCAGGGTCTTTTCAAATGAGTCAGTTCTTTGCATCAGTTAGCCAAAGGATTGGAGCTTCAGCTTCAGCATCAGTTCTTTCCAAAGAATATTCAGGACTGATTTCCTTTGGGACTGACTGGTTTTATCTCCTTGCAGTCCAAGGGACTCTCAAGAGTCTTCTCTTGAGAGAAGACACAGTTTGAAAGCATCAGTTCTTCAGTGATCAGCCTTCTTTATAGTCTAGCTCTCACATCTGTACATGATTACTGGAAAACTACAGCTTTGACTATATGGACCTTTATCAGCAACACTGCTATATATAAAATAGTTAATTAATAAGAACCTGCTGCATAGCACAGGGAACACTATTCAGTATTCTGTAATAACCAAAAGAATCTTAAAAAGAATCTTAAAAATCTGATTCACTTTGCTGTACAGCAAAAACTAACACAGCTTTGTAAATCAACTACACTTCAATAAAGATAAAAAAAATCATTATGCTTTATACTTTATACAGTACTGTATAGTCAATTATTATCTCAATAAAGCTGAAAGAAAACCTGCACCTATAAGTGAGGGTTAACATGAGAAGTTAAGAAAGGCCTGAGTGGATATCCTAAACTCTGGTGTAAATGCTCCCTGGGTTCAGCTCTGGGAACTCTGTGAATACCCTGTGAGTTTCACTCCCCTCACCAAAAAGGGCCCTGACCCCTCCAGGATGGGGAGGTGAGCTGGAAGAACCCATGCCTGTTTCTCCCTGCGCCCACCCTCTGGCCACACTTCTTGAGATAAAGTCCTTGAGATTGCCCTAAAGCAGTCAAAGCCCCTTCTCCCCCTTGATGGATCATCTTCACACCGAGACAAGAATTTGCGTCAAGAGACTTGAAAGATAAACACCAGGGTTCCTCACCTGCACCCAGTGTGGGCTGGGCAGGCAGCATTGGTCTGGACCTTTTCAAGATCCAGGCCTTATCACTGATGGCTGGTCTTTCTCACTGTGCTCCATCCTGACCTGCCGTTGCCCAGACGTCAGCTTTTCAGCAACAGAGACTTCAAAGAGCAGAGCCTCACCAGCTGTGCTAGAGAAGCTGGTCTCCTCCATGCAGTATGTGCAGCTCAGAGGTTTCTATTCTGCAAGCATGGAGCTCTCATCTCAGCTTCCTTAGGGAATGGGATATCCGATGGGGCTGCATTCTTGTGAAAGGAAAAGCCCCTTCCACACTGAAACAGAGCTTAAAACAAAGTTTTCCATCACGCAGAAAACCTGAGGGTTTGTCCATTGAACTTTTCACCCAAAACTGTGTATTTAAACCTGCTGAAGATTTCTGCTGTGTTGCCTAGACAATAAAAGAAATACAATTTTCACCTGGGATTCTGAGAGAGTTCCCACTGATTCTTTTCCGTGGTGGTCTTTCCTGAGTTGCTCCCCACTCCCACCCTTTGGGACTAGATTCCTTCCTTAACTCTATATAGATTGACCCCAAGGACAAAATGCGACATTCAGTGCAGCCTCTCCAGATTGTCAAACTCAGTGCTGTTTCCAGTGTTTGCTAGAACCTAAGCAGAAGTGAACAGGAACAGCACACACGCACGCCCTCCCCCCTGCCCACACATGCACACGCACACCACCTCAGGCTTTGCAGGCAGGACCATCAGCTACAAAATTAACGGTGATTTCTCAAGGGAGCTGATGACATTCTCTTTCAAGTTTCCGGGTTGCTGGACATTCACAGATGCTAAGTAGGGCGGTGACCCAGGCCTTTGAAGTTTCCAGCCCCACAGGTTGGAAAGGCAGTGTGATTTAGAATGGTCAGCAGAGGGGAAGAGCAGTTAAGTAGACCTCCCCCTCAGACAGATAAAGGCAACCCAGGGGCTTGGGCAGCTTGATGCCTTCTGCGCCTGGTAGATCCAAAAGAGGAGGGTTCCCAGGGGGGCAGAAATGGACACAGCGATGGGATTGCTAGTACGCCCTAGGATGAGAAGATGATTCTTTGCATAAAGATTAAAGCAATCGACGATGATGAAAACAGCCAAATCTGAGCATCAAAAGATCTCTTGGTGTCCCTAATCCATGATCTCTATAGTTCTGAGAAGCAAAAGAACAATAAGGAGTGTGTGTGTGTGTGTGTGTGTGTGTGCCTGCCTGTGTGTAAAGGCGACAGTGCGTAACTGAGGACTTACTGATGCAGTGAGTGAGTGTGTGTGTGTGTGTGTGTGTGTGTGTGTGTATGAAAGACTAATCAGTTCTGAGCAATGATGAAAATATTTTACTATGGATCTTTATGAAGGTTTCTACACTTGATCTGAGCTCAGAATTGAAAGAAAAAGATTAAAGCAATTATTTTTGTTTAACGTTTCTCAGAATGAAGAGGGAGTTTGCGGGGGAAGGCTTTTGGAAGGGGATGGAGGAAGAAACTCTCTGTTCATCAAGTCTTGCCTATTTCTATTTGCACTTCCTTCCATAAGCACAGACCAGGGATCCTTGATCAAAACTGTCAACTACTCCATGCCTTCTCACTGCAGAGCAGGCTGCCTGTGTCCAGATGCTAAGGCTTATCATCCCTCTGCCTGTTTGGAGTAACAGCAAATTCCTCAAAGCTACCGTCTCCACAGAGGCATTCTGTGATCTCATGAAAATAGACTTAGGTGGTTTCTGAATTAGCACTGTCTGGCCACACGTGGTGACCCTTAAATTTGAAAGTAGGTGTTATTGGGGATCCTCCCAGGGGAAGAAAAAAATTAAGCAGAGGTGAAATTTATAGAAGAGTCAATTCAACTTCACTTTCAAAGCCCCAGGCAGATAGAGGCCACTAGGGCTGGGACACCTCCTTGTCTCCCTGGAATTGAGTTACTGGGCTCTTCTCCGGGGGCCTTGTCTGAGTGGGAGCTGTTCTGACGGATAGACAGAAGCCCCAGCTCTGTTGGGAACATCCAGGACAGGGTTTCCTGGAGGCTGCTTCCCCTGTCAAGGGCCACAGAATGTCTTAGTTATGAAAACAGGCCCTACTTAGGAAAATTATAAGAAATCATTTATAATAAACAGGATTTAAAAAATAAAGTCTTGATTTAGGCTTGATTTTTATTTCCAATTCAGAGTTTATAAATCTGTGACTTCAAAACACTGTAAGCTTCAGTTTTCTCAGCTTTAAGATGAGTATTCTTCTCTTAAAACAGTTTTTTATTGGAGTACAGTTGATTTACAATGTGGTAGTTCTATGTATGCACATATCCACTCTTTTTAGATTCTTTTCCCATATAGGTCTTTACAATGGCACCCCACTCCAGTACTCTTGCCAGGAAAATCCCATGGATGGAGGAGCCTGTTAGGCTGCGGTCCATGGGGTCGCTGAGAGTCGGACTAGACTGAGCAACTTCACTTTCACTTTCCACTTTCATCTATTGGAGAAGGAAATGGCCACCCACTCCAGCATTCTTGCCTGGAGAATCCCAGGGACAGCGGAGCCTGATGGGCTGACGTCTGTGGGGTCACACAGAGTCAGACACGACTGCAGTGACTTAGCAGCAGCAGCATAGGTCTTTACTGATTGTTGAGTAGAGTGCCCTGTGCTATGAAGCAAATCCTTATTAGTTGTCTGTTTCATATATAGTAGTGTTTATATGTCAGCCCCCGTCTCCCAGTTTATCCCTGCCCTCCCATCCCTGCTTTCTCCCCTATAACCATAAGCTTTTCTACATCTGTGACTCTATTTCTGTTTTTTTTTTTAAGGGATATTCTCTTACACTTGTTTCTCCTCTGCTTGTTTTAAGAATTAAGTGAGACAAACAAATAAACTATTTTACAGTAAGATGTGCTTGTCCCCTAATAAGTGTTACTAAATGTAAACTATTGTGAAAGTGTTGCAGAAATACTATGTATATGACACAGCTCAGTTCAGTTCAGTCCCTCAGTCGTTTCCGACTCCTTGTGATACCATGGACTGCAGCATGCCGGGTCTCCCTGTCCATCACCAACTCCCAGAGTTTACCCAAACTCATGCCCATTGAGTCGGTGATGCCATCCAACCATTTCACCCTCTGTCGGCCCCTTCTCCTCCTGCCTTCAATCTTTCCCAACATCAGGGTCTTTTCAAATGAGTCAGCTCTTCGAATCAGGTGGTCAAAATATTGGACACAGAGTAGGTCTTCAACAAATGCTTATTTCTATGCATTTGTAAGTGAGATAATGCTCATACTCTTTTAGAAAGATTGTTGTTGTTATTATTTAGTTGCTAAGTTGTGTCCAACTCTCTTGCGATCCCATGGACTGTAGCCCACCAGGCTCTTTTGTTCATGGGATTCTCCAGGCAAGAACCCTGGAGTGGGTTGCCATTTCCTTCTCCAGGGGGTCTTCCTGACCCAGGGATTGAACTGCTGTCTCCTGCATTGGACTGCGGGTTCTTTACCACTGAGCCCCCAGGGAAGCCCTTTAGAAAGATACCAGGAGCCAAAACCCTCTCCCAGCCATCTTACCAATAAGTTTAAACATGAAGAAGGTCTGTTTGTTTCAGGGAGATATTTCTGTTTTTCTAGCTTATGAATGGATGAAATGATCCTTTCTCCTTTTTCCCTTAGGAAGCCAGCATTGAACTTAATGTTATGCTTACTTATTCTATTGTTTATATGACCCCTTGAATAACTGAGGAGTGCATTGCCCAGTGTCCAGCTGCATCAGCACAGTAGAGCCTGGGGATCTGTCCGCCCTGCGAACACAGCCAGAGAGAGGCAAGGCTAGATCTCTGGTTGGCAGGCTTTTTCAGAGGCAGAGAGAAGAGCCTGCTGTCTCTTTGTTTTGTGGTTGTTGTTTGGGGCTCTCTGCAGGGATAGGGGAGACATTAAGGGTAAAGGAATTGTCCCTTTATTATGGTTTATTTTAAATAGCTTCAAGGGGCTCTTTATTGTTTCTTTGTTTTGTTTGCTCCAATTGCTTCAAAGCTGGAATGTCTTTCTTGGGAACAGAAGATGAAGTTAGCAGAGTACTAAACAATTCAAAGGAGGATGAAGTTGGTGAGTGGACAATGTTGCTTTTTGAGAAACAGTGAAGAGAGAGGAGATAAAAAAATAATTGGCATTGTATTTATTATGGTAAGAGATATTAACTGACACTTGAATTCAAAACCTTGGTAAAGAAAAAGATGGTTTGTACCTCTGGGAATAAATCATCTCACACTTTTTCAGATGAAGCAATCACCTGGATGAGTTTCTTTAAAAAGTTGATTCACAGGGTTTCCCTGGCGGTTCAGTGATAAAGACTCCACACTCCCAATGCAGGGGGCCTGGGCCTGGGTTCAATTCTTGGTCAGGGAACTAGGAACTCACATGCCTCAGCCAAGACCGGCACAGTCAAATATTTATTTATTTATTTAAATGTAAAACACAGTTGATTCACAAGGCCCATCCCAAGGGGAACTGCTCATTCCGTGCACCTGTAGAAGTATGCATTTTAACCTAGGCCCCTGGAAGGCTGGGGCAAGGTACTTTAAGAATGCTCACTTAACACAACACAAAAGTTCGCAGACAGCTGGTAACTTCATTGTGTGCGATGATTACTTTACTCTGGATTCCTCACCCCCTGAGGTCTCTGGGGACTCTACCAAGGAAGATTGCACCAAGGAGGATAAAAGAGGAGCAGAAGCTTTTCATCCTTCCTGGAAAAATAGCTCCAAGCACTTTGGCAGATTGACCGGCTGGGTTGAGGCCTGGGATATTGGGAAGGAGGAAATGGAATCAGTCCACATAGTAAGTTGCTCAGGACAGTGGCCGCAGGGTCCCTGGGCAGTGTTTAACCCACCCCCAGATGCAAACAGCCTTACAGAACGGCCTCTGATAGGGCCCCCCACCTGGCCTGAGGAGTCAAGTAAGGTGCACACAGCACAGGTGTCCACAGGCAATGTTGAGTTCAAAGATACAAGAGAAACTGGAAAGATTCACGGTTTATGAGAACAACAAAAGCCGAGGTGGGCTGAAATCCCACTAAGGAAAGAGATACATCTCTATAGATATTATGAGGTCTATAAGGTCGTATTTACACAGAGATGGCACCATAAACCTAAACGGATTCACAGTTATAAATAACTTCAAGTAGTCAGCTTGAGGCTTTGAGATATTGTGCAGTTCACTACTCACCAGGGAAGGGGTGAGACTCTTCTGTGAGAAGTGGGGAGGGGTCAGAGTGTTTTCAAAGTATTTTGCAGACCTGATACTGTTACTAGGCAAGGAAAGGGCTATAGGATAAAATGTTCAGAAGACTCTGGGTTAAAATAAATGGAATATGATTTTGTTTTTTTATGGCAAAACTTCTCTCTATTCATTGCAGATCTGTGGGTTTGACCACTAGACCCCTTTGGCAAAGATCATCTTTCAAAATTAGTATCTCCTGGACTGGTTCTGGGAAATGCTGGACCACACAGCTCCAAGTGTCTCCTCCAGCTCTTACAACCCGCAGCCCACAGAGAAGTGAGACATGGGAAAGCCCACAGATGCTGCTGTGAGAGCAGCAGGAAGAGAGATGGCTGTCCAAAACCCTGCAGGCAGCTAGCACGCAAAATGAAACACTCAACGTAAAAAAATCCATACATACTGCTCACAAAATAATTGCCTCTCCAGAGAGCATATCAGGTAGAAAAGAAAATCGCTAGTGTGTGTCCTCAAGACTCAAAATGAAAAGCTACTCAAGTGCATTTCTAGTGTACACATTACAAAAAGAAATCACACTGCTGCAAGAGAAGAAAGGACCCCCGTTTAGTAAATGGCAAGTCTCACTGAAGGACAAATAAATGCAGTGGCCCTCTGTGACGTCCAAATTCTGACGGGCCTCAAGGAATCAGACACAGTCATGCCATCAGCAATCGGACCCCACAGAGCAAGGCAGCCCCTTCTCAGGAGAGCACAGTCTGCTCTACTTCACCCACAACAGCAGGAGCCTGGGGTGGCGGGCAGTGTCCAGGGAGGTCAGAGAAGGGAGACAAAACGGACACAGACAAGAATACCTTGTACTTTCTTTTTTCCTTCTTTTCCATTTTACTTTCCTTTCTATAGGCAATGATTTGGCAAATTCAGAATCTTGGTCAATGAAATGTGATAAATAAGGATCATTAGAGCAATGCTAAATTTTGCAAATTGAGTAAAGATAAAATTAAGAGAAGACAGCTTTAAGGAAGGCAAAATTACAGCAAAGTGAGCTTCAACTTAGAGAAAAAAAGAAAAGTGTAGACCTCATTTTGCCAGGAAATGAGAGTATTAGCTCTAGCTTGAAATAGGCCAGTAGCTTCATTTTTCTGTACCTCGGTTCTTTCCTTTACAGTATAATGTCAGCACATACTGGGACTTCAACAACTTGGAGGTCTTAAATAGGGAATGATAATTTTACTGTAAGGGAGAAAGGCTACTTTCTTTAAAGAACACAATATAAATCTCAAAGAAACAACTAGAATCATATTTAAAGCTGAAATGCTCCAGAAAGATCTGTTTAAGATAAGACGGGAAATGGTGCTCATTATCACCACTCCTCTTTAACTTTATTCTAGAAATTATAGCCAATGCAATAAGACATGTGAGAAAAATAGCTTTTTCAGAGAGAGAAAAATGCCTACTGTCAGAAGACTACATAATTTTCTACCTAGAAATCCCAAAATAACCAACAAAAATAGCCAACATCAAAAAAGTAGAATTATAACTAAAAAAAATAGAACTTAGAAAGACATATATGTTAATGATTGTTATTCAAAACATACTAATGACTCTTAAAATTCAACAATAAGAAAACAATCTGATTTTAGAAATGGGCTGAATGTTTTAACACCCCACCAAAAATGAATTGCAGATAGCAAACATAGAAAGATACTCCATATTGTATACCAACAGGAAAATGCAAATTAAAACAATGAGATAGGACTACACACCTATTCGAATGGCCCAAATTTAGAACATCAACAACACCAAGTGCTGAATGTATGCTGGAATGAAGAATGATACAGCCACTTTGAAAGTCTGACATTTTTTTTTTTTGTAATAAAACTAAGCATATTCTCACCATATAATCCAGCAATCCCACACTTTGGTATTTATCCGAAGGAGTTGAAAAGCTGTGTTCACACAAAAGCCTACGTAGGGAATTTGTTTAGTTGCTAAGTCGTGTCCAACTCTCATGACCCCAAGGACTGTAGCCTGCCAGGCTCCTCTGTCCATGGGACTTTCCAGGCAAGAATACTGGAGTGGGTTGCCATTTCCTTCTCTAGGGGATCTTCCTGACTCAGGAATCGAATCCTCATCTCCTCCATTGGCAGGCGGATTCTTTATCAACACCACTGAGACACCAAGGAAACTCACAAGGACGTTTGCAGTAGCATTATTTATAGCTGTCAAAATTTGGAAGCAACAAAGAGTTTCTTCAGTAGGTAAAGAATGAATAAACTATGGTATATTCAGGAAACAGAATATTATTCAGCACTGAAAAGATATGAGCTATCAAGGCTTGAAGAGACATGGAGGAAACTTAAATATATATTACAAAGAGAAGGAAGCCAACTGGAAAAGTCTGAGTGCTATACGACTAAAACTATATGATATTCTGGAAAAGTAAAAACTATGGAAGCAATAAAAAGATCAGAGACTGTCAGGGTTGCTGTTGGGGAGGGGTGAGGGACAAAAGAACAGAAAAAGTACAGAGTGTTTTTAAGGCAGTGAGACAATTCTATGTGATACTGTGGATACACATCACTATGCTGCTGCTGCTAAGTCGTTTCAGTCGTGTCTGACTCTGTGCGACCACCTAGACGGCGGCCCACCAGGCTCCGCCGTCCCTGGGATTCTCCAGGCAAGAACACTGGAGTGGGTTTCCGTTTCCTTCTCCAACGCATGACAGTGAAAAGTGAAAATGAAGTTGCTCAGTTTCACACATCACTATAAATTTATCCAAACCCATAAAATAGACAACACTGAGAATGATCTCTAATGTAAACTATGGACTTTGGCTGATCATGCTGTGTCGGTGTAGGTTCATTTGTAACAAATACAGCACTGGGCTGGGATATTGACAATAGGGCTGGCTGTGCATGTGTTGGAGCAGGGAGAATTTAAGATATTTTTCTTGACTTTCTGCTCAATATTGCCATGAGCCTGAAACTGCTCTAAAAAATAAGCTCTATATTTTAAAAAGAACTCAATAGCTTGTGAGATGTACCTAAATAAATGGGAACCTCCTTATGAATGGCAATATCTAGAAGGAAGAAAAATTCACTGTATCTATGTATTCAACAAACTGAGGGTTGAAAAGAATTGCTGGAGGCTTTCAAAAAGCAAAACTTCAGTTTGCTATGCACTGAGAACTGTTAACATAGTATTTACATTGTGTTTATAACTATTTATATAGCTTTTACATTGTATTAGGTATTTAAGTAGTCTAGAGATCATTTTGGAGAAGGACATGGCAACCCATTCCAGTACTCTTGCCTGGAAAATCCCATGGATGGAGGAGCCTGGTAGGCCACAGTCCATGGGGGTCATGAAGAGTCGGGCACGACTGAGCGACTTGACTTTCACTTTTCACTTTCATGCACTGAAGAAGGAAATGGCAACCCACTCCAGTGTTCTTGCCTGGAGAATCCCAGGGACAGAGGAGCCTGGTGGGCTGCTGTCTATGGGGTCGCACAGAGTCGGACACAACTGAAGCGACCTAGCTGCAGCAGCAGCAGAGATCATTTAATTTATTCAAGAGGATGTGCACAGGTTGTATGTAAATACTATGTCATTTTATATACGGAACTTGAGCATTGTCAGACTTGGTATCCACAGAGGTCTTGGAACTGTATACAACCTTGTAGATTATGCATACATGTACAAACATGCCTTATGTATATCCAGGAATAAACTTAGCATAAAAGTGTAAGAATCCATTCAAGGAGAAAAGACAACTATAAAAGACATCTAACAATAAATAACTGAAGAGGCTTGGAGAAACCTACCGGGTTCTTAGATGGAAAATCTCTTCAGTGTTGTAAATATAATGCTTTACCCCAAATTGGCTATAGGTTCAATGAGAGGCCAGTGAGCTTCCATTTTTCTTTTTAATATAATGACAAAGTGATCCTAAAGATAATCTGAAAAAATAAACAGGTGGAAGACCTAGTAATTTCTTTTAAACATGAGTAATGATAAAGGCCTTAAAACATATTATAAACATAAAGTACTTAAAATATAAATACATCTAAATACAGGAGACAGCTCAGTCACAACTTAATGTGAAAACAGTGACATAATAAATTAGTGGAAAAAGAAGAATCACTCAATTGTGCTGAGAACATGGTTAGCATCTTAAGAATAAACAAATGAAATTCAATCCTTACCTAATGTAGTCTAAAAACTAAAGTAACAAGTTAAAGAATTTTAAAAATAAAAATGAAAAGCATCTGCTTTCTTGGTGTGCATTAGGAGAAACTTTCTAGAAACAAGTGCAATGCAAGGATTTACAAATTTAAAGATCAATACTTCTAGAATCAGAAAATTTTAAACATATAATTTTTGATAATGAGAATGTTACAAATTAGACTTATAGATGAGAACTAATGTTATAGTCAGGGTCACATTTATAGCCTTAAGTTCTATTATAATTAAGAAAAAATTGAAATAAAGACACTAAACATTCAGGAAAGGAAATTATAACAAAATTCAGAAAAAAACTAATTTGAGAAACTAGTAAAAAGAAAATAATGAAACAAATACACATAAATAAGCTAAAGGCAGCTTTGGACAAATAAATCCTTCTTTAAGAAACAATTAACAAAACAGATGACATTAGACTGCTTGCATCATGAGGATAGGAATCCTACACATTTCATTGACCTTGGGATCCTCAACACAGAAAAGATTGCCTACAATTTAGTAAGCCAACAAAAACCACCTTTGAAAGAATAAAAATAGACATACAACTTAAAAGTATAGTGAAAAGGTGACAGAAAACAATCATAAAATTAAGAAAAATGTGGAGATAGCATGATAGGGAAGTTGAAAATTTAAATATTTCCATAAATTTAAAAATCTCTATGAAATAGAAAACACTGTTTATCAAAATGAAGCCAACAAGAAAAAAAAAAATCCTAAAGTAAAATCCATGAGAAACTTGTTTAAAATATCTCCAAATAAGAATCTAAGGCCAGCCAATTCAATCTGTGACTATTACTTTAAAATCAGAAAAACCGACAATATTCATGCAGTGTGAACTGTTCCAAACTTTAGTTTTTAAAAGTGTGTGTGGAGGCAAGAAGGAAGGGAAGGACAACTCAAGCTATAAACTGAGGAAGGATGTATTTATAATATTATAAATATTAGCCATCTCGCATCTCATGCTTAAAATGTTTTGGCTATCAAAACATTTTAAATATTTTTATATGTCAAGAAATGTCATAAGGAATGATGAGCAAAGTAACAGACTTGGAAAAATACTGGTCACTCCAAGAGATAATTAGAGAAAGGAAAGTATATTCCTGACCCTGTATGTTCTCTCACTAAGCAAATATATGCAACAAAAGAAGAGATACAAATAGATTATAAACATTGTTTAAATATCAGCATCATTAGGGGCTTAAAAATATTAAACAAGATCAAATTTGCAAACATGAAAAGAAAAGATAATACCCAGTTTTGACCAGGGTTGTAGGAAATAGTATTCACATATAAGGCTAGTTGGAGGTAAATTTGAGTAACTTCTGTAGAGGATGATTTGGCAATATGCCTCAAAAGTCTTAAAAATATTCAAACCTATCAACTCCTAAACCCCACTTTTTGGAATAATGCTTTTTATCCAATATGTAATATCTTGTTGGGATAAGCAGAGTATACCCAGGTTGCACCAAAGATGTTCATTTTAGCATTACTCAAAAATATGGAACCATGTCTGATATTTTGTTGATATAAATGCTTCAAAGTGTTTTCAATTTCATTTTCTCATTTAATTCTCAGAAAATCTCTTGTGGTAAGATTATAATGCCCATTACAAAGCTTTAAAAATGATAAATATTTCAGGTAAGTTATGGAACATACTTGAAGCCCTTGGGCTAATTGAGCAGGAGCTTGGACTGAGCCCAGGTCTCTGGAGGTCTGGTCCACATGGTCTCTACCATGTTAGGATACTAGAGATGGATCTTAGAAATTACATGGTTCGTGCAAACCCCAAGGTTGGATCAGTAACTTAGGCTGGTTAGCAAATGACTGAGCATATCCGCCTTCTTCCTACAACAATAATCTGCAGACTGTATCAAATGTTGGTCTCTAATTCTCAGAACAGAGCAGAGAATGGTTTTGAGGACAAAACCACAGGAAAAAGATTTGGGGGATGCTAAGAAGTACACTAGAAGTTTGTTTCAGGAAATACCCAGCTTCCTCAACAAAAATATTTTTATTTTAAAATAAAGTAGTAGCATCATTCCTTTAAATTATTAATATCCATGCATGTGTGCTAAGTCATTTCAATCATATCCAACTCTGCAACTCTATGGACTGTAGCCTGCCAGGCTCCTCTGTCCATGGGATTTCCCGGGCAAGAGTACTGGAGTTGGTTGCCATTTCTTTCTCCAGGGGATCTTCCTGATTCAAGAAGTGAAACTGCATCTCCTGTCTCTCCTGAATTGGCAGGTGAATTCTTTACCACTGAGCCGCCTAGGAAGTCCTTTAAACTATCCAGTAGACTTTAAATATCAGAATGAGTTAATATACACTATCATCCAAACACCCTCTTCCAACAACACAAGAGAAGACTCTACACATGAACATCACCAGATGGTCAACACTGCAATCAGATTGATTGTACTCTTTGCAGCCAAAGATAGAGAAGCTCTACACAGTCAGCAAAAACAAGACCAGGAGTGGACTGTGGCTCAGATCATGAACTCCTTATTACCAAACTCAGACTTAAATTGAAGAGAGTAGAGAAAACCACTAGACCATTCAGGTATGATCTAAATCAAATCCCTTGTGATTATATAGTGGAAGTGAGAAATAGATTTAAGGGACTAGATCTGATAGACAGAGAGCCTGATGAACTATGGATGGAGCTTCATGACATTGTATAAGAGACAGGAATCAAGACCATCCCCATGGAAAAGAAATGCAAAAAAGCCAAATGGCTGTCTGAAGAGGCCTTACAAATAGCTGTGAAAAGAAGAGAAGTGAAAAGCAAAGGAGAAAAAGAAATATATAAGCATCTGAATGCAGAGTTGCAAAGAATAGCAAGGAGAGATAAGAAAGCCTTCCTCAGCAATCAATGCAATGAAATAGAGGAAACCAACAGCATGGGAAAAACTAGAGATCTCTTCAAGAAAATTAAAGATACCAAAGGAACATCTCATGCAAAGATGGGCTCGATAAAAGAAAGAAATGGTATGGACCTAACAGAAGCAGAAGCTATTAAGAAGAGGTGGCAAGAATACACAGAAGAACTGTACAAAAAGATCTTCATGACCCAGATAATCACAATGGTGTGATCACTCACCTAGAGCCAGACATCCTGGAATGTGATGTCAAGTGGGCCTTAGAAAGCATCACTATGAACAAAGCTAGTGGAGGTGATGGAATTCCAGTTGAGCTATTTCAAATCCTGAAAACAGTGAAAGTGCTGCACTCAATATGCCATCAAATTTGGAAAACTCAGCAATGGCCACAGGCCTGGAAAATGTCAGTTTTCATTCCCATCCCAAAGACAGGCAATGCCAAAGAATGCTCAAACTACCATACAATTGCACTCATCTCACATGCTAGTAAAGTAACGCTCAAAATTCTCCAAGCCAGACTTCCGCGTGAACTTCCAGATGTTCAAGCTGGTTTTAGAAAAGGCAGAGGAACCAGAGATCAAATTGCCAACATCCGCTGGATCATGGAAAAAGCAAGAGAGGTTCAGAAAAACATCTATTTCTGCTTTATTGACTATGTCAAAGCCTTTGACTGTGTGGATCGCAAGAAACTGTGGAAAATTCTGAAAGAGATGGGAATACCAGACCACCTGACCTGCCTCTTGAGAAACCTATATGCAGGTCAGGAAGCAACAGTTAGAACTGGACATGGAACAACAGACTGGTTCCAAATAGGAAAAGGAGTACGTCAAGGCTGAATATTGTCACCCTGCTTATTTAACTTATATGCAGAGTACATCATGAGAAACACTGGGCTGGAAGAAGCACAAGCTGGAATCAAGATAGCCAGGAGAAATATCAATAACCTCAGATATGCAGATGACACCACCCTTATAGCAGAAAGTGCAGAGGAACTAAAAAGCCTCTTGATGAAAGTGAAAGAGGAGAGTAAAAAAGTTGGCTTAAAGTTCAACATTCAGAAAACGAAGGTCATGGCACCTGGTCCCATCACTTCATGGCAAATAGATGGGAAAACAGTGGGAACGGTGTCAGACTTTTTTTTTGGGGGGGGGCTCCAAAATCACTGTAGATGGTGATTGTAACCATGAAATTAAAAGACTCTTACTCCTTGGAAGGAAAGTTATGACCAGCCTAGACAGCATATTAAAAAGCAGAGCCATTACTTTGCCATCAAAGGTCCATCTAGTCAAGGCTATGGTTTTTCCAGTGGTCACGTTTGGATGTGAGAGTTGTACTGTGAAGAAGGCTGAGCACCGAAGAGCTGATGCTTTTGAACTGTGGTGTTGGAGAAGACTCTTGAGAGTCCCTTGGATGGCAAGGAAGTCCAACCAGTCCATCCTAAAGGAGATCTGTCCTTGGTGTTCATTGGAAGGACTGATGCTGAAGCTGAAACTCCAATATTTTGGCCACCTCATGTGAAGAGTTGACTCATTGGAAAAGACTCTGATGCTGGGAGGGATTGGGGGCAAGAGAAGTGGATGACAAAAGATGAGATGGTTGGATGGCATCACCGATTCAATGGACATGAGTTTGGGTAAACTTCGGGAGTTGGTGATGGACAGGCCTGGCATGCTGCGATTCATGGGGTCGCAAAGAGTCAGACACGACTGAGCGACTGAACTGAACTGATCATCCATTAAAACACAACCAGCAAGAAAAAATTCTTCTTTAGCCATTGAAAATTTTGCATGCTTCCCTTTCTCTTTGAATTCATATTTCCATTCCTATAGAATTTAATCTGATGTGAAACATTTTTTGTTTGAAAGTATTCCATTGATTCCATGTCTCTGAATCAAAAACGAACGTGCCCGTGAGCAGGAGCTAAAATATGCTTTTAATATCCTGTGTCCATATGCATTGTGATGCTAAAAATTACCTCTGGATCACATTACCATTACAATTATTAGTAGCAAAGAACTGACCAAAATACAAGTAGATTTCATATTTTGATGGATAAATATTAAAGGGGAAATGTTATCAGAAATTTCTCTCTTCACGAGATGAATGATGCTATCTCAGTTTCCAATTGTTTCATGAGTAGGAGTATTCTCTTTCTAGAATGAGTTAGAATTCACAATGAAACTACTTCTATGTTTTTCATTTTTACAACTACCAGCACTAAGGATTTTTCTCTTGCATGCAGAAGTTGGTTTTTCAAATTTTTAAATTTAATTTTTTTAATCAGTCAGTGTCACTCAACTCTGAATTTTCTGAGTTATGTGCCAAAATCATGCACTGCTTTTTCATCAAGAAAGAGAATAATTTTAATGATAATCAACTGTTGACTTTTTGGAAAGCAAACATAGAAACTGCCACCTGGTATGTGAAAGGATTTTTATCTAGCCATTAAAGCCTTTCAACGTTTTCAAGACCATCGCTGACATTAAATGGAGAAGGAAATGGCAACTCACTCCAATAATTTTTGACTGGAAAATCCTATGGACAAAAGAGCCTGGTCAGCTACACTCCCTGGGGTCACAAAGAGTCAGATATGACTTAGCAACTAAACAACAACTAACATTAAAATGTCTTTTTGCAAAGAATCCTGTAGGTGAGTAGGAGGCAGTTCCTTTTTGAAATATACCAAACAGGGAGTGCGAGAGGGGAACCCCAACTTCATCATCTGTTGAGGACACTGAAACTCTCCAGATGACTCAATTCCTCCTGCCTGATCCCCACTGGAAACTCTTCTCATTTCTGTGGGTTTGTGGTCCCCTGGCTGAAGACCTCTGGTCAACAGGGCTGCTGACAACCTGAATCAGGAACCGTAGTCAAAAAGAATAATCAAAGAGGCTCCAGGCTAGGATGGCAGACTGACCATCAGAGTCTAGTTTTGTTCTCTCCAAACAACACCCAGTCTGATTTTGCTAGATCAGTGAAAGACTGGGGAGGAATTAGCGGGGGGAGATGGAGACAGGGCCCCAGGTGAGCAGGAGCAAAGATGAAAACATGACCACACAACTTTGGGAAAACTGGAAAGAAGATGGGTGCAGTGACGACTGAAGAGCTTAAAAAGTTGACTTCACTTTCAGGAAAGAAGCTGAGAACAATCTGACTCTGAAAGGCCCTGGGAAGAATCAGCTCTAGGTACCTGTGGAGCTGGGGGTGAACCCAGGACAGCCTGTGTGTGCTGATGGAGGACAGTACTTTCAGAATGGAACCCTGTGACTCTGGAGGCCCACCGGGTGAGGTCTGCATCCTGGAGTCACTGATGGATGGTCTGTCTTTTACTCAAGGACGGAACTCCTGGGTAAGCCTGACCCATCTGGGCTTGACTTCTTTGTGTGTTGATGAGGTTTCTATTCTCCCCTCAACATACTGGCCCCTGGTCCACCTGAGATCCTTAATTTTACCCTATGAAAGTGTTCACACGTGGCCTCCTTGACAGCTGGAGGTGAGCCAGCAAGCTTAGAAGCTTAGAAAGGGTGAACAGCTCCCTGACCTTGTTCCTGCTGTGGTCCCCAGTCCACCCCTCCCATCTGCCTGATGCCCCAGCTAGGATGGTCCTTGTGGCTCCCAGAACCCACTCAAGATCTTGCTTATGGCTCCCCCAGAAGGGGCTCTTGTAAACTCTCAGGAAAGTGGAAGCCAGGCTCTACAATACAGATGGTTCCATTTGCTCTCCTGGGAGCTTTCATTTCCAAGCAGGGTTACAATCTTTTCTTTATGTCATAAGCACTAAATTTGTGCTTATTACCTCATTCCTCTAAACCAAACAACACGTTGCTCAGAAATATATACATAGGTGGTAAAACAATAAAGAAAGCAAGGGTGTGTCTAGCCTGAAAGTACAGGAAGGAAGTTCTTGGTGAGAGGCACCAGGCAGCCCGGCCGGACTGCTAATGCCTTATTTTTTATCATGAAGGTGGATGCACGGGTGTTTGTTTTATTACTGGCTTTCAATGTTTGTATTTATTTCATACACATGCACACACACACACACACACATACACACACACACACACACACACACACACTCTCTGCTGAGAGCTCAGCCAGTGCTAATAATTCCCCCAAGGAGGACCAATTCAGAATCCCTGCATGATTGAGATTCTGACCTGAACATTAAGGAGCAGCTCAGGGCTTTGGTGACCCTCTTACGATGTCACTCTGGGTGTCCTGCTGCAGAGACCATCCAGTTTCCCTGGTAAGTCTGCAGGTGCTTTGACCTCAGCTCCAGAGGCATTGCTGGAGAAGAGCTTCTCTTCTTGGGAATCTGCCCTCCCCAACCCCTCCTTGTCTACCAGTGACTTTTTCCTCCACGTTTCCTTCAAAGCATCCTGCCTTTCTTCCTTTCGAAGAAATAGGGCAACCAAACCGCCATCAGTCTGGAGAAACCTATGCAAGCTCCTTTCCTCTCCAACTGCCTGGGTTTGAGGCCTTAGAAGCCTTGACTTAGGGAGTCAGTGACGCAAGCATTCTCACTACTGGAAGTGCTGCCTCCCCCAGAGGAGAGCAATTTGGGGACCAGTTCTGGATAGTTAGTGAGCTTCAGGCACTGCTGTCAGACTGCAGATGGCATATCCTGGTTCTGTGGCCATGCCTAGCTTGATTCTCCTGCCTCTGCTTGTTCCCTCATCTTTACAGAAGATGCTGAGATGCAGCCCAGTAACATGCCCAGTAACACTGGTCCTTCTGGCCCCGCTTAGTTCTCAGATTTCCAAGCCACTGTCACGTGCTACTGAACGCCAGGGTGAGGGTGTGCTCCTCTTGGCCATGGAAAAGTGGCTTCCAGGAAACATCCCATATGATGACACTGCATGGACGCAGTGCTGGTGGTTCTGAGATTGGGTGGAGCAAGACTTCGTCATTCAAGGCTCATTTTGGATTCTCCCCCTCTGTTAACACCCCAGGGTTTACAGCACATAAGCTTTCATGAGGAACGCTGCTCTCCAATCACACTTTCCTCCTTCTCACCATTTAGACTGACGTTCCTTGAAGACATTGCTTATGCACTGTGTTTGGCATACAGTTCGTGCTCCCCAATTTTTCATTAATCTGATTTATAAGTGAATGAGCTTGGAACGAAGCAGGAAGCATGTTTACTCAGCCAAAGCTGTTGATGGCAAATTCCTCCCTCACCTCCACATTTCTAGAGCATAAGCAGGACAGGAACAAGCAGAACACGGAGACCACTGATGTGGAGATATCGATCCGGGACCCGAAACCCCCCACTCCCAGCCCAGGACACTCACCCCACACAACAGGGGGTAACCTGTTTTGCATGCTTGGTGGATGAAGGGCACAGATTGGTGCAGTGGTGAAGGAGAGGAGAGGGAACAGGAGGTGTTGAGTGTCCTGGAGGAATGTCACATGGGGAGGGGATTCCCTGGAGTAAACCTGCAGCAAAAGACCATCTAGTCAAGGCTATGGTTTTTCCAGTGGTCATGTGTGGATGTGAGAGTTGGACTATAAAGAAAGCTGAGCACTGAAGAATTGATGTTTTTCAACTTTGGTGTTGGAGAAGACTCCTGAGAGTCCCTTGGACTGTAAGAGATCCAACCAGCCATCCTAAAGGAAATCAGTCCTGAATGTTCATTGAAAGGACTGATGCTAAAGCTGAAACTCCAATCCTTTGGCCATCTGATGGGAAGAACTGACTCATTGGAAAAGACCCTGACGCTGGGAAAGATTGAAGGCAGGAGAAGGGGACCACAGAGGATGAGATGGTTGGATGGCATCACTGACTCAATGGACATGAGTTTGAGTAAACTCTGGGAGTTGGTGATGGGCAGAGAGGCCTGGCGTGCTGCAGTCCATGGGGTCGCAAAGAGTCAGACAAGACTGAGCTCCCTCACTTCATCATGTGAATGCAGGGTTGTCCCACTCTGACGTCACACATCTTGAGCAGGTAATTCAAAGAGGATGCGGAAGTGGCTTCAGAGACCCCAGGCCATGTCCAGGCCCTGTTGGCTACTCTCCTCAAGGAGCCCGGGCCAGCCCTGGACCCATCAGAGTCCTTGAAACTGCATCTCCCAAAGTGGGGACGAGGATGCCTGTATCAGTGGGGTGACTGGGGACAAAATGACTGTACATTTTAAAGTAATTGGCCCTTGACCTTTTGAAATTAAAAATCGTTTTTAAAGTTAGAGCCAACGAGACTGACCTGAAGATTGGATTTGGGGGAGGAGGGGAAGGCAAAGGCTGTTAGTGGTCTTGACCACGAGTACAAAGGTGCCCAGAGGAACCATTAAATGAACTGGAGAGCCGGAGGTGGGCAGATTTAGGGGGCCTGTGATTGCACAGACTTCAACCTCCTCCAGACCTCGCTGCCCAGAGCCCTTGTCAGTTCACTTTCCTGAGACAGTCTGTTCCTGTCTGCATGGCTCCTCGTGTCTCTGCAGTTCTCTTCTCCATCCAGCATAAGCAGGACTCTATTTTGTCTATGGAATGTTCCAGAAATCATCTCATCTTCAGTCCTCTCCATGGAGTCCATTGAGGCTTGCCTGAGAATCAAAGACCCAGCTTCGCCCCCGCCACCCTCACTCCCTTCCATGATGCTGACCCCGGAAGGGATCCCCACAAACCTCCACTAGTGGGGTCTCTACTCATGCAGCTTCTGGCTTCCAGAACAGATGGGTGGGGCTTGGATAAGCAGACCCTGAAGCTACAAACACATCCCATAGGAGGCCTAGTATAATTCCTGGTGCAGAGAGAATTGATGAAGCCCACAGCAAAGCCTGCCACGGGGTCTGGCCCACCAGGCTGGCAGCTCAGCAAACCGGCTCCCACATCTTTCAGAAAGGAAGAACTTACCAGGTTGCTGGGGAGGACAGAGCCCCTGACACTGTTGTCTTAATCCACGGTAGGTCGGAGGCCGTTGTTCTGACCTTCTCTTGAGTGCTGACTTCTGAATCTGTCACAAACCAGCTGTGTAAGATAAAATGACAAAGCAAAAAAAAAAAAAATGCAAACACAAAACAAAGAACTTGTCCAAGCTTTAAAATCAAAAACATGTCTGATCATCACCTACTTTTACTGATTGACACTTAACTTCTTGCTGAGATATAGGAAACATCCCAGTCTTAAGATCAACAGGCAGTTTATCTCATGGAGGGCCTCTTTCCTAGAAACATGACTAATAGGCGATTTGGGTGTGATCCCTGCTTTCCATGTGACCAGGGGAAAACCAAGGTCAGGATAGTGGTCATGGGCAGTCTTCCTAGGGCGCTGCTGACACTTGCTGTTCTGGGAATGTCATTCCCACATTCTAGAAGTCTTCCTTCCCAGCTCTTTCAAGAGCACCCCAGGGCTCTCTAGACTGCTGCTGTCAGCAATTGTGGGGGTTCCCCTCCCTGCCAGGTCCTAAGCTATGAGCCATCACTGGGGCTGAGAACCTGAAAGCATGGGGGCTACTCTTCTCCATGGCTCCCCTACATGCCTGAATCGAGGCTGCCAGCACCGGTGCTGGGTGCTCTGGACTGCCTGAGGACCCTGGGGGCAAAGTCCTCCATCACTCTCGGGCACCAGATGAGCTGCAGGCAGGGCTCTGTGCCTCCGGGTTATCCAGCCACTCCCGAGTGCAGGCACTGCCCCGTGTGGAGCTCTAAGCACAGCTCCACCCTCAAGGGCCTCTCAGGACCCAGGCACATTTCCCATGTGGTGGCGTCAGTGGTTTGATAGAATCAATCAGAAGAGTGTCCACAGCAGCTTTGGGGTTCCAAGCTGCCCAGAAGAGAGTCTGGAACGTGAGCATGGGCGATGAGTGATCTGGGTGAGAGGCAGATAGGAAATGGGGTGTTCAGGCAGGGGGACCCACCTTTGTACTGGGTTCATCGAGACCTCAGCATGCTGCTTCCAGCCCCCCTACAGAAAGCCAGCTACAATGGCTCCCTGCCCCTCCCTCGTCCTTCCTTAGGAAGGGGCTGAGCCGGAGTTATGGGGCAGATCATGCTCAAAACAGCCCTTCCCCTCAGGTCTGTGGATTAAAGGGCTGTCCCACCTCCTGAGCCTTCCAAGGGGCTGTTAGTTCATTGTGTGATCAGCCCAGCTGGCCTCCCCTCAGGAGCTCCTAGAATCCCCAGGTCTTTCCCCTGATGGGATGGACCCCAAGTCCAGTCTAGCCTCGGAGGGTCCCAAACACCCTTTTGTCCCAGAATGCTCTTTATGATACACCCAGCGCCAAACCATAAAACGGGTGCAAGAAAGCCCAGTGTTAGGAGTTCCATCTCTTTTTTCCATGTCACTGACCTCAAGGCTTTTGTTAAATGTCAGCTATCATACACTTTCAATCCCATCATTATTCACCAGACCTGCATGGCTGGCACCATAAGCATGAATTTTGTGGGTGACCAGCTCCACGCACGTGGCTTCGGTTCACATGGAGACCCTGGCCAGGTGCCTGAGCTCTCACATCAGAGACCAATTTGAGTTGTCCCAAATTTTAGTGGTAGGTTTGGAGCCAGAATATGAAGCCTTTATTTTTCAGTTTGATCTTTTGATGTATAGATTTGAAAAAGGAACGAAAGTGTGTTCTAAAACAGGGGTCCCCAACCCCTGGGCCCCTGACCAGCATGGGTCCGTGGTCTGTTAGTAACCAGGCAGCAGAGCAGGAGGTGAACAGCAGATGAAACCAAAAACACACCCCTACCCCCCTACCCACCATCGCCAAGCTCCCCCCATTCCCCCTTCCCCCTCCCATTCCCCTACCCCCTCCCCCCCAGCCTCCCATAAACCCCTGCCCCTCTCCACCCTTCCACCAACTCCTCCCCACCCCAGCCTTTGGAAGAGTTGTCTCCCACAAAACTGGTCCCTGGTGCCAAAAAGGTTGAGGACTGTGGTTCTAAAAAGTCCATCAAAACTGAACAGTGTAGCAGGGGCAGGGGAGACCTGAGCAGTGTAAAAAGGTAAGACTATTGATGGGGCCCTGGCTGTCTGGTCCTGTCCCTCCCCAGTGTGAACACAGCACTGGTTTCTCACGAATCCCAGCAGGCACAGGTAAACCCACTCAGCCATATACTCCGTGAGGATGAATGGGACAGGACACTGTGCTGGGCTAGGCCCAAAGAGGCAGAGAAGCTCTTTCTCAGAGCCAAGCCTGGAGGAGGAGGGTGTGCCGGTGCACTGTGTCAGTGGGGGCTCCCGACAGCAGTGGGTCCACCGGGAGGGCACAGGGGCCCTCGCTGCCTTCCCTGCATCCTGGTCCGCTCGCTCAGGGGCCAGCACCACCGGCGGTCCTTTTCAGGAAAGGGGACTCCCCTGCAGCCTCTCCCACCTCAGTGCTGCTCATCCAGGCTTCTCCACGGCAGCACTATTGACCTTTTGCATCACTTTTTGTGGAGGGGCCATCCTGAGCAGGTAGGATATTGAGTAATATCCTTGGCCACTAAGATACCAGTCAGCACCTCCCTCCAAGTTGTGATAACTAAAAACCTCTCCGGAATTTGTCAGCCATCCTTTGAGGGTCTAAATTGTCCCTAGTTGGGAAGCACTGCATTGTTTTTCTCCGCTTAATCTGCCCACTTCCCTTTGTCTCTGCCTTTGTCACGCGGTCTGGTCTCTCCGATGGTCACTACGTTTGCTGTCTAGCCTGTCTGCATTTTGTTATTCCTACTGCAGCAATGTTGAGATTTTCTCAACAGAGGTCCGGTCATGTCACCGTCTGCTGAAAATATGTCAGTGGTTCTGTTGCTCTTAAGACAAAGCCCCAAATCTTCCACAAGGCCCACAAATCACTATTCATGAAGTGCATGTGTATCCGCAGCCCCATCTTGCCTTACACTCTTCATTACAGCTGCTCTGGTCTTTCAGTTTCAGACAGTCTTACAACTCTGACTTCTCCTCCATTCAGGCTCCTCTCTCCCTCACTTATTATCTGAGCTGGTTTTCCAGCATCGTGCTTATTCGCATACCTGTGCTCCACCCCACTGAGAGAAGCCCCTGGTTTCTTGCATGTTCATGGATGGAGGGAGGGCAGAGGCAGGAGGCAGGTTCTCCAAAGAAGAGCCTAGGAAACGTTCAAAAGTTCGCCTGGGGCGTATACCAAAGAGAAGGCTATTGTTCGTGAATCCTCATGCATTAATTTGGTTTCAGTCCAGATACAGTTTTGGAAGGAAAGGAACATTAATTCTGTCTGACTTGCTAAGTAGGGAGGAGTCTTCCATGTCAGTGACGGATTAAGTAATCGGTAACCAATGAGCAGAAGGTGGTCCCTGGAGATGAGAGTTGAGCAAATGGACACCTGAGCAGGTCATGCCTGGGCAGATCCCACCTGGGCAGGCACCTAGAATCCAGATCAAAGTGAGCACATCCTGGGCTTAATTGTAATTTTAAACATTTTTCTTGAAAAATTGTTTCTTATTTGTTTACTGTATAACTATGTATTTGTTGCCCAAATTTTGAGAAACATACAGAATAGAAATAAGCAAATTTAAATCACTTATAATTTCACCTCACAGTCCCTGCCAATTGGTTCATGTCATTGTTTTAACTGTTACCTTAAAAATAGAAGTATTTGCTCCATGTTTTTCTGTAGCCTGTTTTTGCACCTAAGTTGTAAATCTCTCATTTCCCAGTGCCATTTTAGAGTCTCTGAAAATGTGATTTTCATGAACATAGCGTCCTACCTTGGAGATGGCAATGAATGGTCTCAGAGCATTGAAATCACTAACAACAATTTACAGATCTTGGCATTTTCAAGGAATTAATCGATTCTTTCTAGACAGAGTTGATTAAAAATGTGTTTAAAGTTTCCTGATTACTTTTGTTGTGTTTTCAAATTTTAGTTACTAATTTCAGTTTAATTGCTAAGTTCATACAAAAGAGCCACTTTTGCGATTCACAGTTTTCCTGTATGCTATTTAATAGTCACTTTTGTAAATATCCAAAATATCTTGTTTGAAAGAAGTTACATTTTTTTTGCATGTAAATCTTTAAAATAATTACCCTTTAATCAATTATATTATTTTATTATTCAAAATTTCTATGCTTCTTAAATTTTTCTATTCATTCCATGACTTGCAAATGAAATCTTACCTTGGTTTGTTAAAATTTTCAGTTACAAATTTTTTTGTATTGAATTTCGTCTTAAATTTTTAAGTTTCTTTAAATGTCGGTGCTGTTTTATCTGGCACATAGGGATTCAAGGTCACTAGTTTCATCATAATTATATCTTTAGCAACCTGAAATAACCTTTTTTGTTTAATAATTTCCCCTGCATCCCATTTTATCTGATAAAAGATTTGAAAATTCTGCTTCATTGTATATATGTGTGCCTAATATATCTTTGTCCACCTTAAAAAAAAAAATCTGTTCTGTCCTTTTGTTTTGGGGGAGTCTCATAACAAAACACATTTAAATTTTGTTTTTGATCAAGTCTTAGAGTCTCTTAAAAGGAAACTTTATTTTGTTAATTGTCTCAAAAAGGATATTTGCTCTTACATTTGCCATCTTATTTCTACGGTTTTTGCTTTTATAAAAATGCACACTTAATATCCCGTTTCTGTCTTTTGCTCTATGGAGTATCTTTTTTTTTTCTTACTATAATTTGGAAGATATATATATCCTATCCTTCTTGCCCCAGAGGCTTCCTTAAAACTGAGAGATAATTGATACATTATCTGTGTAAGTTTGAGGTGATCTAGTTATACATCACAAGATGATGACAACAATAGCTTTAGCTAACACCTCGTGTCCCCATTTTAAATTCTACTAACTTTACCTCTAAGTTGTGAGATGCTTCACCTTTTGCCCAAAGCTGACATCTCTTTGCTGACTTCATATCTACTAAATGACATTCTTTGCCTGCATTTAGAACCAGGTTGTGGAAGCTGAGGATCCACCCCCATGACCTCTTCCTGACTGCCCTGGGGCTGACAGAAACTTCTTGGAGCCTTAGGGGAAGGGAAGGCCATCAACCACAATTCTTGGGTCAGTAGGTGTTTGATGAGGCCCTTCCCACCTGGAACAGGAGAAGTATTTCCAGAGAACCAGGAGTTTCAGGTGGCATTTGTGGGTTAATTTTAAAATTTACAAACTGGCAGAACTGTTGGTGGTTGAGAGAAGGAAGTGACCACCTTCACCTGGGGAGGCAATGTCTGGGAGGGGCCTGGCTCCCTCTGGTCTGACTCAGAGCTCTGCTTCAGAAGCCTCATTGTGCATCAGCTAATGAGCATTCCTCAATCTGTCCTCATCTGCACCACCATTGGCAGGAATCCCTCCTCGACTGGGGCCAAGCTTCATGGATATTCTTAGCTTGTGGTGCATTTGCGATTTTGCACGTGGCTTCATGCGTCTTTTGGTGGGAGGATGGGAGAGGGTGAATCAGGCAATCAGGATGCTGCTCTGAACTCCCGTATCAACCAGAAGTCTGCAGGTTTGGCTCTGAGTGACAGAGGAGCCATGATGCTGTAAATGTTTGCTCCAAAAGCTAACGGTGCTCATTTCAGCAGATCCCGCAGTTCAGTGTTTCCCAAAGTACATGTTGAGGGGAAGAGATAATAAAGCACGCTGCATTTGGAAAAGAATTAAAGCAGGGGAGGGAGAGAGTTTCCACGGTCAACCTTACTGGGGAATCAGTACAGTCTATGTCCCTTGGACGTTCGAGATACACCTCAGTGTCTTAAAGGCTAATGCTATTCTGCAGCAAACTGATTTCACTTTATCGAGACCAGCACATCACAAGTTTAGGCTTTGAAACTTTTTTGGTAGGGCACCTGGTAATGTCTAACAGGACTGGTGTTTTTCTCCAATGTTTATTGCAGTACTATTTACAATGGCCAAAGCACAAAAGTAACTTAAATGCCCATCCATGAAAGAAAGGATGTAGAATATGCGATACATATACACAATGGGATATTACCTAGTCCTAAAACAGAATGAAAATGTCATTTACAGCAACATGGACGGACCTAGAGATTATCACATTAAGTAAAATAAGCCAGGTGGAGAAATACAAATATCATATGATATCGTTTATATGTGAAATCTACAAAAAGAAATATACGAATGAGTTGATATGCAAAACGGAAATATACCCACAGACATGGAAAACAAACTTATGGCTACCAAAGGGGAAAGGGATAAATCAGGAGTCTGGGATTATCAGATACATACTACTGTATACAAAATAGATAAGCAACAAGGATCTACTGTATAGCACAGGGAAGTAGAGTCAATGCATTGCAATCACCTATAAGGGGAAATAATCTGAAGGAGAATATGTATATTTACATATATACACTGGAACTCTTTTCTGTGCACCAGAAACTAACACTGTGAATCAACTATGTCCAATGCCTGTCCGTGCTCAGTCATTTCTGACTGCTTGTGACCCCACAGACGGCAGCTGCCAGGCTCCTCTGTCCCTGGGATTCTCCAGGCAAGAATACTGGAGTGGGTTACCATTTCCACCTCCAGGGGATCTTCCTGACCCAGGGACTGAACCCACATTTCCAGCAGCTCCTGCACTGGCAGGCAAATTCTTTACCTCTGAGCCACCTGGGAAGCCCAAATCAGCTATACTTCAATTTAAAAGATAAAAATTACTTGAAAAAAAAAACAAACCAAAAAACTGTTGATTTCCAGAATACATGTGGGGATCTGTGGTCAGCGTGGGCATGAGAGAGTCTGCCCAAGGTGGGAAGGCAGCCCATCTCCTCTAGCCACTGCCCATTTTCATCAAAGCTCTGGTCTGAGAGCCTAGCACATGGCTTGTTGATGCTTTTAAATTTTTCAAATTCGTTAGCGCTCCAGACACCAACATACCTAGAGCATGTTTTCTTAACCTTCCACAGAACCAATGTTACTGACTTGTAATTAACAATATGTTTTCAAACAGCAACTGAAAATGCTGACTTCTATGTTACTCAATAGACAAATATAATCTTTAGAGGTATATTTCATCACAAGTACAGTTTCATCATAAACACAGATAAATGTGTCTCATTCCCTTTTCAGCTATTGAGGGTCATCTGTGTTTTTTCTCTTGGCCTTGGTTACCAGGAAACTCAAACAAATACAGTGTTCTTTCTCTAAGTAACTTTCTCACTGTTGTCTGGAAATACTGGATTTTTCTGTTCATTTGGCATAATCTCTGATTTTTTCCCCCAGCTTTATTAATATGTAACTGACATATTATATTGTGTTAGCCTAAGTTGTACAACATGATGATTTGACATAGTGTGAAAAGATGACCACGATAAGATTAGCGTGTCGTCACCTCCCGTAGTAACCACTTTTATATTTGCGTGTGATGGGAGCTTTAAGGTCTAGTTTCCTGGCAACTTTCAAGTGTACGATACAGTACCGTTAGCTACAGTCACGTGCATGCTTTAGATCCCCGGAGCTTAGCAATCTTCTAACTGGAGATCGGTACTCTCCGGCCACCTTCACTCAATTCCCACCTACCCCTGCCCCTGGCCGTTATCACGCCACCCCAGGTTTCTATGAATTTGTAACCTCTGAACTTTAAAATCCTCAATTCTCCTGTTTCACTTTCTGACTATTTCTTATACCATTCAGAATCCCTTTAGAACCAAGAAGTAGTCACATTCTCTATCTTCATGTATTCTCTGTGAAAAGGAAGTCAAGATAAATCTACCATTTCCCAGTCCAGACACTAGAAACAAGTGTCAGGAACTCACGAATCAAGAGCACAAACAGTAATGTTAACAAAGAAAAAGAATCTAATAGGTCTATGTTTCAGTGTCAACAAAATCTTGAATTATTCTGATTTAATATTTAAAGCCCCAAGATTATTCTGATGTTCATTTCCATAACTATAGCCAGTTTGAGTTTTTCTTTTTACTATGAAAGTCTCAGACATACCCAAAGTTGAAAAACTCCCTGGGCCCATTTGCCAGCTTAAAGTTCAAATCATCAGCATTTTCCTAATATTGTGTCATATTTCATGTCGGTTTTCGTTGTTCAATTGCTCAGTCATGTCTGACTCTTTGCAACCCCATGGACTGCAGCACGCCAAGCTTCCCTGCTCTTCACCATCTCCCACACTTTGCTCAAACTCATGTCCACTGAGTGGGTGATGCCATCCAGCCATCTCATCCTCTGTCGCCCCCTTCTTGTCCTGTCTTCAATCTTTCCCAGCATCAGGATCTTTTCTAATGAGTCAACTCTTCACATCAGGTGACCAAACGATTGGAGCTTCGGCATGTCTTTCCAATGAATATTCAGGATTGACTTTCTTTAGGAGTGATTAGCTTGGTCTTCTTGCTGTCTAGGGGACTCTCAAGAGTCTTCTCCACACATTTAAAAACAGTTTAAAGTGAATTTCTAAATCATATTTTTAACATACTTACATACATATATTTTTAGCATAACCACCATGCCATTAGCACATCTTTAAAAATTAACAATATTTTTTAATATCATCTTATTGGAAAAGACACTGAGGCTGGGAAAGACTGAGGGCAGGAGAAGAAAGGGGTAACAGAGAATGAGATGGTTAGTTAGCATCGTTGACTCAATGGACACGAGTTTGAGCAAACTCAGGGAGACAGTGAAGGACAAGGAAATCTGATGTGCTGCCATCCATTGGATGGCAAAGAGTCAGACACAAGTGAGCAACAACAATAGTCATGCCATAGTCAAATGTCTCTAGTTTTCACAAAAATCTCTTTTTACAGCCAGTTTGTTCAAATCAGGGTCCCCTATAAGGTCTACACTCTGCATTCAGTTGTTATGATGGAGATATTCTTACATATCGTGACTTTCTATAGTCTGGAACGAGACATGTAAGGATGTGAAAGCATTCTCCTTGATGATGTGATTCATTTCAAATGCTACAGAAAACATCACAAAGCAGTTTCCTTTTTAGCCTAAATATTGCACCACACAAGTATAGGGGAGGAAGAAGCTTTCCTGGCCCTCCTTAGAGTCCCTGATTGAATGTGAAGATCAAATTGACAAAGACAGATTAGTAGAAGCAAAGCATACCAATTTATTTAATGTAAGTTTTACACAACTTGGCAACCTTCATAAGGAAATTAAGGCCCAAAAGAAGGGTTTAACTTGAGTGTTTCTATGCTGGGTTTAGTGAAGAATGGGCAGCAGGGAAACATGCTAGGACAAAGGGTACAAGCTAAGGGTAGGTAAGTGGGAGAAACAGCAAGGGCTGTGTGTGTGGAATCTTCTTGGTGTCCCTCAATCTTGGCAGTAATGATGCTCTTCTCCTCCAGGTAGAGGAAGGTCACCCCTCTCATGAGGGTCCATGATTGGCTCTTGGGGATGGCCCCAGAGTTCTTCCTGAATCTGCTGTTTCCTCAAATCCCTTCATCACCTTAAAGTATTCAGTATGTTGGAGAAGACTCTTGAGACTCCCTTGGACTGCAAGGAGAGCCAACCAGTCCATTCTGAAGGAGATCAGCCCTGGGATTTCTTTGGAAGGAATGATGCTGAAGCTGCAACTCCAATACTTTGGCCACCTCATGCGAAGAGTTGACTCATTGGAAAAGACTCTGATGCTGGGAGGGATTGCGGCAGGAGAAAAAGGGGATGACAGAGGATGAGATGGCTGGATGGCATCACTGACTTGATGGACAAGAGTCTGGGGGAACTCCGGGAGTTGGTGATGGACAGGGAGGCCTGGCATGCTGCGATTCATGGCGTCGCAAAGAGTCGGACACGACTGAGCGACTGAACTGAACTGAACTGAACTGAAATCAATCTTGAATTAAACATTTTTTAGAAAGAGATAAAGAAGAGGAAAGAGAGATATTGTTTATCAGAACAGTGATACTAACCACCAGGAGGCAAACATAAATACAAGGCTCAGATGAAGCCATTTTTAAACACCAGTCACAGAGGTTTTAAACAGCAGAAATACAGACATTACAGAGAGGAACACTGAAAACGACTTTGTCGCACACCGCGTTCTTCAAACGCAACCTCTCAGACATAGCTCCATAACCCTGCTTTAACGAAGGAACCTTGACAACAGAATTAATCAAGCCAACAATTCAGCTGGGACGGACCTGCTGACTGAAGCTCCCAGAGATGAGGTCGGATGTAGGGAGACCACTGGACTTGGAACAGCGGTACCCTGTGGGGGCTGCTGCTGCTGCTGAGTCGCTTGTCGTGTCCGACCCTGTGCGACCCCATAGACGGCAGCCCACCAGGCTCCCCCGCCCCTGGGATTCTCCAGGCAAGAACACTGGAGTGGGTTGCCATTTCCTTCTCCAGTGTATGCAAGTGAAAAGTGAAAGTGAAGTCGCTCAGTCATGTCTGACTCTTAGCGACCCCATGGACTGCAGCCCACCAGGCTCCTCTGTCCATGGGATTTTCCAGGCAAGAGTACTGGAGTGGGGCCCTGTGGGGGAAGGGCTCAGAATTCTTGCACCTTAATGTTTTGAATCTGCCAAAGCTTGAGCAATGAGAAAAAGCCTTAGACGTCATCTCACGACATCGTTTTGATTTCCAAAGCGGCGACGAACTGTATTACTTGCAGTATCAGCATAACTGAGCCAGCATCGTTAAGAAGTCTGAGCGAGGCACACAGCTGGCACATTGTGTGTTCAGATTGACGCGCTTCCAGCCGCAGTGTCCCTGATGTTTGTGCGGGAAAACCGAGCCCTGTCACAGAATCTGCGAGAAGACGCTTATCTGACAGCTCTGGGAAGTGCAAAGCCAAGCACGAAGGAAAGAAATATGTTCTCAACAGTAAGTAGCAGATGTTCTTAGATCCAATATTTCTGTGAAAAACTATAGAAGAATCAACTGATGAAACAGCAGAGGATATTTTCAAGGCTTACATCATGGTTTAAAAAAAAAGAGAGAGAGAGAGGAAGAAGAAATCTCTCGGGTTCAGCTTCCTGGGCTTCTTCGTCTGTAGAGAGAGGGGTGGGGGCTTCTGCTAGTGGTCAAGAACCCGCCTGCCAACGCAGGAGGCGTAAGACAAGTGAGTTCGATTCCTGGGTTGGGAAGATCCCCTGGAGGAGGGCATGGCAACCCACTCCAGTGTTCTTGCCTGGAGAATCCCATGGACAGAGGAGCCTGGGGGGCTACAGTCCATGGGACCGCAGTCGGACACGACTAAAGAGACTTAGCACACAGGCAGACAGAAGGAGTGTGGAGGTTACATCACTCCTAAAATCACGGCTCTCGATGTGGTTCTGGGCAGAGGCAGGTATGTGGTTCCAGAAGGAAGTGTTTTACTACCAGACATGGATTAGAGGTATTAGTACTAAAGCGCAGAAGCAGAAAATAAAAAGGCAAAACCAAAAAAAAAAAAAAAAAAAAAGAAAGCAAGAAACAGTGAGGAGTGGTCACCTCTAGGAAAAGTGAAAATATTGTCTCAAGCATAACCCTCTTGGCTACTGCTAAAATCATAGCATGTGAAATTTTTGCAGAGTTTTGGGTGAAAAAAATCAAGAATCCCACAAACCTGGCATTCAAACCAAAGCATTTTTGCAATCTTTTTTTTTTTAATATTTGTTTTTATTTTTTTGGCTGCACCGGATCTTAGTTGTGGCATGTGGGATCTAGTTCTCTGACCAGGAATAATCTAACCTGGGCCCCTGGAACTGGGAACGTGGAGTTTTAGGCAGTGGACCACCAGGGAAGTCCCCGTTTTTGCATTCTTCCAGCCCTCTCTACCTCCAGGCCTGATCTACCTACTACGTGTCACCCAGTCTTGAAACTCAGACCCTTCCTTCAAGAACCCTCTGTCTCTCTAAGCCTGGGAGTGTCGGAGATATTCCCAGGGTTGCAATGGCCCTGGGAGGACCCACTGGTGACCCACACATGGCCATCTTTCTGGTCCTTCCTTTCTGGTCCTTCTTCCCTTCTCCATCCAGTGGAGACGGAGGCTTCTCTCCCTCATCCCTGCTCCATCTCTGAACCTGTGCATCCAAGCAGGTCCGGGGGCTCAGCTCACCTGTTTTCTGTTTGTCAGGAGCATTGTCCTGGAGGCCTTTAGAGTTGTGAGTAACAAAGCCCTCTGCTTTCTCCCTGTTTTTTACAGTTCATTTTGTCACTACCAGCTCCACAGTTAAGCCTTGCTGCTGCTGCTGCTAAGTCGCTTCAGTCGTGCCAACTCTGTGCAACCGCATAGATGGCAAACCACCAGGCTCCCCTGTCCCTGCGATTCTCCAGGCAAGAACACTGGAGTGGGTTGCCATTTCCTTCTCCAATGCATGAAAGTGAAAAGTGAAAGTGAAGTCGCTCAGTCGTGTCTGACTCTTAGCAACCCCATGGACTGCAGCCTACCAGGCTCCTCTGTCCATGGGATTTTCCAGGCAAGAGTACTGGAGTGGGGTGCCATTGCCTTCTGCAAGTTAAGCCTTAAGCCAAAGTAAATTTGGCATCTGTTTGGAAAGAGAGAGACTAGGAAGCTCACCCATCCCCTGTCCCTGACGTGTTTGCATTTTGCCTCTGTTATTCCAACTCCGTGTATCTGGGACTGCTAATAACCCCCATCTGCAGAATTGGTCGTGCCCTAGTACTGAATTCTGTGAGAGGCAGAACACTTGCCGAGATGCCCAATCACATGTCCCTTGTTATATTGAGGTGAGATTAGAATTAACCGGCCTCCCAGGCCTGAGACTCAGAAGCTCACTGGCCATCACTGGTGTTCTGAATTGTTCTCCAAGTGTCTTTCTACAACAGCACCCTCATCGCTCAGCTTCTCAAACCAGGAACATGAGGACAGGGGGGTCACCTTTTTCAGTTTCCACTTCTTCAAGGCTCTGCCTTCCATGGGATCAAACCTTTGGTCTGCCTCTGGGACATTCTCAAACCTGCTCCACATTTTTCTGACTCAAGGCACCACCCATGTTCATGTCTCAGCAAAATTACTATGATTGTCTCCTAGTGGGCTTTTCAGACCTTCCTTACTTATCTCAACCTAACAAACTATTTGATTTTTTAAATAAACATAAACTTGATCATGTTAATCTTACAGTTTTCCTTCTGTGCTTTCCATTGAGCTTGGGATAGGAGTGGCTTTGCATTTGGGGTTACCTTGATGCTAAAGCTGAAACTCCAATACTTTGGCCACCTCACGTGAAGAGTTGACTCATTGGAAAAGATTCTGATGCTGGGAGGGATTGGGGTCAGGAGGAGAAGGGGACGACAGAGGATGAGATGGCTGGATGGCATCACCGACTCGATAGACATGAGTTTGAGTAAACTCCGGGAGTTGGTGATGGACAGGGAGGCCTGGCATGCTGTGGTCCATGGGGTCGCAAAGAGTCGGACACGATTGAGTGACTGAACTGAATTGGCTTGGAACACTTTGCCTAAGCTATTTATATGACTTGATAGCATCACTTTCTTCAGATCTTTGCTCAAGTACAATTCTGACCACCCTGCCTAAAACTGCAGCTCCCATACCTCTTATTTCCCATGTTCTCCTTTCCATCTCTCTATACAATTTCTCACCATCTGACCTACTAGAACTTTTTTTTTTTAATTTAAGTATAGTTGATTTAAAATATTATGTTAGTCTTAGGTGCGCCTTGAAATAATTCAATTCAGTTCAGTTCAGTTCAGTAACTCAGTCATGTCTGACTCTTTGCAACCCCATGGACTGCAGCATTCCAGGCCTCCCTGTCCATCACCAACTCCTGGAGCTTGCTCACACTCATGTCCATTGAGTCAGTGATGCCATCCAACCATCTCATCCTCAATCCATCTTATTGTCTCTCTTTGCTATTCTTTGGAACTCTGCATGCAAATGGGTATATCTTTCTTTTTCTCCTTTACTTTTCACATCTTTTCTTTTCTCAGCTGTTTGTAAGTCCTCCTAGGATAACCATTTTGCCTTTTTGCATTTCTTTTTCTTGGGGATGGTCACAATCACTGCCTCCTATACAATGTCATGAACCTATGTCCATAGTTCTTCAGGCACTCTGTCGACCAGATCTAATCCCTTGAATCTATTTCTCACTTCCACTGTATGATCATAAGGGATTTGATTTAGGTCACACCTGAATGGTCTAGTGGCTTTCCCTGCTTTCTTCAATATAAGTCTGAATTTGGCAATAAGGAGTTCATGATCTGAGCCACAGTCAGCTCCTGGTCTTGTTTTTGCTGACTGTATAGAGCTTCTCCACCTTTGGCTGCCAAGAATATAATCAATCAATCAGTTCAATTATACACGTGTATTTTTTTTTCAGATTCATTTCCATTATAGGTTGTTATAAGACATTGAATATAGTTTCCTGTGTTGTACAGTAGACCCTTATTGTTATATCTATCTTATATATAGTAATGTGTATCTATTAACCTCAAACTTCAAATTTTTCCTTCCCTTCCTTTTCCCCTTTGATAGCCATAAGTTTGTTTTCTATATCTGTGAGTCTATTTCTGTTTTGTAAATAAGTTCATTTGTATCACTTTTTAGATTCTACATATAAGTGATATAATAGGGTGTGTGCTTTTCTCTGACTTACTCACTTAGTATGATACTCTCTAGGTCCATCCATGTTGCTGCAAATGGCATTACTTCATTCTCTGTTATGGCTGAGTAATAGTCCATTGTATATATACCACAACTTCTTTACCCGTTCATCTGTTAATAGACACTTAGCTTGTTTCTACGTCTTGACTATTTAAATAGTACTGTTGTGAACATGGCATGCATGTATCTTTTCAAATTAGAGTTTTTGTCAGTTCAGATATAGGCTAGGAGAGGGATTGCTGGGTCATCTAGAAACTCTGTTTTCAGTATGATTCTCCATAGTGGCTGCGCCAGCTTACATCCCCACCAACAGTGTAGGAGGGCCCCTTCTCTCCGTGCTCTCTCCAGCAGGTGTTGTTTGCAGACTTGTCGGTGATGGCCATTCTCACTGCCACGAGCACTTTATTGTTCCCCAGTGACTCCCTCTTCCAGTTAATCCTGGGCCCCCAGTGTGAGCTCAGTAAAGCAGGTACCTTGCACCTTCTGCTTATTACTCTAGTCTCAATACCTACAATGATGCATGTCACGTGGTAAACACGCAGCCAACATTCACCAGTGTTGAATCAAATCAAGAACTAAGTAGTGAGTGGTGGATCAGGGTTTAAATTCAAGCAATCAGACCCCAGAAATCTTGATACTTGCCATTAAAGCTTCTATGAGCACTTCTAGAAGTGCTAAGTTACTACAGTCGTGTCTGACTCTGCGACCCTATGGACTGGAGCCCGCCAGGCTCTTCTGTCCGGGGCTCTCCAGGCAAGAATACCAGAGTGGGCCGCCGTGCCCTCCTCCAGAGGATCTTCCCGACCCAGGGATCGAACCCAGGCCTCTCATGACTCCTGCGTTGGCAGGCTGGTTCTTTACAACTAGTGCCACCAACAAATCACAGTAACAGATCGCAGAAGACCGTGGCGATACCAGGAGACAGGTAGTAAAATGTAATTTTGTAGCATTTATAGCTGAGAACTTTAGATTCCATCAGAAGAAAACACAACCCTGTGAAAATCTGTGAAACTGTTTCCAAAATTACCAGAAAATGCTGTGTGGTAAAGGTTTGAAAGAGAAGCATAAGGCTATTTACTATTTCTGAGGGAGAAGACATTGATCCCAAGCAACCAAATAGAGAAAAACAGTGACAAAACAAAGGAAAATGCAGTCGACTGCTTGTCTCCAGACAGATGCAAATGGAAGAGAGTTCTCCATCATCCTTTCTCCGCTGATGGGGGAGAGGAAAGACCCTCCCTGCCCCCGCAGTGGACAGGTCAAAGGCAATCCATAGATGCTGATGGAAGCATCAGAAAGATAGAAACAGTTGCAGAACGTAAGCTCCTCCCCTGGTGGCTCAGAGATAAAGAATCCACCTGCAATGCAGGAGCCGCAGGAGACACGGGTTGGGTCCCTGGTTTGGGAAGACTCCCTGGAGGAGGGCATGGAAACCCATTCCAGTGTTCTTGTTTGGGAAATCCCATGGATAGAGGAACTTGGAAGGCTACAATCCATAGCAGTCTCCTTCCACCTGAAGAGTTTGAGGGTGGGGGGATATCTCAGAGAACAAATAGCTTATTACTCATTCAGCCAAGAACCTTAGACATTTCTTTTACAAAGAAACAAACTGACACAGGAAGGCAGAGTTCTCTACCCCAGGGCCTTAAGTCAAAAATTAATAACATTAGAAAACATCCTGACTATTTGGAAATTTTTTGAAAAGTCCCCTAAATAGCAGTTTTTGAATCTTTATCAAAATTAACAATACACTGAGACTATACTCAGCAAATTGGTTTCTTTTTTAAAATATTTATTTTTGAAATATAGTTGATTTACAGTATTGTGTTCATTCCAACATATTTGTTTCTGAGTCACCAACCTTCAGAAATATTTGCCCATTCAGCAGGATGTATGTCTCTAGGATAGTCACTGGAGTCTTGTGTGTGCCAGTAAAAACCTTGGGGGAATCCAGATACCATCCGTGAGGTTGTTGTTATTGTTTGGTTGCTAAGTCATGTCTGACCCTTTTGTGACCCCATGGACTGTAGCCTGCCAGGCTCCTCTGTCCAAGGGATTTCTCAGACAAGAATACTAGAGTGGGTTGCTATCTCAGAAGAGGGTGGGAGGGAGGCACCCCCACCTCCCGCCCTGGAAGAAGAGGAGGATCAGGTTGGGTGGAGTGGTGGGAACAGTGGAGAGGGATGGCCCATTCCTGTTCAGAATACTCCTGAGTCTTTCAGTGTTTTCCAACAAGAATGTTTCCATCCATGTATTTTTTTTAAAGACAAAAAAGATAAAGAGACTAAAAGAGAATGAATACACAAAACTCAAAGCTGGTTCTCTAAGGATGGGCTGGAGAAAGCTCTAGTAACTTCATCAATAAAAGTTATACATGAAAACCAGAAATGAAAAAAAAATTTGTGGATATTACACTACATGAGAAGACTGGGCACAATCACAGGCCAATAAACTTTCAAGTGTCAAAAAAGAGGCATCTCATTCTCGCACGTGTGTTAAATGAAAAATGTTAATTCAAAGAAAAACATGAATAGGTTTTTAAAAATAAAACAATTTTAAACAAAATCAAACAGTAGAAAAATATTTTTTTAAGTATTGCCTCGCCCCCAGATTCACTGGGGAATTCATTTAAATTTTCAAGGAAATGAGTCTTCCTCCATAAATTTTTCCGGACAAAGAAAATGACACATATCTTTTTATGTAAATAAGCTATTTTCTAATATTAATACTTTTGTCAAAGGTTCAGTTCAGTTCAGTCGCTCAGTCGTGTCCGATGCTTTGCGACCCCATGAATCACAGCACGCCAGGCCTCCCTGCCCATCACCAACTCCCGGAGTTCACTCAGACTCACGTCCATCGAGTCCGTGATGCCATCCAGCCATCTCATCCTCTGTCGTCCCCTTCTCCTCCTGCCCCCAATCCCTCCCAGCATCAGAGTCTTTTCCAATGAGTCAACTCTTCGCATAAGGTGGCCAAAGTATTGGAGTTTCAGCTTTAGCATCAGTCCTTCCAAAGAAATCCCAGGGTTGGTCTCTTTCAGAATGGACTGGTTGGATCTCCTTGCAGTCCAAGGGACTCTCAGGAGTCTTCTTCAACACCATAGTTCAAAAGCATCAATTCTTTGGCGCTCAGCCTTCTTCACAGTCCAACTCTCACATCCATACATGACCACAGCAAAAACCATGGCCTTGACTAGATGGACCTTAGTCGACAAAGTAATGTCTCTGCTTTTTAATATGCTATCTAGGTTGGTCATAACATTTCTTCCAAGGAGTAAGCGTCTTTTAATTTCATGGCTGCAGTCACCATCTGCAGTGATTTTGGAGCCCCCCAAAATACAGTCTGACACTGTTTCCACTGTTTCCCCATCTATTTCCCATGAAGTGATGGGACCGGATGCCATGATCTTCGTTTTCTGAATGTTGAGCTTTAAGCCAACTTTTTCACTCTCCTCTTTCACTTTCATCAAGAGGCTTTTTAGTTCCTCTGCACTTTCTGCCATAAGGGTGGTGTCATCTGCATATCTGAGGTTATTGGTATTTCTTCCAGCAATCTTGATTCCAGCTTGTGTTTCTTCCAGTCCAGTATTTCTCATGATGTACTCTGCATAGAAGTTCAATAAGCAGGGTGACAATATACAGCCTTGACGTACTCCTTTTCCTATTTGGAACCAGTCTGTTGTTCCATGTCCAGTTCTAACTGTTGCTTCCTGACCTGCATACAGATTTCTCAAGAGGAAGGTCAGGTGGTCTGGTATTCCCATCTCTTTCAGAATTTTCCACAGTTTATTGTAATCCACACAGTCAAAGGCTTTGGCATAGTCAATAAAGCAGAAATAGATGTTTTTCTGGAACTCTCTTGCTGTTTCAATGATCCAGCGGATGTTGGCAATTTGATCTCTGGTTCCTCTGCCTTTTCTAAAACCAGCTTGAACATCAGGGAGTTCACGGTTCATGTATTGCTGAAGCCTGGCTTGGAGAATTTTGAGCATTACTTTACTATCATGTGAGATGAGTGCAATTGTACGGTAGTTTGAGCATTCTTTGGCATTGCCTTTCTTTGGGATTGAAATGAAAACTGACATTTTCCAGTCCTGTGGCCACTGCTGAGTTTTCCAAATTTGCTGGCATATTGAGTGCAACACTTTCACAGCATCATCTTTCAGGATTTGAAACAGCTCAACTGGAATTCCATCACCTCCACTAGCTTTGTTCATAGTGATGCTTTCTAAGGTCCACTTGACTTCACATTCCAGGATGTTTGGCTCTAGGTGAGTGATCACACACACCATCGTGATTTTCTTGGTCATGAAGATCTTTTTTGTACAGTTCTTCTGTGTATTCTTGCCACCTCTTCTTAATATCTTCTGCTTCTGTTAGATGCATAGCATTTCTGTCCTTTATCGAGCCCATCTTTGCATGAAATGTTCCCTTGGTATCTCTAATTTTCTTGAAGAGATCTCTAGTCTTTCCCATTCTGTTCTTTTCCTCTATTTCTTTGCATTGATCGCTGAAGAAGGCTTTTGCGTGTTACTAATAGAGTTTCATATATCCTAAAGTACCTGCAAATAAATTCATAGATACATACAATATTTCAGTTTGTCAGGGAAACCTTATTCCAGAGAGTCAGAGGCAACATAATGGTAGAAAATCTGTTAACACAAATTTCAGATTAAAAGATAAAAGCAGGAAACTATCCATTGGTGCTGGAGGGACATTTAATAAAGTTCAACAATCATTCTTACTGGGGGGAAAACCTCTCAAGTAAGTCAGTGCTAGAAGACTATATCTTATACCAAATAGACAATCCCATGCTTTAAGTCTGAAGAACCAGAAGCATCTCCAATAAAATCTAAAATGGAATTCTATCATGTTCTACTACCTAACGGTGCTCAAGAAAATCTAGCTATAATACGAGGCATAGCTTTTATTAAAAAGATCGCAGAGGACAAAATTATCTTTGAGATATTATCGCTTACTTAGAACACTCATCAGCCACAAATTTTAAACTATCACAACTAATAGGAAAGCCCATAAAAAGGCTGGATTTCAACAATGAAGACAAAATCAATGATTATAAAATACATTAAGTCTGACTTACAAAAGCAGCCTAAATTGAAGATTCTCAAGGTTATGGGTGGCTTATGAACAAGGTTTAGAGTACGGTCTTGCTGGACCTCTATGAACAGGATGGACTGTGGGAGGGTGGCAGCTTGAAATTGTCACTTCATGATGGCCTTGAGCCCACCAGGACTGCAGCCTGCCAGGTTCCTCTATCCATGGCATTTCCCAGGCAAGAATAGTGGAGTGGATTGCCATTTCCCTCTCCATGGGATCTTCCTGATCCAGGGATTAAACCCATGTTTCTTGCATCTCCTGCATTGGCAGGTTGGTTCTTTACCAGCTGAGCCACCAGGGAAGCTCTGAGCCCAAGACAGTATGACCTCTAACAGTTGAAACCTTGGTCATAATTTGAAACCTTTCTCTCTGTTGGCTGTTTTGTTGCTCTCTGTCTGTGGCTCCATAGAAATGATCTCCTCTAAAAGAAAAGAAAATTGTCTGGCCACCCCAAGAAGAGACCAAGGCAAGAAGTGTCTTGCTTGGCACCCAGAACACTAATCCCCAAAAGCATTTTGTGTGGCCCCCCTGAGTGGAAGGCCACTGCAGAGGGTTGGGGGTGATGCCTGAGGCCAAGGGCTGGTCCCAGTGGCTCAGCAGGAGAAGAGTCCAGGAGATGACCTGAGCATTCCTCCTGCCTGGCTCTAGGCAAGCTCAGTAACGTCCTGAGATGAGCTTCTCCTACAGGAGGCAATATGATGCTGGTCCTGCTCCCCCTGTCCAAGCATCAGAGGAACAATGACATGGCTGGGGTGGGAAGCAGGGTATTGCTTTCTTGGTTTCAGGCAGGAAAACTATTCTGGTCCACTGTTGTCTGAAAGAGTGACTGTCAAAACTGTGGGCCATGATCTAGTAGAGGATAGAGAATCTTTTTGGTGGGTGTTGAGCAGCATCATTTAAAAAATGAAACTCAATGTTTCTCCATTGTCTGTTTCTTCATTGCTGCCCTGTAAATAAATTCTTCAGTACCATCTTTCTAGATTCTGTATATATGCATTAGAATATGATATTTATCTTTCTCTTTCTGACTTACTTCACTCTGTATTATAGGTTCTAGGTTCATCTACCTCATTAGAAATGACTCAGGTGTGTCCTTTTTATGGCTGAGAAGTATTCCATTGTGTACATGTACCATAACTTCTTTATCCATTCATCTGTCGATGGACATGTAGGTTGATTCCATGTTCCAGCCGTTGTAAACAGTGCTGCAATGAACAATGGGATACATGTGTCTTTTTCAATTTTGGTTTCCTCAGGGCATATGCCTAGGAGTGGGATTTCTGGGTCCTATAGTGGTTTTATTCCTAGTTTTTAAAGGAATCTCCATACCATCTTCCATAGTGGCTGTATCAATTTACATTCCCACCAACAGTGCAAGAGCATTCCCTTTTCCCCACACCCTCTCCAGCATTTATTGTTTATAAACTTTATGATGATGGCTATTCTGACTGGTGTGAGGTGATATCTCATTATAGTTTTGATTTGCATTTCTCTAATAATGAGTGATGTTGAGCATCTTTTCATGTGTTAGCCATCTGTATGTTTTCTTTGGAGAAATGTCTATTTATGTCTTTTTCTTGCTTTTTGATTGGGTTGTTTTTCTGGTATTGAGTTGTATGAGCTGCTTGTATATTTTGGAAATTAATCCTTTGTCAATTATTTCATTGGCTGTTATTTTCTCCCACTCTGAGGGTTCTCGTTTCACCTTGCTTAGAGTCTCCTTTGCTGTGCAAAAGCTTTTAAATTTGATCAGGTCCCACTTGCTTACTTTGGTTTTTATTTCCATTACTCTAGGAGGTAGGTCATAGAAGATCTTGCTTTGGTTTATGTCATCGAGTGTTCAGCCTATGTTTTCCTCTAAGAGTTTTATAGTTTCTGGTCTTACATAGGTCTTTAATCCATTTTGAGTTTATCTTTGTGTATTATCTTCATGTTAGGAAGTGTTCTAATTTTATTCTTTTACATGTAGCTGTCCAGTTTTCCCAGCATCATTTATTGAAGAGGCTATCTTTGCCCCATTGTATATTCTTGCCTCCTTTGTCAAAAATAAGGAACCCATAGGTGCATGGGTTTATTTCTGGGCTTTCTATCTTGTTCCATTGGTCTGTATTTCTGTTTTTGCACCAGTACCATACTGTCTTGATGACTGCAGCTTTGTAGTATAATCTGAAATTAGGAAGGTTGATTCCTCCAGTTTCATTCTTCTTTCTCAAGACTGCTTTGGGTATTTGGGGTTTTTGTGTTTCCATATCAATTGTGAAATTTTTTGTTCTAGTTCTGTGAAAAATTGTCATTGGTAATTTGATAGAGATCACATTGAATCTGCAGACCGAGTTCAGTAATATAGTCATTTTCACAATATTGATTCTTCCTACCCAGAAACATGGGATATCTCTCCATATGTTTATGTCATCTTTGATTTCTTTCATCAGTGTCTTATAATTTTCTGTGTACAGTTCTTTTGTCTCCTTAGGTAAGCTTATTCCTAGACATTTAATTATTTTTGTTGCAATGGTGAATGGATTTATTCCTTAATTTCTTTTTTTTGATTTTTAATTGTTAGTATATAGAAATGTAAGTGATTTCTGTGTATTGATTTTGTATCCTGAAACTTTGCTAAATTCACTGATTAGCTCTAGTAACTTTCTGATACTATATTTAGGGTTTTCTATGCACAGTGTCATGGCATCTGCAAACAGTGAGAGCTTTACTTCTTTTATTTCTTTTTCTTCTCTGATTACTGTAGCTAGGACTTCCAGAACTATGTTGAATAATAGTGGTGAAAGTGGACATCCTTGTCTTGTTCCTGATCTTAGGGGGAATGCTTTTAGTTTTTCACCACTGAGAATAATATTTGCTGTAGGCTTATCATATATGGCCTTTGCTGTGTGGAGGTAGGTTCCTTCTATGCCCATTTTTGAAGAGTTTTAATTATAAATGGGTGCTGAATTTTGTCAAAGGCTTTTCCTGCATCTATTGAGATTATCATATAGTTTTTATCTTTTAATTTGTTAATATGGTGTATCACTTTGATTGATTTGTGTATATTGAAGAATCCTTGCACCCCTGGAATAAATCCAGTTTGATTGTGGTGTATGAGCTTTTTGATGTGCTGCTGAATTCTATTTGCTAAAATTTTGTTGAGGATGTTTGCATCAGTGATATTGGACTGTAGTTTTCTTTTTTGGGTTTTCATTGTCTGCTTTTGGTATCAGGGTGATGGTGGCCTTGTAGAATGAGTTTGGAAGTGTTCCTTCCTCTGCAACTTTTTGAAAGAGTTTTAGAGGGATAGGCATTAGCTCTTCTCTAAATGTTTGATAGAATTCTCCTGTGAAGAGCCATCTGGTCCTAGGCTTTTGTTTTTTGGGAGCTTTTTGATCACAGCTTCAATTTCAGTGCTTGTAATTGGGTTCTTCATAATTTCTATTTCTTCCTGGTTCAGTCTTGGAAGATTGAACTTTTCTAAGAATCTATCCATTTCTCTTCCAGGTTATCCATTTTATTGCCATATAGTTGTCTATAATAGTCTCTTATATCCTTTGTATTTCTGCATTATCTATTGTAACCCCTCCTTCTTCATTTCTAATTTTGTTAATTTGAGTCTTCTCTCTTTTTTACTTGATGAATCTGGCTAAAGTTTTGTCAGTTCTGTTTATCCTCTCAAAGAACCAACTTTTAGCTTTATTAATCTTTACTATTTTTCTTTTTCACTTATTTTTGCTTTGATCTTTATTTAGGTTTTTTAAATTCCTCTTTCTCCAGTTGTTTTAGGTGTAAAGTTAGGTTGTCTGTTTGATGTTTTTCTTGTTTCTTGAGGCAGGATTGTATTGCTGTAAACCTCCCTCTTAGAACTGCTTTTGCTGCATCCCATAGGTTTTGAGTTGTCGTGTTTTCATTGCCATTTGTTTCAAGAATTTTTTTGATTTCCTTTTTTATTTCTTCAGTAACCTGTTGGTTATTTAGAAACGTGCTGTTTAATCTCCGTGTGTTTGTGTTTCTTACAGTTTTTTTTCCTTGTAATTGATATCTAGTCTCCTAGCATTGTGGTCAGAGAAGATGCTTGATATGATTTCAATTTCCTTAAATTTACTGAGGTTTGATTTGTGACCCAGTATTGTGGTCTATCCTGGAGAATGCTCCATGTGCACTTGAGAAGAAGGTGTATATTTCTGCATTTGGATGGGATGTCCTGAAGATATCAATGAGATTCATCTCATCTCATGTATCATTTAAGACTTGTGCTTCCTTATTAATTTTCTGTTTTGACGATGTGTCCATTGGTGTGAGTGGGGTGTTAAAGTCTCCTATTATTATCGTGTTGCTGTCAACATTGTGTTATTTCTCCTTTTAATGTCTGTTAATGTTTGTCTTATGTATCAAGGTGCTCCTGTGTTGGGTGAATAGATATTTAGAATTGTTGTGTCTTCCTCTTGGATTGATCCCTTGATCATTATGTAGTGTCCTTCCTTATCTCTTGCCATCTTCTTTATTTTAAGGTCTATTTTGTCTTCTATGAGCATTGCTACTCCAGCTTTCTTTTGCTTCCCATTTGCATGGAATAAATTTTTCTATCCTCTCACTTTCAGTCTATATGTGTCTTTAGGTCCGAAGTAGGTTTCTTGTAGACAGCTTATATCTGGGTCTTATTTTTGTATCCATTCAGCCAGTCTGTGTCTTTTGATTGCAACATTTAATCCATTTACATTTAAAGTAATTATTAATATATATGTTCCTATTTCCATTTCCTTAATTGTTTGGGATTGATTATGTAGATCTTTTTTCTTCTCTTGCATTTCTTGACTATATAAGTCCCTTTAAATTTGTGGTAAACCTGGCTTAGTGGTAATGAATTCTCTTAACTTTTGTTGTCTGAAAAACTTTTGATTTGTCCATCAATTTTGAATGACATCCTTGCTGGATACAGTAATCTTGGTTGTAGAGTTTTTCTTGTCAGTACTTTAAATATATCCTGCCATTCCCTTCTGGCCTGCAGAGTTTCTGCTGAAAGATCAGCTGTTAAGCATATGGGCTTTCCCTTGTATATTACTTGTTGCTTCTCCCTTGCTGCTTTTAATATTCTTTCTTTGTGTTTAGTCTTTGTTAGTTTGATTAGCATGTGTCTTGGCATGTTTCTCCTTGGGTTTCTCCTGTATGGGACTCTTTGTGCCTCTTGGACTTGACTATTTCCTTTTCCACGATGGGGAAATTTTAAGTTATAATCTCTTCAAAAATTTTCTCATACCCTTTCTTTTTCTCTTCTTCTTCTGGGACCCCTATAATTCAAATGATGGTGTGTTTGATATTGTCCCAGAGGTCTCTGAGACTATCCTCAGTTCTTTTCATTCTTATTCTGCTCTTCAGAAATTATTTCCACTATCTATCTTCTAGCTCACTGATTCATCCTCCTATCGCCAATTATTCCTTCTAGAGTATTTTTAATTTCAGTAAATGTGTTGTTTGTCTCTGTATGTTTGTGCTTTAATTCTTCTAGGTCTTTGTTAATTGATTCTTGCATTTTCTCCTTTTTGTTTTCAAGGTTTTTGATCATCTCTCCTATTATTATTCTGAATTCTTTTTCAGGTAGTATGCCTATTTCCTTTTCATTTATTTGGACATCTGTGTTTCTAGTTTGTCCCTTCATTTGTCTAGCATTTCCCTTCCTTTTCATTATCATTTTTAAACTTATTGTGTTTGAGATAGCCTTTCCCTAGGCTTCAAGGTTGAATTCTTTCTTCCTTTTGGTTTCTGCCCTCCTAAGTTTGGCCCAGTGGTTTGTGTAAGATGTGTGCTGAGTTTTTTGTTTGTTTGTTTGTTTGTTGCTTGTTTGCTTCTTTTTCCTCTGATGGGCAAGTCTGAGTGAGGTGGTAATCCTGTTTGCTGATGATTGTCCATTTTGTTTGTTGTTCAGATGAGGCATCCTGCACAGGGTGCTACTGGTCATTGGGTGATGCCCAGTCTTGTATTCAAGTGGTTTCCTTTGTGTGAATTCTCACTATCTGATAGTCCTTAGGGTTAGTTCTCTGGTAGTCTAGGGTTTTAGAGTCAGTGCTCCCACTCCAAAGGCTCAGGGCTTTATCTCTGGTCAGGAATGAAGATTCCACAATTGAATTGCTATGGCATTCTTGCCTTGAGAACCCCATGAACAGTATGAAAGGCAAAATGATAGGATACTGAAAGAGCAACTCCCCAGGTCACTAGGTGCCCAATATGCTACTGGAGATCAGTGGAGAAATAACTCCAGAAAGGATGAAGGGATGGAGCCAAAGCAAAAACAATACCCAGTTGTGGATGTGACTGGTGATAGAAGCAAGGTCTGATGCTGTAAAGAGCAATATTGTATAGGAACCTGGAATGTCAGGTCCATGAATCAAGGCAAATTGGAAGTGATCAAACAAGAGATGGCAAGAGTGAACGTTGACATTCTAGGAATCAACGAACTAAAATGAACTGGAATGTGTGAATTTAACTCAGATGATCATTATATCTACTACTGTGGGCAGGAATCCCTCAGAAGAAATGGAGTAGCCATCATGGTCAACAAAAGAGTCCGAAATGCAGTACTTGGATGCAATCTCAAACATGACAGAATGATCTCTGTTCGTTTCCAAGGCAAACCATTCAATATCAATTATCCAAGTCTATGCCCCAACCAGTAACGCTGAAGAAGCTGAAGTTGAATGGTTTTATGAAAACCTACAAGACCTTTTAGAATTAACACCCAAAAAAGATGTGCCTTTCATTATAGGAGACTGGAATGCAAAAGTAGGAAGTCAAGAAACAACTGGAGTAACAGGCAAATTTGGCCTTGGAATACGGAATGAAGCAGGGCAAAGACTAATAGAGTTTTGCCAAGAAAATGCACTGGTCATAGCAAACACCCTCTTCCAACAACATAAGAGAAGACTTTACACATGGACATCACCAGATGGTCAACACCGAAATCAGATTGATTATAGTCTTTGCAGCCAAAGATGGAGAAGCTCTATCCAGTCAACAAAAACAAGACTGGGAGCTGACTGTGGCTCAGATCATGAACTTCTTATTGCCAAATTCAGACTTAAATTGAAGAAAGTAGGGAAAACCACTAGACCATTAAGGTATGACCAAAATCAAATCCCTCATGATTATACAGTGGAAGTGAGAAATAGATTTAAGGGCCTAGATCTGATAGATAGAGTGCCTGATGAACTATGGAATGAGGTTCGTGACATTGTACAGGAGACAGGGATCAAGACCATCCCCATGGAAAAGAAATGCAAAAAAGCAAAATGGCTGTCTGGGGAGGCCTTACAAATAGCTGTGAAAAGAAGAGAAGTTAAAAGCAAAGGAGAAAAGGAAAGATATAAGCATCCGAATGCAGAGTTCCAAAGAATAGCAAGAAGAGATAAGAAAGCCTTCTTCAGCTATCAATGCAAAGAAATAGAGGAAAAGAACAGAATGGGAAAGACTAGAGATCTCTTCAAGAAAATCAGAGATACCAAGGGAACATTTCATGCAAAATGGGCTCGATAAAGGACAGAAATGGTATGCATCTAACAAAAGCAGAAGATATTAAGAAGAGGTGGCAAGAATACACAGAAGAACTGTACAAAAAAGATCTTCATGATCCAGATTCACGATGGTGTGATCACTCATCTAGAGCCAGACATCCTGGAATGTGAAGTCAAGCGAGCTTTAGAAAGCATCACTACGAAAAAAGCTAGTGGCGGTGATGGAATTCCAGTTGAGCTCTTTCAAATCCTGAAAGATGATGCTGTGAAAGTGTTACACTCAATATTCCAGCAAATTTGGAAAATTCAGCAGTGGCCACAGGACTGGGAAATGTCCGTTTTCATTCCAGTCCCAAAGAAAGGCAATGCCAAAGAATGCTCAAACTACTGCACAATTGCACTCATCTCACATGCTAATAAAACAAGGCTCAAAATTTCTCCAAGCCAGGCTTCAGCAATACATGAACCATGAACTTCCAGATGTTCAAGCTGGTTTTAGAAAAGGCAGAGGAACCAGAGATCAAATTGCCAACATCCGCTGGATCATTGAAACAGCAAGAGAGTTCCAGAAAAACATCTATTTCTGCTTTATTGACTATGCCAAAGCCTTTGACTGTGTGGATCACAATAAACTGTGGAAAATTCTGAAGAGATGAGAATACCAGATCATCTGACCTTCCTCTTGAGAAATCTGTATGTAGGTCAGGAAACAACAGTTAGAACTGGACATGGAGCAACAGACTGGTTCCAAATAGGAAAAGGAGTACGTCAAGGCTGTATATTGTCACCCTGCTTCTTTAACTTATATGCAGAGTACATCATGAGAAATGCTGGACTGGAAGAAACTCAAGCTGGAATCAAGATTGCCGGGAGAAATATCAATAACCTCAGATATGCAGATGACACCACCCTTATGGCAGACAGTGAAGAGGAACTAAAAAGCCTCTTGATGAAAGTGAAAGAGGAGAGTGAAAAAGTTGGCTTTAAGCTCAACATTCAGAAAACGAAGATCATGGCATCCGGTCCCATCACTTCATGGGAAATAGATAGGGAAACAGTGGAAACAGTGTCAGACTTTATTTTTTGGGGCTCCAAAATCACTGCAGATGGTTATTGCAGCCATGAAATTAAAAGACACTTACTCCTTGGAAGAAAAGTTATGACCAACCTAGATAGTATATTCAAAAGCAGAGACATTACTTTGCCGACTAAGGTCCGTCTAGTCAAGGCTATGGTTTTTCCTGTGGTCATGTATGGATGTGAGAGTTGGACTGTGAAGAAGGCTGAGCGCCGAAGAGTTGATGCTTTTCAACTGTGATGTTGGAGAAGACTCTTGAGAGTCCCCTGGACTGCAAGGATATCCAACCAGTCCATTCTGAAGGAGATCAGCCCTGGGATTTCTTTGGAAGGAATGATGCTAAAGCTGAAACTCCAGTACTTTGGCCACTTCATGCGAAGAGTTGATTTTATTGGAAAAGACTCTGATGCTGGGAGGGATTTGGGGCAGGAGGAGAAGGGGACGACAGAGGATGAGATGGCTGGATGGTATCACTGATTCAATGGACGTGAGTCTGAGTGAACTCCAGGAGTTGGTGATGGACAGGGAGGCCTGGCGTACTTTGATTCATGGGGTCGCAAAGAATCAGACACGACTGAGCGACTGAACTGAATTGAACTAAGTTAGATCAAAACAAATACCACAAAACGAGAAACCAAAATGAACCCCAGGCAAAGGGCAGTTAAAAAATCAGGCAACTAGTAATTAAAATAATGGAATATACACATATACATATACACCTATAAGCAAAGTCAACAGTCCAACAAAAATAAAGTACAGTAGATTGACCTGGTGTACAAAGGAAATAAAAAATTATATTTACCAGTTAAGAACAATGCTAACTAAAGCACCAACTGGAAAACACAACTAAAGCAAGGTGCTAAGTGGGGGATAAAGCAATCAAAACAAAACTAACAAATATTTTGAAAGGAAAGGAAAGAAAGAAAAGAAAGAAAGAATAGACATGCAAAGTTAAATAGAGGTAGATGAAGATATCTACATTAAAGATTATCTGCAGGGAGAAAAGTACAGTTGAAAAGGCAAACAAAGGAATAAATGTAGAGAAAATATAATAGGCTTAAAAATTTAGAAATTAAAATTACTAAGAGGAGAAAAGAAGTAAAAATGAAAAAAGGAAGAAGAAAGAAAAACAGAAAGAAAAAAAAAAGGAAAACTCCACAGAATCGCAGAGACCCAACATAGAGGCAGAGGTTTATGACAAAAATAAAAAGTGTGACTGAATACACACACACACACACACACACACACACACACACATATACCCATAAGCAAAATCAAAACAGTCCAACAAAAATAATGTACAGTAGATTGGATCCAGCAAACAAAGGAAACCAAAACTTATATCTGCCAGTTAAGAACAAAACTAAATAAACCACAAACTGAAAAACAAAGCTAGAGCACGGTGCAAACTGGGGAAGAAAGCAATGAAAATAAAACTGACAAATATGTTCCTAGGAAAGGAAAGAAAGAAAAGAAAGGCTAGATATGCAAAGTTAAATAGAGATAAAGAAGCTTTATATACATTGAAGATTAAATGCAAGGGGAGAAGGACAGTAGGAAAGGCAAACAAAGGAATAAATGTGGAAAAAATAATAACAGGTTTAAAAAATTAAAAACTAAAATTAAAAAAAAAGAGAGAGAAAAGAAAACTCCATAGAACTACAAAAGCCCAATGTAGTGGCAGAGGTTTATAACAATAAAAAATGTGACTGAGAAAAAGTAAATGCTCAATAGCTTAACTAGATTTCATAGTGGCAATAAAATTGACCTTCTTTTGCCTGTGGCATCCCTGCCCCAGTGAGAGTTGAGTGTGAAGATGGTGCAGATGCTTGGCTTGTGGGAACCCTGGAGGCGCCAACTGTGCAGGGATAAGGACTGCCTCTGCTGCAGGACTTAAGGCCCTATCAGTCTCTTTTCGAGCCTTTTGTAGCTGGCAATCAGGTCTCTTTGGCCAGTCTTTCTCCATAGTCCCTCCCGTTCAGGCACTTACAGGGCTCCCTTGCCTAGGGTCCTTCTCTGTTGTTCAGCACATCAGGCACATAGAGGGGCCCCCCTGGCTGGGGTCCTACTCTGTAGATCGGGGCACCAGGCACTTAAAGGGGCACCCTGGGTGGAGTCTTACTCTGTAGTTCAGAGCATCAGGCTTTTGATGGGCTAGCCTCTCTACTGTTCAGCTGCCAATGTTGGCATGTGGGGAGAGAGAGGCTATGGTGTTGGCTCCACCCTCTACGTGTGACTCAGCAGTATCATCTTGCTTCCACGGCTGCCTGGCTTTCTTTCACAGGCATTTCCCGCCACAATATCCTCCTCACATCCCCTCAATCTGTCTCTCCGCAGTCAACAGCAGCCCTCGCCCTGGGATTGCTCCACAATCCCTAAACTCCTGCTCCCAGCACTGTGTCTTTCAGGGGACCTGTGTTCCTGTCTAGGGTATGCATGGCTGTGGCAAGGACGGTCTTATTCTCATTCCATTTCAGTCAGTTCAGTCACTCAGTCATGTCCAATTCTTTGCAACCCCATGGACTGCCACTAACCAGGCCTCCCTGTCCATCACCAACTCCCAGAGTTTACTCAAACTCATGTCCATTGAGTCGTTGATGCCATCCAACCATCTCATCCTTTGTTGTCCCCTTCTCCTCCTGCCCTCAATCTTTCCCAGCATCAGGATCTTTTCAAATGACTCAGCTCTTTGCATCAGGTGGCCAAAGTATTGGAGTTTCAGCTTCAACATCAGTCCTTCCAGTGAATATTCAGGACTGATTTCCTTTAGGATGGACTGGTTGGATCTCCTTGCAGCCCAAGGGACTCTCAAGAGTCTTTTCCAACATCACAGTTTAAAAGCATCAATTCTTTGGTGCTCAGCTTTCTTTATAGTCCAACTCACATCCATACATGACCACAGGAAAAACCATAGTTTTGACTAGATGGACCTTTGTTGGCAAAGTAATGTCTCTGCTTTTCAATATGCTGTCTAGGTTGGTCATAACTTTCCTTCCAAGGAGAAAGTGTCTTTTAATTTCACGGCTGCAGTCACCATCTGCAGTGATTTTGGAGACCCCAAAAATAAAGCCATCACTGTTTTCACTGTTTCCACTGTTTCCTCATCTATTTGCCATGAAGTGATGGGACCGGATGCCATGATCTTCGTTTTCTGAACGTTGAGCTTTAAGCCTACTTTTTCACTCTCCTCTTTCACTTTCTTCAAGAGGCTCTTTAGTTCATCTTCACCTTCTGCCATACGGGTGGTGTCATCTGCATATCTGAGGTTATTGACATTTCTCCCAGTAATCTTGATTCCAGCTTGTGCTTCATCCAGTCCAGTATTTCTCATGATGTACTCTGCATAGAAGTTAAATGAGCAAGGTTACAATATACATCCTTGATGTACTCCTTTCCCGATTTGCAACCAGTCTGTTGTTCCATGTCCAGTTTCAACCGTTGCTTCCTGATCTGCATACAGATTTCTCAAGAGGCAGATCAGGTGGTCTGGTATTTTCATCTCTTTAAGAAATTTCCTGTTTGTTGTGATCCACACAGTCAAAGGCTTTGGCATAGTCAAATGAAGCGGAAGTAGATATTTTTCAAAGCAAGATAATTCTCTTGCTTTTTCTATGATCCAAAGGATATTGGCAATTTGATCTCTGGTTCCTCTGCTAAATACAGCTTGAACACCTGGAAGTTGTCTTTTCACAGACTGTTGAAACCTCTCTTGGAGAATTTTGAGCTTTACTTTGCTAGCACGTGAGATGAGTGCAATTACGCAGTAGTTTAAACATTCTTTGTCATTGCCCTTCTTTGTGATTGGAATGAAAACTGACCTTTTCCAGTCCTGTGGCCACTACTGAGTTTTCCTTATTTGCTGGCATATTGAGTGCAGCACTTTCAAAGCATCATCTTTTAGGATTTAAAATAGTTCAACTGGAATTCTAGCACCTCCACTAGCTTTGTCCGTAGTGACGCTTCCTGAGGCCCACTTGACTTTGCACTCCAGGTTGTCGGGCTCTAGATGAGTGACCACACCATCATGGTTATCTGGGTCATGAAGATCTTTTTTGTATAGTTCTTATGTGTATTCTTGCCACCCCTTCTTAATATCTTCTGCTTCTGTTAGGGCCATACCTTTTCTGTCCTTTACTGTACCCATCTTTGCATGAAATGTTCCCTTGGTGTCTCTAATTTTCTTGAAGAGATCTCTAGTCTTTCAATGCTGTCTGCTTTGCCTTAAATATATATATCAGAATCCTATCACGTTCCACACTTTCCTCTGCAAAATGGAGGCCAGAATATCTAGAAGCTGTCACATGACGCTGGCATTTGGAGACTCCCCAGGAAGGGCATCTTATGACTTTATTCTGGTTAATTACTACGAAACTTGTGAACCAGTGAAGGGAAAGGCGGCGCACTTTTATAAAAGCCATGTCACCTACTGCTTTCTCTTTTAGCAGACAATACAGGCTCCTTCTCTGTGATGCTGCCAACTCCAGGACTTCTGTGACACTGGATCCCTAGTGAGAGCCTTGAAGCTCTTGTGCTTTCTCAGGGGTTTTGACTATGTCAGGCTTTGTGGAGAGGTTCCCATTTCTGCTTAGGACCCTAAGCGACCTTGAGCAGCCTCTGACGCAGACGATTCCACATGGCACTAGGGGAAGCTGCCTTGTTCGTCTGGGCTGTGGTTTTCCCTTTTTTTTTTTTTTTAAAAAAAAAGGGAAACCAGCTGTCCCCTGAGTCAAATTATTGTGACCGGTAGTAACTCCCTGAGAAGTGTCTATAAAAGTTACAGGGTTCAAAGCAATACTGGGTAAAATTAAGCAGTTTGCTGTGTCTCCTTCTAGTAAAGGATTTTGTAAAATAGCATCCGTTTTCTGGGGAGATCTGTCTATGAGCCCTTCAGATTGGGAGCTGAACTTGCAGATGGACCAGGGGGTGAGGACACGCCAGCACATCCATGATTCCCGACGGGGCGCCGAACTCAGAGTTCCACCCACAGTCCTGGTTTATCTGCACGAGTTCCTCCTGCCCTTCTGGCTAAGAAGCTGTAACTCAACCCAGGAAACTGTTGGGACAATAAGCTTGCACATAACATAGTTGGCTGCTTCCCAAGATGGCAGGCTGAGCACAGCAGTGGCTTGATTTTGATGCTTATGCCAAAAATCCTCTACTTTGGGGGGCTCAAATAAAATTGCCAAGAGATGTCAGTTACTTGGAAATGGCAGGCTCTTCTCCTTTGCTTCAGTTTCCAGATTAGTGCTTCTGTCACTAGTCCTGTGTCAGATATGCTCAGTGAGGGCTCAGTTGCTCACTCAGTCATGTCTGACTCTTTGCAACGCCATGGACTGCAGCCCACCAGGCTCCTCTGTCCATGGGATTCTCCTGGCAAAAATACTGGAGTGGGTTGCCATTTTTCTCCCCCAGAAAATCTTCCCAATACAGGGATCGAACCTGTATCTCTTGTGCCTCCTGTATAGTCAAGCAGATTCTTTACCACAAGTCTACCTGGGAAGCCCATGTCAGATATAATTGTTGGCAAACAAAGATTGACTTATGTCCAATTTAACATGTACAGAGGACTTGTAAAGGACTATTGGAAAAATGGATCAGAACTTAATCATTTCTCTAGAGAAAAATTGTTTTACTGTTACAAAGTACAGTGGGTCTTAGTGATGTCAGTCCTGGTAATTGGGCAAGGAGATACCTGCTCAGGGATGAAGTTTGGGATCTTGGCATGAGCAGGAGAGTGGTGGGTGGATGTGGACCAATTCATCCACACTTGTAGAGAAATCAGGACATCTGCTCCTAAGTTGCTGTTTTGTTTGTTTGTTTTGTTTTGCTCTGAGAAATCTGTATGCAGGTCAGGAAGCAACAGTTAGAACTGGACATGGAACAACAGACTGGTTCCAAATAGGAAAAGGAGTACGTCAAGGCTGCATATTGTCACCCTGCTTGTTTAACTTATATGCAGAGCACATCATGAGAAACACTGGGCTGGAAGAAACACAAGCTGGAATCAAGATTGCCGGGAGAAATATCAATAACCTCAGATATGCAGATGACACCACCCTTATGGTAGAAAGTGAAGAGGAACTAAAAAGCCTCTTGATGAAAGTGAAAGTGGAGAGTGAAAAAGTTGGCTTAAAGCTCAACATTCAGAAAACGAAGATCATGGCATCAGGTCCTATCACTTCATGGGAAATAGATGGGGAAACAGTGGAAACAGTGTCAGACTTTGTTTTTCTGGGCTCCAAAATCACTGCAGATGGTGATTGCAGCCATGAAATTAAAAGACGCTTACTCCTTGGAAGAAAAGTTATGACCAACCTAGATAGCACATTCAAAAGCAGAGACATTACTTTGCTGACTAAGGTCCGTCTAGTCAAGGCTATGGTTTTTCCAGTATGGATGTGAGAGTTGGACTGTGAAGAAGGCTGAGCACCAAAGAATTGATGCTTTTCAACTGTGGTGTTGGAGAAGACTCTTCAGAGTCCCTTGGATTGCAATGAGATCCAATCAGTCCATTCTGAAGGAGATCAGCTCTGGGATTTCTTTGGAAGGAATGATGCTAAAGCTGAAGCTCCAGTACTTTGGCCACCTGATGTGAAGAGTTGACTCATTGGAAAAGACTTTGATGCTGGCAGGGATTGGGGGCAGGAGGAGAAGGGGCCTACAGAGGATGAGATGGCTGGATGGCATCACTGACTCAATGGACGTGAGTCTGAGTAAACTCCGGGAGTTGGTGATGGACAGGGAGGCCTGGCATGCTGTGATTCATGGGGTCGCAAAGAGTCAGACACGACTGAGCGAATGAACTGAACTGAACTGAACTGTTTTTAAAGTCTATTGAATTTGTTACAATACTGCTACTGTTGTTTATGCCCTGGTTTTTTGGCCATGAGACATGTGGGATTGTATCTCCCTGACCAGGGATTGAACCTGCACCCCCTGCATTGGAAAGTGAAGTCTTAACCACTGGACCACAAGGGAAGACCCCCATCTATAAGGTGATGGATTGGAGTCAAGGCAGCATTCTGTGGCCCTGGAGCCCTGCAGGTCAACTCATTCATATGTGAGTCCATCTTTGGATTTGATCTCAGCCCTTTGCTCTTCTGCCTGTGAACATCTGCTTGTGTTCAGTGTAGGGCACGCTCAGGGCTGTCCATCTTCCTTCCCTCCCACTGCTTGGCTCACAAGTTATTTCTAAGAAAGTTTCCTCCCCAAAACCCTCAAAGTTGATTGAGGTCCCTGTGCCTTAGAGTTCTTATAATACCACTTTGCTTCCTTCCATGTTACTCAGCACATCCTACTGTAACTGCCTCTTCTACTAGATTGCAAATTCCTGGCAGATAGATATTTTTCTAAATTCATCTTAGAGTTCCCAAATCTGACATAGCAGCCACTTGTATTAGTCAGCTATTGCTGTGTAACAAATCACTCCAACCAACAAGCAAACAGCAGAGCCCAGATTAAAACCAGTCTCTGGAGTCTGATTTAGAGTTCTTTTCCCTATCTCCTGACTCCTCTAATGGTTAATAAAAGACTCCCCAAAACTACTGGCTGTGGATGTGACATCATAGAGAGGAGTGAATCACATATCAGTGGATACATTTAGGGATTCTGTTGGTCTTGACTTCCTTTACATCTAAACACCTGTTCTAACTATGTGGGGTGTCAGGGAGATTGTGAAGGTGGATCGCCTGTACCCTCAGGAGTTGCTATAACAGTTCTCAAAGTGAGGTCCCCAGAGCATCAGCATCACTCCATTACTTGAGCTCCGCCCCACACCTACTGAATCAGAAACTCTGCAAATGGGGTCCAGCCCTGTGGTTTCACAAGCCCTCCAGGCGATTGTGATGCGTGTTCAAGTTTGAGAATCACTGATCCAGAAGTTTCCAAGTCACCACTAGCCCATGGTTGACTGCCCTGGTGGTCCATGGGGCCAATGAAGCAAAGGAGACCTTAATACATCAAGAAATCCTCCCATGTCTATGAGCACTGCAGTCAGAGTCAGGAGAGGAGAGGGTGGAGAATGGATTTATGCATTAAGCTTTTTGTGGTTGCTTGATTTTACATTTGACAGCAGCAGGTTGGAAAGACTGGCTGAATTGTCCCACTGAGCAAAGGGATGATTCCTTTTATATGGCACAGCATGCCCACTCTTGCTCAGTTCTCTCTAGTCCTTGCCTTCCTAGGCTTAAATTCTCATTCTGGTTCCTTTAAGCACTTATCCTCAGTTTCATTATTTCTGGCTCTGAGTGTGTAGAATCCCAAAACAAAACATGTCTGGTTCCGTGATGGTTCATGCTAGCGGCTCTGTCAATCTGCCTGTGTAGCCTTGCAAATGGGAGGTGCGCCCCGTGATTCTGAAGATGCCAGGAGGTAGGAATATAAAGGTGAGTCACACAGACCAGGCAGCCCAGGTGAATGAAATGCTTCAGCTTCCGGTTGCACTGTTTCCTCTCCGCTTAAAGATGCAGCCTCCTCTTCCAGGAAGGCCACCGTCACAGGCTGGGGTAGACCTCCATCCCTGTGCTCAACTCCGTGGCAGCAGTCTTCTGCTGCAACCTTCAGAGCTGCAACCCTGTGACTCCTTATCTGCCCTCTGTTCTGGGTCCACGAGCCAGGCCTCTGTATTCCAGCAGCTTACCCTCTGATGTCCAACACGATGATTAACTAGATGCCCAGTAGATGTTTGTTGAGGGAGCAAACACTCCAAAGAAGCTTTCCAGATTCTAGGCAAAATTTCTGCCCAAAAGTCCTGTGCTTGTGTGTACATTTGAACACTGCATGTGTTCATGTGTGTGTGCATTTGTGTTTGAGAGTATGTGCTTACCTTTGAGGGCTTCCCAGGTGGCTCAGTGGTAAGGAATCCACCTGCCAATGCAGAAATCTGGGAGACACAGATTTGATCCCTGGGTCGGGGAGATCCCCTGAATGAGGAAATGGCAACCCACTCCAGTATTATTGCTTGGAGAATCCCATGGACAGAGGAGCTTTGTGGACTACAGTCCATAGGGTCGCAAATAGTCAGATATGACAGAGCCACTGAGCATGCTTAGCTTTATATGAATATGTGTGCCTGTGAGTAGGTATGTATATGAGAGTGTCTATGTGTTTGTGTGTGTATCTGACTTTGTATGTGTGTGTAATAAAGTGTATATCTCTGTGTGCCCCTGTAGAGGCGGACGTGTCCTGGGGGTGGGTGCGTGGCATGCAGGGTGTGGGCAGAAGCAAAAACAGAACCATAAAGAAATTCACCATTCAAAAGGCTCACGTCAGAAGTAAACATCAGAGCAAGGCGCTCCAGGAGGAAAATGCTAGATTCCAAAGCGAAACATGTCTTCATTTTCTTGCTGTGACATTTGCTGGAACCACAGCCCGGGCTCCAGTGCCGCGTGGTCAGTGTGGTTCTTTTCCTCATGAGGAAGTGAGAGCAGGTGCAGATTTAGCTCTGAGCTCCTTTCCTAAATAACTTCCTGTCTGAGCTCCCCATTCGAGGCCTCAGTCCCCATACTTCCCCTTTCCCCAAAGTCCCTGCGTCTTTCTGATCTAAGAGTTTAACCTCTGTGACCAGAGTGTGCTGACACGTGCTAGGCCTCTGGCTTGTTGCTCACGACCTCGGGATTTGCAGAAGGAGCTGAAACCTTTGGACTGTTGTTGGTCCTCGGTGTCCTGTCTGGGCAAGAGTGTGTGCACGTGTGTGTATGGAGAAGGGGGAGAAACTGACAGACAGATGGGATTACCTTTCAGGAGACAGGCAGCAGGGTGAAGAAACGACAACCAGACAACAATTCCATACCCTCACGTTACTGAAAGTCCTCCTGCCACCATCTTTGCGAGCTTTTCATTTAGGTCAAGAGTTTGGGGGCCAGGTTGTCTTCTCCTCCCTTATAGGGAGACTGCTGTATCTGCTCTCCTCTGCCGCAGAAACACAGTGAAAAAATCATGTCCAGACTGGGTGCTTTACTTATCAGTCCGCATTTTTTTAATTAAATTAGTGTATTTATTTTCAGCAATTGGGTCTGACCCAATAAGACAAGTCCTCACAAGTGGCTGGGGCCTTCCTGGAGACAGTGTAAAATGGGCTGGATTGGAAAGGGGCCAAATGCTGGCTTTGGCGATGGAGGGTCCACAAGACAAGGAAGTGAGGGTCTCCATGGGTGAAGAATGACCTGTAGCTGATGGTCCTCAAGAAACAGGGACTTCAGTCCCAAGAAACTGAACTCCACCACCAATCAGAATGAGCTTGCAAGTAGATTTGCCGCTAGAGCCACCAGCAATGAAAATAGGCTGCTGACCGCTGTGATTTAAATCTTGTGAAACCTTGAGCACAGAAATGAGTTGAGGCCTGCCTGGATAATCCAGAACTGTAAGCTATAAATAGATTTTGTCTCAAGTCACTAAGTTGGTGGTATTTATTACATAGCAGTAGGACACTCATAGCCCACTCCAGTACTCTTGCCTGGAAAATCCCAGGGATGGAGGAGCCTGGTAGGCTGCAGTCCATGGGGTCACGAAGAGTTGGACATAAGTGAGCGACCTCGCTTTCATTTTTCACTTTCGTGCATTGGAGAAGGAAATGGCAACTCTCTCCAGTGTTCTTGCCTGCGGAATCCCAAGGACAGCGGAGCCTGGTGGGCTGCAGTCTATGGGGTCGCACAGAGTCGCACAACTGAAGCGACTTAGCAGCAGCAGCAGCATGACACTCATATAGCCTGGCTACTTTCTTTGAAGGAGAAAGGGAAAATTCAGAACGGAAGAACACACGTTAATATCTCACTGAAGCAGCCTGCCGCAGCTGCACTGATACTTGCTCTCCTACAGGGGAGAGAAATTGCTCTAACTACTCTATCTTTGGGCTCCCCAGGTGGCTCATTGGCAAAGAATCCACCTGCCAATTGAACTGAGGTTCAATCCCTAGGTCAGGAAGATCCCTTGGAGTAAGAAATGGCAACCCACTCCAGTATTCTTGCCTGGAGAATCCTAGGAACAAAGGAGCCTGGTGTGCTACAGTCCACGAGGTCACAAATAGTCAGACACAGCTGAGTACGCATGCACCATATCTTCACCAGCAATGACTTTTATAATTTTGTTTTGTTGACAAGTGAAAGATGGTGTCAGACGGGTATACTTAAAGGCCCAGGAATAATCTGTGTTGGAGTGAACATTGTCATGGACACCTGTAATTACTCCTTAGGTAATAGCTCTGTGTATGGGGTAAAACAAAAGTATGTGTTTAATGATTTAGATCAGTAACTTCATAGCTTTCCAAAAGAGCTCTCAGTCACCATGAGAAGATCACACACTCCTGCCTTTGTCTGTCTGTGTTTGTTTAAGTAAAATGTGTATTGAAATATGGCATGGTGTTAGTTTCCTAGGAATGTTATTTGCTCCAAGCAGATGTGTGTTCTCTCTCAGTTCTGGAGGCCTGAAGCAAAGACTTTGGTAGAGCCATGCTCCCTCTGAAAGCTCTGGGGCAGGGTCCCCCAACCTCCAGGATCCAATGCCTGATGATCTGAGGTGGAGCTGATTTAATATATTAGAAATAAAGTGCACAATAAATCTGATGCACTTGGATCATCCCCAACCCCTCACCCACTCCTGCCCAGACCATGGCAGAGTTGTCTTCCACAAAGCCAGACAGACCCTGATGTCAAAAAGCTTGGGGACCACTGCTCTGGGGGAAGACCTTTCTGCTGTGGAGGAAGACATTTTCCTCTGCTAGGTTCTTCTGACTGGTTTAAGAATTAAATTGACATGAGACAGATTAACAAGAGAAAGCAAACAAGAGTTTAATAACATCCCCATGGGAGAGACCCTGGAAAACTGAGTAACTCACTGAAATGGCTGAAGTCCTTCCCTTAAACACTATCTTCAGCTAAGGACAAGACAGGAAGTAGGGGAAGTGGATGGGCTTTCAAAGTGGAAGAAGGTGATTCTCACAGAGATAGAAAAGCAAATGTCTGGTAGACAAGTGTTTGCTGGGCCTGCAGGGACAATGGATACAGATGGACTCTGATCTCCAGGCCCTGCCAGTGTCCCCATCTCACCTGGCCCATATTCTTTGCAAGCATCGTTGGTGATAGCTCTCTTCTGCAAAAAAGACCCTTTGTCTAAGTTCTTTAGACAGCCAAGGGAAAGGTAAAAATTAAGACTTCCTGAGTCATTCAGTTCTTAAAAATAATCAGCCTAAAATAATCCCCACGCCAAAGAGACACATTTTGGGGTGGCCCATACTGCTCCCTGCCGCAGCTCTGCCTCTTTCCAGCTCTGCTGTTGTCATTCCTGGGGTCCCCTGGCCTGTGGACACATCACTCCAACTTCTGTATCATCACATTACCCTCTCTTCTGTGTCTGCATTTTCCATGTTTTTATAGGGACACTTGTTACTGGATTTAGAGCCCACACTTAATAACTCAACATTCAAAAAACTAAGATCATGGCATCTGGTCCCATCACTTCATGCAAATAGGTGGGGAAAAAGTGGAAATGGTGACAGATTTTCTTTTCTTGGGCTCCAAAATCACTGCAGATGGTGACTACAGCCATGAAATTAAGAGACTCTTGCTCCTTGGAAGAAAAGCTATGACCAACCTAGACAGCATATTAAAAAGCAGAGACATTACTTTGCCGACAAAGGTCCGTCTAGTCAAGGCTATGGTTTTTCCAGTAGTCATGTACAGATGTGAGAGTTGGACTATAAAGAAAGCTGAACGTTGAAGAATTGATGCTTTCAAACTGTGGTGCTGGAGAAGACTCTTGAGAGTCCCTTGGACAGCAAGGAGATCAAATCAGTCAATCCTAAAAGAAATCAACCCTGAATATTCATTGGAAGAACTCGTGCTAAAGCTAAAGCTCTAATCCTTTGGCCACCTGATACAAAGAGCTGACTCACTGGAAAAGACTCTGAAGCTGGGAAAGATTGAGGGCAGGAGAAGAAGGAGACGACAGAGGGTAAGATGGTTGGATGGCATCACTGACTTAATGGATATGAATTTGAGCAAATCACTATCTCCTCTGGGAGACAGTGGAGGATAGGGAAGCATGGTGTGCTGCAGTCCATGAGTCATAAAGAGTCAGATATGGCTTAGCAACTAAACAACGAACCCAGAAAGATCTCACCTCAAGATCTTTAACTTAAGTAAATCAGCAAAGACCCATTTTTCAAATAAAAGTCACATTCATAGCTACCTGGGGTTAGGACTCAGATAAATCTTTTGGAGGATCACCATTTACCCCAGTATAGACATCCAAATATAAAAGTCCACAGACCATAAGTGGACAATTCAATGAACTTTTATACACTGAACACTCCCATGTGACAACCGCCTAGAATGACACCAGAAGTGCAGAGACCCCCTGACACCTCCTCCCCGCCAGCCCCTTCCTTCTCCCCGAGTCAGTCTCCATTCTGAGCTCCGTCACCACACTGGCCCTGCTCGCATTTGAACTTCATGTAGACAGAGCGCTGTGTGCCCAGCGCTGGGGAGAACACCAGCTCTGCTGTCTAAGTTCCTCCTGGCAGTACACCTAGAAGCTCAAGAGAGCCACCTGATAGCAGAAGAAACGAGGGAAGGAGTCGATCAAATGACCAAACTTGCTGTAAGTCCACCAAGGTGAGTCACTTCTTTATTTAGAGACGTGTAAGTGAGCAACTTCCCTTTCACTTTTCACTTTCATGCATTGGAGAAGGAAATGGCAACCCACTCAGTGTTCTTGCCTGGAGAATTCCAAGGGGAGCCTGGTGGGCTGCCATCTATAGGGTCGCACAGAGTCAGACACGACTGAAGCGACTTAGCAGCAGCAGCAGCAGCAGCAACCAGTTAAATGGAGGAGGAAATGGCAACCCCCTCCAGTGTTCCTGCCTGGGAAATCCCATGGACAGGTGAGCTTGGTGGGCTACAGTCCATGGAGTCGCAAGACTCAGACATGACTTAGCATGCTTGAGGGAGTGGAATCAGTTAAAAATAAAATGTTTTAAATCCTGTTTATAATAGCACCCACAAATAGAAGAGCTAAAGATATCCTTCCTAATAAATATGAGGGGGCGAATAACTAAAAGAAAAAAAATTAAGCTGAAAATAACTTTGTTTTTAAAACAGAATTAAAACTATGTCTAAAAACATAGTTATTTTTGACATATATATCTGACACAGAGCAGCTCTGTGTCAGAACGGAAAATGCTTTATTTGAAAGTGAATAGCCTTCCCAAATGAAACTGACGGAGTAAGTAAGTAGAAACACTGAAGAAAATTGTCCCCACAAAGAAGTGAGGGAGTAGGGGCTTCCCCAGGGTGGTACGGTGTGTCAGTCTTCACCAAGTGCTTCTGGGCATCGCGGGCACAAGAAGCAGCTGCAGGTCAGTGACTAGAGATCAGCCAGAACCAGACCTGCATCTAACATAAGTTAAATGAGGCATCGCTCATTAACAGGAAATGAAAGATTTCTCAATCAAGGATGACCCAGTAATTGACAAGATATTTGAGGAAAATACCTGCTTCGAACTTTACCACACACAAGAATAAACTGTACATTGATCAGAGCACAGTCATTTTAAAAAAAAGGAAAAAGAGAGAGGAAAAAACTCCTTGGCTTCTGTATGGAGACAGGACTTCTAAGTTTAAAACCAATGGAAGACAGTAAGAGGGAAATAGCATATTAGCATTCATATAACATTTTTATGTCAAATATCACAAAAAACATGAAAGTCAAAGTATAGGCTGAAAAAAAAATTTCTGATAAAGAAGATTGAGAAAGAATTTAAATGTCAATAGGTAGTTCCAAAGCATCAGTGAGAAAAACTGAAATATTCTATTAATGAAACAGGCAAAGAAAAAGCTTAAAAAATTCAAGAAAGATGAAATGGAAGAACTTTATAAACAAATGACAATATAGTCAATCTTGGTAAGAATGAAGAAAAGCAAAGTTGAAGGAAAGGACCAAGTTTTGCTTTCACTAGCGTTTGTGAAGGTGTGTTAGATAAGCTGTGCATTTTCATGTCTACTGATGGGAGAATAAATGTTTACAATCTTCTAAAAATCAGTTTAGCAGTTTGTGTCAAAAGCTGAAAACATTCTAATATACTTTAAGTGGAAAAACCACAAAGGTTTGAATTGTGCGTGTATGTATATATGTGTATATATATGTGTGTGTGTGTGTATATGTACATATAAACTGGGCTTCCCCAGCGACTCAGCAGTAAAGAATCCTCCTTCAATGCAGGAAACACAGGAGACTCGAGTTCGACCCGTGGGTCAGGGAGATCCCGTGGAGGAGGGCATGGCAACCCATTTCAGTAACTCCAGTATTCTTGCCTGGAGAATTCCAAGACAGAGGAGCCTGGCAGAGTACAGTCCATAGGGCTGCACGGAGTTGGACCCCACTGAAGCCGGAAGTGTGGGCAGGATGATAAGGGATGAATGATGGATACTATCGGGAAGAGAGAGACTGCACCGTTAAGAACACCTTGAACTTGTGCTGTATAGAGGGAGACAGGAGTGATGGGGCCACTGGATGGATTTCGTACATGAAAGTCACATAATCAGGTGTGTCTGTGGGAAAGATCAGCAGTGCAGAGAATAAACAGGGGTCAGGGGAGATACTGTACAGAGGGTGATGGATTCAGAAGCTTCTAGAACCTTCCTTCTGGAAGACGATGGGATCCTAAACAAGAACAGTCATAGTTAAGTTGAAATGTTGCTGGGGTGGGGAGGGGGGGCACTGTTTGGAATGACAGCTCCTCAAAGGACTTTTGTGATTACTCCTGGTTTCCTCCCCTTAGAAAAATAATTGGCCAATAGCAGACAATCAATAAATGTTTGTTGAATGTATAAGTGAATCAGTAAAAAGACACAAGATATTTAGAATATAATACTAGAGAGAACTGGTGAATTCCCGGATGTAAGAAATAATGGTAGAGAACTTTAGGAAAGGTTAAAATCAAACAGTAATTCCTCCAAACAATCATGTCAAGAAGCAAATTCATCCAATGTTGCCTTATAGGCTTCCTGAGATATTATTGTATTACAGTAATTTTAGTTATAATTCTACAGACCGTCAAAATTTTTTCAAGGGCCACTAAACTGTTTTTCTTCTAAAAGGGATCAGACCCGTTCTGTGGCCATAAGCCCTTTGCTAGGATTAACAGAAAAACATTTTCTCCTTGCCTCTTTGTCTTATAATTTAATTTTAGTTTTTTTTTAATACAGAAATTTTGCATTTTTATATTTTGAAAAGTACAAGATGTCACGCTGAGAGTTCCCCAGAACAGAATCACTGGTGTTGGTGCCAGTTTCCTAGTTGTGATATTCTGCTACAGTTATGCAAATGTATCCATGGGGAGAAAGTGGGTGAAGAGTTTAGGGGGATCTCTCTGTTCTTTCTTTTTTTTTTCATTTTCTTTTTTTAATTTAAATTTATTTATTTTAATTGGAGGCTAATTACTTTACAATATTGTATTGATTTTGCCATACATCAACATGAATCCTCCACGGGTGTGTATACACGTGTTCCCCATCCTGAACCCGCCTCCCTCCTCCCTCCCCGTACCATCCCTCTGGGTCATCCCAGTGCAGCAGCCCCAAGCATCCTGTATCCTGCATCGAACCTGGACTGGCGATTCATTTCATATATGATAGTATACATGTTTCAATGCCATTCTCCCAAATCATTCCACCCTCTCCCTCTCCCACAGAGTCCAAAAGTCTGTTCTATACTCTTTCTTACAACTGCAAGAGAATATTTTATTTTAAAATTAAAAAAAAACAACTCATCCTTGAAAGGCTCATCTTCCTCTCTGAGGAAAGTTTCCACAGTAATGCCAAAAGAAAAGCTTAGATTTGCGTACAGCCTTTGGAAAATGTGAGTTATCTGTACTTTCTCTGTCTATGAGCCCAGAAGAGAAGAGTGTTGTTTGGCTGTGGTATTTGCAGCTTTTCTGTTTTTGGTGGCAATTCCAGAGTAAACACACCTCTTATTTACAGCCCCCAAACTGTGAGAGTGTCACCATGGTTATCCTTGCCGCTCTTCTGAGCTTTATCACTTCCACTCCGGATGTGGTTTGTTCTGTAGAAGCCTTGCCACCATTTCAAAGGAGCAAAAATGAGTGATTTTTGAGTGCTCTGTGCTCTGGCGTGGCACCGCGTTGCTTATCTCGAGATGGTTCCGTCCAGACCCCGTGGAGAGGGCCCTGGTTCAATCAACGTGGTCCCCTGATGGCAGTCAACACCTGCAGAAGCGCAGCCCTGGCTGACCGTGTGTGTGTGGTGAGCTGAGGGGTGGGAGATGGCAGAGAGCTGGGGGACAGAGAGAAGCCTCATCCAGGCTTGTCCTCCCCTCACTCTCCTCTTCCTGACTCTCAGGATGTCTCTGGTCTCAAGGCTCTTGTAGCCCCAGCCTTTTTCCATCCCTAGGCATTTGATCCAAGGGAGGCACTCTGCACATGCTGGCTGGCTGGATCAGTTCTTGTTGCCCCATGACCTGTCTTTTGTCTCTATTAGTCACCCATCCATCTTTGGAACCACTGCACAGCCTCCCAGACTGTGCTCCCTGAGTGCCCATTTGGCCCTTGTCCAACTCTGTGGTCAGCCAGAACTCTCTCTAAAATATTACTCTCTTGCTTGATGTCCCTGCCGTCCAGAGCAGCTCTGGGTAAAAATGAAATATGGTGCACACGGACTTCCCTGACCTGACTATGCTCGCCCACCCAGCTCTGCGGGCCACCCTCCAGCTCTATGTGCAAGGCACTGAAGGGTGGCCCCACCTAAAGGGCCCCACAAAGCAACTATGGGCACCTAGGAGCCCTCGGGCTCCTAACTGGGAGTGGCTGGGTTTGGGGTCCCAACCAGAGTCCCATGACTTTGAAGAGTGTCCACGCTCTGACTCCACTTCCTCCTAAACTGTCTGGGGCTTAGTATCTGCTAGACGGCAGTGTGCCTGGCTTCACAGTTGACCTTAGATAGTCAGCATCTTGGTGGGGCTGGCGAGTCCCATGTGTGACTGCAGGGCAGCAATAGGCCACCTGCCCCAGAGAGCTTCACCTTCTGACCTATGAGCCCAGAAAGCACCTTGACAAGAGCAAACAGCCACTCTGTGGTCCTAACACAGATTTCTAGCTGTAACACCCACTAATCCTCTTCATGGGTTTTCTGATTCAGTCTGGTTGGGCATTCTAGAACCTCCTCAGTCATCCTCAAAGCCTCCCTCTTCCTGTGAGTGGGAAGGGCAGTGCTGGAGCGGGACAGAGAGCAACAGCAGGATGGAGACTGCATTTGGGACTTCGCTGGTGGTCCAACAGTTAAGACTCCAAGCTTCCAATGCACGGCAGAGGGATGGAGGGTGGGTTCAATCCCTGGTCAAGGAACTAAGATCCCATGTGCCTTGGGGTGCAGTCAAAAAATGAAAAAAAAAAAAAGAAAGAAAGAAAAAAGAAAAGAAAAGATTGCATCTGGACGAGAACAGAACCAGGATGTTGGATCCCAAGCCTGAGCACAGACATGTCTGGTAACATCACGGGCACTGCCCAGAATCCATACATACTGGGGTACTGTGCTGTGCTGTGCTTAGTCGCTCAGTTGTGTCTCTTTGCAACCCCATGGACTGTAGCCCACCAGGTTCCTCTGTCCATAGGGATTCTCCAGGCAAGAATACTGGAGTGGGTTGCCATGGCCTCCTCCAGGGGATCTTCCCGATCCAGGTCTCCTGTACTGCAGACAGATTCTATACCAGCTGAGCCACCAGGGAAGCCCAGGAATACTGGAGGGGTAGCCTATCCCTTTTCCAGCGGATCTTCCTGACCCAGGAATTGAACCGGGGTCTCCTGCATCACAGGCGGATTTTTTACCAGCTGAGCTACCAAGAACAGCTAAGTAGTACAGTTTGGCATGTCTAGCTAAATGAGCCTGGACATCAGCCAATCCAGCTCCTCCCTTTACAACTGAGGAAACTGAGGTTCAGAGATTCTGAGGCCTGCCCCTCTTGCAGCTAGAACAGGCAGGAACCTTTGTGAACCAGCCAGGGCCAGCAGGCCTGAATCACAGCTTAATCACTACAACGGGGCAGGCCTGCTGTTCGTTAACTGTTCAGGCCTAGGCTTGTTCCTTACAGACTGTAGTATAAGCAGCACCGCCTAGGCGTGTGCAGTGCACAGACCGCACAACTGTACAGAGAGGCTGTGAGCCAGAGTCAGGGTGAAGATCGGGAGCGACACGAGGCCCCGTCACTTGGTTGGGTCGGCAGTGAGAATGAAAGCAGGTGGAGTGCAGCCAGCTGACAGCAAGGCCCTTCCCGGAGAGAGAGGGCTCCTTGGGCATTTAGTCTTGGTGGGAGCTTTGATGGGTCCAAGATGATAACCACTGAGCCCATGCACACTGGGCTGGGGATCCAGGGTCCCACCCAGGGGGTCACACCACGTCAGGAGCAACGTCCAGCAGCCCTTTGCACTAACAGGCCCGGCGCCCAGAAGGAGCACACGGGCAGAGGTCGCGGTGCACACTCGCAGGCGGATGGCAACACCTCTGCCGGTGGTGCAAGCCTGGGGAAAGTCAGAGCCGCTGCGAGGCGTTTAAATGTAGAAAGTAAGCTCCAAAGGATTAGTGACCCTCAGATTCGCAGACCTTTTTCAGGTTACAGACATTTGTGGATACCTGTTTTACTTAATCTCTGAGACGCGGGGCTCATGGTCCCCCCACGTTCCAAGTGTATTTCGCAAGTTACAGGCAGCGACAGACGAAGAACTTGGACAGAAGAGTCTGGTTCCAGGTGCCCGGCCTGCACCACAGCGCTCCCTTCTGGCCAGACTGGAAACTTCCGTTCTGGGGCTCAGTTCAGTTCAGTTCAGTCGCTCAGTGGTGTCCAACTCTTTCCATGGACTGCAGCACGTCAGGCCTCTCTGTCCATCACCAACTCCCAGAGCTTACTCAAACTCATGTCCATCGAGTCGGTGATGCCATCCAGCCATCTCATCCTCTGTCGTCCCCTTCTCCTCTCGCCTTCAATCTTTCCCAGCATCAGGGTCTTTTCCAATGAGTCAGCTCTTTGCATCAGGTAGTCAAAGTATTGGAGTTTCAGCTTTAGCATCAGTCCTTCCAATGAATATTCAGGACTGATTTCCTTTAGGATGGATTGGTTGGATCTCCTTGCAGTCCAAGAGACTCTCAAGAGTCTTCTCCAATACCACAGCTCAAAAGCATCAATTCTTCGGCTCCCAGAAGGATGAAAGGAGCAGGTCAGGGTGGGCACCTGACTCAGGCCATGTGGGAGAGAAGTGGGGTGAAAGTGAAAGAGACATTCTAACCCACGGACCCTGGTCACGGCGACAGGGCACTAGTGTCTGAACCTCTGGGCACCGTTCTGTCCCCAAAGGTGCCAGAGCTCAAGTCCTCCCACACAGCTGCTCCGTGGGCATCTCTGTGTGTTTTTTCTGAACCAGTTCCTTTTTGGAACACTTGCCTCTTTTTGTGTTCACATGTCTTTCTCCCTGGCCACCAACCCTGGCCAGCTGTTCTATCTTCTGTGTTTCTTCAGCCCTTCATTATCCTACATTCCATACCAGACTAATTTTAGACCACCTCATGATTTTCCTTTTTTATTAAAAGAGTATGTTTATGGAGAATGCAGAGAATGTAGAAAAACACAGAAGCAAAAATAAACATCACCTGTAATCCAGCCCCCACGATATAAATCCCATTATAGTTTATATTGTGTGTGTGCATAGTTGCTCAGTTGTGTCTGACTCTTTGTGACCCCATGGACTCTAGCCCTCCAGGCTCCTCTGTCCATGGGATTCTGCAAGCAAGGATACTGATGTGGATTGCCATTCCCTTCTCCGGGGGATCTTCACAACCCAGGGATTAAACCGGGGTCTCTTGCATTGCAGGCAGATTTTTTACCTTCTGAGCCACCAGGGAAGCCTGATAGCTTGCATTATTTTCTTCCAAATCTTAAGTATATAATTAGATTGACACTTTACAAATCATCTTGTAATTTATTTTGTTGCTTAGCATTACACTGCAGGTGTGTTACAAAACATTTTATGGCTTTACCACATTCCATTCTGTGACTGGTCCATGATGTATATTGTACTGTGGTGCTGGAGAAGACTCTTGAGAGTCCTTTGGACTGCAAGGAGATCAAATCAGTCAATCCTAAAGGAAATCAACCCTGAATATTCTTTGGATAGACTGATATTGAAGTTGAAGCTCCAATACTTTGGCCGCCTGTTGTGAACAACCGACTCACTGGAAAAAAATCAACCCTGATGCTGGAAAAGATTGAAGGCAGAAGGAGAAGAGGGCGACAGAGGATGTGATGGCTGGAGAGTGTCACCAATGCAATGAATATGAACTTGGGCAAATTCCGGAAGATGGTGAGGGACAGGGAAGCCTGGTGTGCTGCAGTCTGTGGAGTCTCAACTTGGCAACTGAACAACAAATCTCCCTTGCTGGATATCCTGATTGCTTTGAAGTTTACTTTTGGGGACAATGCTATAGATAATAGCTTGTCAGTGAATTTCTGTCCTTGGGGTAGAATCCCCAAAGTGAAAGCACCAACCACAGGGTCCCAACAGCTTGAAGGCTCCTGACAGTCCAGCCCAGCTGAACCCTCACTTCTGCAGGTGTGACCTCTCCCACTTCTCCCGCTCACTCTGGATCAAGCGGCCACGTGGCCGTGGCCTTTCACTTCTGTTTCAACGTACACTTGTCTGATTATCAGTCAAGTTAGCATCTTCACCACGGGGAGGGCTGAAATCTCTGAAGGGGATGACAGTTCTTTCCCCTGCCTTTGGTCCAAGAATTTCAGAAGTCAGACCAAAGAGGGACGGAGGGGCTGAAACATCACGCTGTTCCTAATAAAGATGAAGACAGAGGACGCAGCTTCATGTGAGCGCCAAAATGCCTATGAACTAAAGTAAGAATTCAGCATCATCCTTTCTCTGAATCTTTTCTTTGTACCCTTCCGCTGCATCTGGAGTGGTGCAGGGTGGACAGTTGGCAAGGACAGACCCTCCCTGATGTGGGTACTTTCTCATGAGTCTCAGCTTAGGGGAGCAGAGGAGGGTCACCCTTGCAGGCATCTGGCTCTTGGAAGGGAAATGGAATCGATGAGTGAGCATCCCTACTTACTTTTCTGAAAAGGCCTCTTCTCTTAGGAGAGGCTCCACAAGTGACTCAGTGGTAAAGAATCCACCTGCCAGTGCAGGAGCCCCAGACTGGGGTTCAATCCCTGGGTTGGGAAGATCCCCTGGAAAAGGAAATGGCAAGCCACTCCAGTATTCTTGCCTGGGGAATCCCACAGACAGAAGAGTCCTGGAGTTGGACCCGATTGAGTGGCCTGAGCACATACGCACACTCCTCTTAGGAGAAAGTGAAGGAAGAGGCTGCAGGGAGATCAGTCAGTTTGGGGGAAAGTCCCCCAGTTGGGATGTTTGGAGAGTGGCAATGAGCCCTTTCTCTTTCGCTTTTATCTGCCAATGGTGTTTTCTCCCATTAGTATCTATTTGTCAACATATTTCCATGTGGGCTGACCTGTACCAGTGCCTTGTTGAGTCATTTTTTCTACTTTGTCTTTTCCTCTGAAGTAAAGTGTTTTCGAGCTATGAAAGTTTTACATTATTATTTAGCCAGATCTATCATTTGCATCTGAGGAATCGGCCACCCCCATCTCTACCACATTTGGGAGAGTCCTCTGTGCAGGCATTCTGCTCAGACCTGTGCATATATTCATCTGAAATCTTCACAGCAGCCCCTGTGGGGAAGAAGCGATTCTCCAAACCGAGGTTTGCCAGGTGAAACGTGGGGGTGGTAGGACCAGGAGGATCTGGCTCCAGTTGCTGTGTCCATAAAGGCCAGGTCGGCCTGGAGCTAGGCACGGTGGCTCAGGGCTCAAATTCCACAGTCGCGCTTTTGGGAAATGAAAATGCTCATTTTCATTAGGGCTCCTAATTCCTATGCCAGGAAGTGGGCCTGTCTTCACGGATAATTTTCGGTAGGGATGATACAGATTCCAGTGTAGGAATGATAAAAGACCGGGAGAGGCTGTGACTCATTTTAATACTGTGTTTTGAGAAACATCAAAGCTACCGCAGATTTATCTGTCTGCCTGGAAACACAGCTGCTCCCGGAAAGCTCATCCTTTCATACTTGTCTCAGACTTCATACAGTTGGTAGCCCCTTTCTTTCCATTTTTTTTCATTTATATGCATAAATTATATTCATTGAAATTATTCAAAAACTGCGGTAAGGTATCTAAAAATAGTTAATTGCCCACTATCTCCTCTATTAACCTTTGAAAATAATAATGCTTAAATGATAATAAATTCTTGAATAATAAATAACTGGAATCATATTACTTAAATAATTAATAATTCAATAATAATGAGTACTATCACTCATGGAATGCTTCTTTTCTACCAGGAATATAGCATCGTTCATTTACTCAGCAGAATGAGTAAATGCTACCCTACCATCCGAGTTAGATGCTACCCTTATTCCTGTTTCACAGGCAAAGAAACTGAGGTTCAGAGAGCTTAGTAAGTTACACAAGGTCCCACAGCCAGAGCTGGGCTTCCACATTAATATTTGGCTCCAGAGGCCACAGTCTTAGCTACTCTACTCTGTCCATCCTGGGCAAAAATGATACATATGTTAATATTCTTTGCTTAGATAAACACAGAGGAACATTATGTAGGTCAGATAACCACTTGTCTTTCTTTTCCTCTTTTCTTTGTAGCAAAGTCACTTGTTTTCCTTGAGAAGATACTTGGGTATGTATCAGATGTAAGCAGAGAACTGAGTGGATCTTTTATAGTAGCTGTCTTACAACATGTGATTGAATACTCTGTGTTTAACCCCTTCATCACTCATAGGCTGTTTCCATTTGTTTTCTCTTGAAATAAATGCTAAAATATGTATCCTTACACACAAAACTTCGTATAATGTGCTTTTTACATCAAAAGACTAGATGACTAACATTGGAATTGCTGTGTCAAAAGCCTTGCATATTTAAAACTTTAACACAGTAGTCTCATGTGGCCATAAGCTGTTTCTACCAGGCTTTTAAGGAACAAATCTTTTTAATTTTAAACAAATTCTGTCAGACAAGAGAAAAGAGGGATTACTTTCGAACTCATTATATGAACTCATAACCTTGATATAATACAATGCCATGACATCACAGAAAGGAACTGTTTGGTCCTATGTAATTCACGCATACAGATATAAAATATTAGGAAACAGAGCCCAGAGTATATGTAAAGATGGTGTGACACATTTTGCAATTGTGCCAGTTGTGCAAGGATTGTTTGATGATATAAAATTTACTACATTAATCGGTCAAAAGAGAAAAACAGTATAATAAGCTCAGCAAATTCAGAAAAATAAAAACATGTGATAAAAGGAAATGCCCAATCACAATTTTGAAAAAGTTCAAAATTTGGGAACAGAATTTCCTGTATCTATAAGAAAAGTAGGACAAACATCTTCCTTGATGGAGGAATGTTAAAAGCATTTTTTAATTAAAAAATATGAATCAAGGATGCTCTGTCATCATTTCTATTTAACACTGTGTCCCTAGCCAGTCTGTATAACAAAAAAGATAGTAATAAATTGAGATAGTAAAATAACTAATTACAAATAGACTATTCTTAAACCAATGATGAAAACATCTCATCGTCTGAATAATAGACTATTATTAGTCCAAAGTTGTTCACCTGAGATCTAAAGAAAAAGGCAAACAACTAAACTCTCATTTATTTCACAAAAACAGGCACAATACCACTAAGTGAGTATGTAAAAATGGCTTTGCTTCTCCTCACATCCTTATCAGAACCCTGGCATGGGTAGCCTTTCCCTTCTCCAGGGGATCTTCCCAACCCAGGGATTGAACCCGGGTCTCCTGCAGTGCAGGCAGATTCTTTACCATCTGAGCCGCCAGGGAAGACCTCATCAGCACTGGCTGCTATCAATATTTTCAGATTTTGCAGGTCTATGGTTGAGAATTTGGCTGTTGTGTTGTTTTTATTTGTACCATTGGCTCAGATGGTAGAGAATCTACCTGCAGTTCGAAAGACCTTGGTTCCATCCCTGGGTCAGGAAGATCCCCTGGAGAAGGGAATGGCAACCCACTCCAGTATTCTTGCCTGGAGAATTCCATGGACAGAGGAGCCTGGTGGGCTACAGTCTATGGGATCACAAAGAATTGAACACGACTGAATGACTAACATTTTCATTTCACTTTCAGAGCCAGTGGGGAGGGGAACATCTTCACATACCCACTTTTCACGCCCGCTTTTCACGCCCGCTTTTCACACCCACTTTCCCTTGTGCTGGTTGTTCACCTGCACTGTGCAGCCTGACGTTTGCTCTTCTCCCATCTGCTCTGGGATTTTGGAAAATCTGCTTTCCAGCTCCTCGCTGACCAGTTTTCTGTTGGATTCAGCCACTGGGAGATGCTGGAAGCAGATGAGGAGAATGGGGGAGGGAAGGTCTCTGCAGCTGACTGTAGAGAAAGACCCAGAGTTGACAGATGCTTTTGCTGCTGAGCTGGTGGAAAAGTGGGTGACTCCACATTCCACTGATCCAGGCAGGGGCCTTGGACATCTCCATCTTTGGTCTGGGCAGCATCTCTGGTGGGTCCAGGATCCACCCATCAGAGTTTCAAACAGCCCTGGATTAGGAGCAGCAGGCAGGCTTCAGCCTCTGACCTCTGGTCTTCACCCCACCTTCCTTTTCTCATCATTTCCTTCCCCCTTCTTCTTTGTTCTCCCAGCCCTTCCAAAACCTTTGCAGCCACCTTACATTCCCTAGGCTTGAAATATCTAGAATAGTTTCTGATTGCACCCTGCCTGAAACTTCATGTATATAATTTGCCCCATTTTCAGAGTTGAGTTTATTTTTATTTCTATTCATTAAAGAAAGCATTCTTTCTATGTGAGCTATTAACTTATCTGCCATATGTCTTGTGAACATTTTCTTCTCATCCATGTGTGGTTATTAATCTTGTTTATGATGCCTTTTCCAGAGAGCTGTCCCCTTTGAAGCATGATTTCAAAATCTGGAGGTGTGACTGTATGTCCCCGAGCTTATGACAGTGGCATACAGTATTTTTGGGCTTATCTAATGTCTTTCTGATGCCCACTCAGATGTTATTCTCTGGATCCTTCTGAGTTCTGAGGCCAAATTGGTGTTTCTTGTACTTCGGTCATTAGATATGCTGCCTGCCTCACTTCCAAGTCCACTACTGGTTATAAAAATTACGCAAAACGCAAAACTAGAACAAGCAAAGGATGTGAAAATCGAAATTATGACAGAGTCACCAAGAAGCAGTATATGGTGGTGGTGGTTTAGTTGCTAAGTCATGTCTGACTCTTTGCAACCTCATGGATTGTAGCCCCCAAGGCTCCTCTGTCCTTGGGATTTCCCAGGCAAGAATATTGGAGTGGGTTGCCATTTGTTTGGATTCTTTATGGACTGAGCCACCAGGCAAGCTCAGTGCCAAAAAAAAAACAAACAAACAACAACAAAAAAAAACATAATAATCCATAATAGTCGATCTTGAGAAAGAACTCCATGATTTCTGGGACCAGTATCCAAATGAAGGAGTGGTGAGAGTGTGGAGGGGGTCAGGCTATGTGTGAAGGTTTTGGAGAAAACCCTACTGTGTGCTTTGCTTCTCCCTCCCTCACCAAGAGAGAGGAGGTGGAGGAGGGCCCGAGCCCTCACCTCAAGCAGAGAGGGGGGTTTCATCCAGACTATCCACAGGCTCTATTTATGAGACCACTGCAGCTGGGGGACCCATGGGACTGTGGACTGAATGGTAAGACACAGGCTGCCTCTCTGCTCTAAGAGTTGCTGCTGCAGTGCATTCAACTTCACTTCTAGGCTATGGAGAAGCCAAGAATGCGTAGGTATGTCTATGCATGAGAAATGGCCTCACTTGTCTATGAGTGAGAGTCAGCGTGAGTCCTGCCTGACAGGGTACACAGAGGGGTGCAAGGACCCCAGCAGCAGGAAGCTGGGAAGATACCGGCTTCCTAGATACAAGTGGACATGAACCAACTCAATGAGCGTGAACTTGGGGTGAACTCCAAGAGATGGTGAGGAACAGGGACACCTGGTGTGCTGCAGTCCATGGGGTTGCAAGGAATTGAACACGACTTAGCAACTGAACAACAGATACAAGTGACTACCAGCAAGAGAGGAGAGAGAAATAGAGTATTTGCTGCTACGTCAGAAAACAAGAATGTCAGAGTCATCAGTGTCTTCAGCCCTCCAATGTGAGCTGGTGAGCCCCAAGAGGAAGGAGAAAAATACCTGCCTGTCTAGCACCCATAAGATTGCAGCCACTCTCTACGGTGAGCCCCAAGGGAGCTCAGGCTGTGAAAAAATGCAGGATACTGACCCAGGATAGCTGAGATGCATTCAGTAAACCCAGACTCTTGCATCTTCTCATACATAGAAAAGCATTAAATTCTTCAACTTGGAATATCTGGATTTCTTTAAACAATAATCTTTTGGTGTTAAGACTCCCTGCTCTTTTTTTGTAAAACTTGTATATAACCTGGCTCCTCCACTCACTTCCTCAGAGCAGCTCTCTCAGGGCTACTAAGATGTGATCTCTTGGGCTTGAAGTCCAAAAGATTCCCACCAAATAAAACATAGCTCTCAACTTTTAGACTGTGGCTATTTTTTAAGTCGACAGTAGAGTTGCCCTGGTCAAGGGAGCTCAGGAAAAATAGTCAGGAGAAGGCTAACCTTAAATGCCCATGAGGCAGAGAACAAAGCCAGCCCATGGAAGAACAGAAAACCCACCCAGAGTTCATCCTGCTTACACGAGGGGATATTACCTCTAAGTCAAGTTGATTTGGCTATTCCAGGTGACTGGTTGCTTTAAATTCTGGATTAATACTATGTTTTGTGACTAAAGGCAGCCACAGGGCTGTCTTCACAGAAGAGTGAGCATGTAACATGCAGGTTGTTATTCACAGGCAAAGGAAAAACTTCCCCCACTAAATGGATATTAAAGGGCAAGGAGAGACAAGAATAAAGGTGTGTTGTAATTACAGCTCCTGGATGTGCTTATTTCAAGCAACAGTTATAGGCACAAAAGTCAATAGCTTATACTGATCTCAGAATCTCAGCAGAAAATATTAAGAAGATAATTCTAGGCACAGTAGCAAAAGAAGCAGAATAATTAGGAATAAGATAAATCAGAAAAATGTGCAAGACATGTGAAAACAACCGCATATAAATTCTGCTGATAAGTATTAAAAAGAAAAATACGATACAAAGAGATACAGACAAAACCCATTGTTTTGTTGTTGTCTAGTCACCAAGTCATGCCCAACTCTTTTATGACCCCATGGACTGTAGCCCACCTGTCTCCTCTGTCTCTGGGATTTCCCAGGCAAGAGTACTGGAGTGGGTTGCCATGCCCTCCTCCAGGGGATCTTCCTGACCCAGGGATCAAACCAGCAGCTTCTGCATTGGCAGGTGGATTCTTTACCACTGAGCCACCTGGGAAGAGATCCAGACCAAACCCATCATTATAAAAGTTGTTTATTATTCTCATACTCATTTATGTTAGATAGGATCCAATCTGTGGCCCAACAGAATTTTTGAAATGTGATCAGGTAATTCTAGGCTTTAGTTGTAGGAAAATACCTGTAGAATAGCTGGTCATTTCTGAAAAAGAAAAATTATCAAAGAGTAAGTCTTGTCATAAATTAACACGAATGAAGTGAAAATTCATTTATTCATTCTATAAATATTTTGAGCATCACCTGACCTGACCAAGGTGCCGTGAGATGTGGGTGCCTCCACATAGAAACAGGAAACACCCATGAGAGGCTCCTCAGTCTCTCTGTCTCCTGCAGGGCAATTGGGAAGACACCTGCTCCTGACCAGGTAACTGTGTGACCCTAGAGCCAAGGACAGTCTAGACCTCCCCCACCTGGGCTCTGAGGGGTGGTCCAGTGAGCAAGAAAGAACTTGCATTCTCTGTCCAGACTTGACCTCCAAGTCATGCATCACTTTGAGTGAAGTCTGTGAATCACACACCCAGCCAGACTCACGGGGGAGATAAGGCTCCCCAGGACTGTGGAGGGGACTGGGTCTAGCAGAGCCCAGCAGAGGCAGATGGTCACAGCCGCCTTTGGGGTGTCTGTCTGTTGCTGGGGTTGGGGAGCTTCCCTGGTGGCTCAGTGGTAAATAATCCCCCTGCAATGCAGGAGACCTGGGTTTGATCCCTGGTTGGGAAGAGCCCCTGGAGAAAGACATGGCAACCCACTCCAGTATCCTTACCTGGGAAATCCCATGGACAGAGCTGCCTGGCAGGCTACAGTCCAGGGGGTCACAAAGAGTTGGACATGACTGAGTGACGCACCCACCCCAATGGCAAGTGTTAACTCCTTGATGACCCTGAGCACGTAGCCCCAGGCTTCCTGGCGCCTAAGGACTCATAATGTTCACCCCTGTGACCCTGCCCTGTTGCCTCACCATTGGTCAGTCAAAGAACCGTGCACCAGCTAGTCACCTACCACATGACCCCTGCTCCTCCCCAGCTGTCTTTTAAAAGGCTTTGCTGAAACCCTTAGGGGAGTTTGAAGTTTGAGGGGCAGGAGCTTCCTGTCTCTTGCAGGGTCCTGCAGTAAACCTTTCTCTGCTCCAGACTCAGACAATTCAGCTTGTTTGACTTCACTGTGTCTCTGGGCACAGGAACACGTGCTAACAAATGGGGCTGGGACCGGGGAGGGGGCGTGAGGCCCCTGGGGCACCACTTTTAAGAAGGTGCTTGCTCTTGGGCCAGGGACTGACTGCCTCCCTAAATCTGGCACCTCGCTCACCCTACCCTAGTCCCGAGGCCAAGGCAGCAGCAAGAAGGAACCTCCACGTTGTGAACACGAGCCCAGGTCACCTCCTGAGACAGGGCCACTGAGAGCGCCGGGACTTGTACTGTCCCTGGCTCGCTGGTCAGTGGCCTCTAGGAGGCCTGTGGTCAGCAACCTTCCACCAGGAACCAAGTAAGCAAAATGAGCATTTTATGTCATAAAAAGATACTCAGCTACATTCTCTGGAGACTTATCCAGGTTGTTAATGTATCAGTTGTTGTTATGTTACTCAGTCGTGTGTGTCTGACTCTTGAGACCCCATGGACTGCAGCCTGCCAAACTAGTCTGTGCATGAAATTCTCCAGGCAAGAATACTGCAGTGAGGCTGACATTCTCTTCTCCAGGGGATCTTCCTGACCCAGGGATTGAACCCTCGTTTCAGCAAGTGGACTCTTTACCATCTGAGCCACCTGAGAAGTCCAATGTATCAGTTGTTCTTTCCTCTCCATGGCTGAGCAGTGTTCCACTGTGTGGGTGTCTTGGGATGTTTTCTCATCTGCTCTTCAAAGGGCATTTGGGTTGTGCAGTCTCTTGCTATTTTGAATAACACTGCTGTGGACACTTACGTGCAGTTGCTGTTGTTCCGTCACTAAGTCGTGTCTGACTCTGCGGCCCCATAGACTGCAGCAAGCCAGGCTTCCCTGTCCTTCACTGTCTCCCGGAGTTGGCTCAAACTCATGACCATTGAATTGGTGATGCCATCCAACCATCTCACCTTCACGCATATTCAGTTACATTTTCATTTCTCTGGAATCAGTGCTGAAGGGCAAAGGGTTTTAACCCTTGATATAGCAGGTGGGGACAGCAAGATGTTTCTAGTGCCTGGACAACAGAAAAATGCTTTCTAAGTAAAGGAGGAAAGAGCTGGAAGAATTGAACAGTGTGCCAGCCCCCTTCACGGGAGCTGTGAGTGCAGGTAGGAGTCATACAAGTATTTCCCCATCCGCATTCCAGCGTCCTTTTCATGTGCACAGGCGAAAATAGAAGCACAAATAGCTGGAGGAAACACAGTCTGTGAATCCTGCACTTTAAGTATTAATTGTGAAACATGGAACTGAGAACCTGCAATCACCACATCATTTAGGACTGGGGCCGTGACCATAGACCAGGAGGGTCTGGTGCCGCCATTCTGTAGTTCGCCTGCAGGTATGAATGTGGGGAGTGATTTAATCAGGGGCCCGGGATAAAGCTGAGTCGCAGTGACTGTGTAGCACCTGCAAAGCTCTCAAAGGAAAGGACATCTCTTAGCATACATATGTTTATTTAAAAGAAATTTAAAGAAAATTTGACTTTTACGTTAATCCTGTACAATGATGATAAAAAGATAGGTATTGGACCTGCATGTGAATCAAAGCTTGGTAGCTAAACAAAAACTTACTTCAAAGACAATGAGCAGATTTCCCTATGAAAAATCATGTCTATTCACATGAAGCAAAATCTTGAGACATAGCCTCAGAACATAGAATGAGGGGCAGGGAAGTTAAAAGATGATAGATAACAAATGAGAGAGAATTTAATGGAAAAAAATCCAACTATCTAACAATATTCTCCCAAAAGGGAAAATAATGCGGAAACAATGTCTGAACATAGGAAAGAATTTTGAAAAAAAAAAACAACTTTCAGATCTAATAAGTGCTCAGTTGCTCAGTTATGTCCAACTCTTTGTGACCCCATGGACTGTAACCTGCCAGGCTCCTCCTCTGTCCATGGGATTTTCCAGGCAAGTATACTGGAGTGGGTTACCATTTCCTTCTGCAGGGAAATGGAGACTTCAATGTAAAAAAAAAAATGTGGCCAAACTTTTAGCAAACATAATTAAAATCTGGCCATATTGACCCTGATCTGAATTGCATTTCCCCTGTTTGGCTGAGCCGTGCAGCTCTTGGGATCTTAGTCCCCCACCCCCAGGCATTCAACCCATGCCCTCTGCAGCTAACACATGGAGTCCTAACCACTGGGCCACCAGTGAATCTCCTGAATTACATTTTTAAAATAGTCATACTCTATAAAGATAAGTTTTCCAGAAGATAAAAGATAACTCCAAATGTGTAATGTGTTACCTTCAAAGAATTGAAAACCAGATTGATCACAAACTTCTTTAGAAGTTCAACCTAAGAAAATTAATTTGCTTTGAAAAAAGGCAATAAAATGTAGCCCCAAGCAATTTTTTATTTAAAGAATTTATAATTGATATTTGCAAGCAAGAAGCTGAAAAACATTTTTAATGCATAACTTCCCTTGTAATACAAGATCATAACTCCTTCTAACATAATAATTTATAAATATTCTTGCGATTTCATATACAGAACCATATTTAAGAATGATTAAGTTTTGTTGAAAGAAATTGAGTAGGTGATAAGGATTAAAATTAGTTAAACCTACAAATAATCACAATAATTTAAATTTGCACATGAATTTGAAATCATAACAAATAATAAATGAAACTAATATGAAAACTAATAACAAAAAATAATGATGGAATATGGTTTACAATCTCAGATAAAATTGCAGAAGATTGGATGATGTTGGAATAATAAATCAATTGGTAATCTTCATCTCCAATAAAAAATAAAACACACTTGATTTTTTTTTAGCATAAAAATAATTAAACATAGGTTCAAGACTTTTCGAGAAATTGTAGCATTAAAACTAGTAAAAGCTGAACTCAGATTTTAAACCTCCAATTTCTGAAGAAGTTAAAGGAAATAAAACCCAGTGTTTATAACAAAAGAGAGAAAGAAATGAGAGGGTGAAACAAGAAGATATATAAGATCTAGCAAAATACTATGCCAATAAAAGTATTTCAGTTCTCTTATCAAAAAAGCATGATCTGTATTATATTTTGAAAAATTCATTAACTAGATTTCTATAAGAAATCTATGCAAGAGAAATAGATGATTAAATATAAAATAAACTCTGGACCCAAAACAACAATAACAGCAGTTTAAAAATATGTATATAAGTATGGCAAAATTAATATCAAACAATTTTAGGAAATAAACACAAAGCAGGACCCAAAGTTATTTTATATATTTATTATTATTTTTGGTCGCACTGGATCTTCACTGGTGCAAGAGAGCTTTCTCTAGTTGCGGCAAGAAGGGGCTACTCTTCCTTGCAGTTCACGGGCTTCGCCTTGTGGTGGTTCCTCTTGTTTTGGAGAACAAACTCTAGACCCGTGGGCTTCAGTGGAAGCTGTCGCGCGTGGGCTTTAGTAGCTGTGGCACATGGGCTTAGCTGCTCTGAGACAAGTGGAATCTTCCTGGACCAGGGATTGAGCCCATGTCCTCTGCACTGGCAGGCAGACTCTTATCCACTGCACCACCAAGCAAGTCCCCAGATCATTTTATATTCAGATAAAATCCATGGCTAGGCTACTTCATAAAATATATTTATGTGATTAATAATAGCTTAATGTGGATGGAGAAGGAAGGGGCAGCCCACTCCAGTATTCTTGCCTGGAGAATCCCATAGACAGAAGAGCCTGGCAGGCCATGGTCTGTACGGTCGCAGAGAGTTGGACATGACTGAAGCAACTAAGCATGCAACTTAATGTGAAAATTCAGAAAAATAAAACTGGTAAATTTCTGTCATAACTGAGTGAGTAGGAGACCTCAGCACTACTCTGAATTGCTGTCATCATGCTATGGAAATGAAACTTAACCATAAAAAAGATGAGGGGAATAATAGATATAGTCTATGCCTGGTGCTCTAGATGGCTTCACAAAGTTAACAGTAGTTTTGTAAGCACTGAACTTTTGAACATGAGATTCAAGCAAAGCGCCATGGGAAAACAAAGTCTGATTCTCCTTGGGCTAATTAACCATGCAATTTCTTTGATAGTTGCCCTTTTCTGGGGTTTACCCCCAGTGTCCCTGTTCAGTCACCATTCCTTCATTTCTCAGGCACATGGCACCAACCATGTAGGGATCTTTGATCACACAGAGTAGAGGCCGCTGGGGCCTGGAGGGGCTCTGTATTAAATTTCAGTAGCTGTATTTGTAACCTGTCTAGAGGCATATTTCAATCTTCTCTGCTAGTGTAATTACCATCTCTTTAACCACTTACATAATCAACCGCTCTTTACTGGGCCGATGTATATTTGACCTTGGGGTGACAATGTGTTTTACCCATCAATGTCGAAGAGCCCAGTTGGCCTGGGTGTGTTGAAAATAGATTTTGATTTAGGAGGAAGAAACTACTTTTTAAATTATACACGAGTAATACATGAATGGGCTTCCCAGGTGTCTCAGTGCATAAAGAATCCGCCTGCAGTGCAGGAGATGCGGGAGACTCAGATTCAATCCCTGGGTCGGGGAGACCCCTTGGAGGAGGGCATGGAACCCACTCCAGTATTCTTGCCTGGAGAGTCCCCATGGAGACAGGAGCCTGACGGGCTACAGTCCATAGGGTTACAAAAAGTTGGACATAACTAAGAATGCACGCGTGCAATACATGCTAAGTCGCTTCAGTTGTGTCCGACTCTGTGCAACCCCATAGACGGCAGCCCACCAGGCTCTGCCGTCCCTGGGATTCTCCAGGCAAGAACAATGGAGTGGGTTGCCATTGCTTTCTCCATGCAATACATGAATACATTCTTATTGCGAAAGAATCAAAGATACATAAATACACTGAGGAGATTGAAATATGCCATGATCACATATCATGCTGAGGTACAGTGTTAGCCTCTCAGTCGTGTCCAACTCTGTGATCCCATGGACTGTAGCCCATCAGACTCCTCTGTCCATGGAATTGTCCATGGGATTTTCCGGGTAAGAATTCTGGAGTGCATAGCCATGCCCTTCTCCAGGGGATCATCCCGACCCAGGGACTGAACCAGAATCTCCTGCATCGCAGGCAGAGTCTTTATAGTCGGAGTCTCCAGGGAAGCTGGGGTAACAGTGTTGCCCTGAACAGACAGAATCCCTGACCTAGCAGTGCTCCCTGCTCACAAGACAGCCAGCAAGCCTGATTCTTTGAGAAGCAAAATGTTCACTGCTATGACGATAACACTCAACACCTCTCTCGTCTGGGCTCTACTGGGGAAGACACGGCTTCATCTATTGTTTTATTTTCATTTTCTTCCAGAAGATGGAGAGCCATCATTGCTGAGTGTGTGGGTTTATTTTTCTGTTTTTGTGCTGCTATGACATATTTAAAGATAGTCTTTGAGAGGGGGAAAAAAAAATTCCAAGAAAGAACCTTCTGTTGTTGAAAACTCTAGGTTTTTCATGTGATAATATGTGACATGAAAGCATATAAGAAAAAAGGATTCTTTTAAAATTTTCAGTTTTTTAATTCCTCCAAGAAAAATGTGTGGTTTCAGGCCCAGAATTGTGGACATTCACCAACAATCCAAATCTGCTTACGCTTAGAGTTCAGGATGCTCGGAGACTTGAAAGCAGGAGCTGGAAGGAAGCTTTGGGATCTTGGGGGGCGGGGATGTGCATGTGCAGCTTAAGGAGGGAACAGGTTCTGTTTCACGTGGTGCCCGTTCCACATGCCACTGCCGGTGGGTGTGGTCCCTCCATTTTGCTGATGACAGGCTGAGTCCCTTCTGGACTCGGCTGTGACTGAGGGTCTATAGTGGCTCATATTCCAGGCCAACTTGGGAAACCACGCTTGATTCCTGAGAGCCCAGGGCGGTGAGTGTTATGAGTGCTACACCTCCGATGGGGTAGGAAGAGGGATGGTGGCCCCTAAGACTGTCATAGGGTTTAGCAGCATTTACCCTTTTGGCTCTGTTCACCCAGCCCGACTCCATCTTCATCTACTTCTGGTTTATTCCTTTATTTTGAAGATCACCAATTTTACCCCTTCTTGCTTTCATATTTAGTTATAGAAAGTAAGAAATATAAGAAAAACCACTCAGCTCCTCCAGTCTGTCATCTAGTACATAGCTATTCTTACAAGGATAGCCTTCCTGAATTCCTCCTAACTGATTTAGAGCTACTTACATTCATTGGCAGACAAATTCATATAAAACAGTGTGTGTGTGTGTGTGTGTGTGTGTGTGTGTGTGTGTGTGTGTGTGTGTGTGAACAGTGTGTGGCTGCTCCATCCATGGGATTTTCCAGGCAAGAGTACTGGAGTGGGGTGCCATTGCCTTCTCCAATGGCTTCCAAGAATTCCTCTATTCAACTGTACAGTGATTTATTCCATCATTCTATTTTGCTACAATGAAAGTGTTTTTCCAGCTTTCCCCCTATTTTCACCAATTATTTTCTAGCAATACGAACTGAACATCCTGGAACATTATTTGCACTATTATTTCCATAGTATGGATGCTCTGCAGTGTCATTATGGAGTCAGAGCATATGGTCTTCCATTAGCCTATTCAAAATAGTGTGGTTGATGCCCTAAGAATAGACATTAAATGGAAGAGAATACATAAAAAATCTAATATATAAGAATTTAATATCAAGAAAATGTAGATTTTCTAAATACTAATGGAAGTATAAATTCAAATAAATATCATTGTAATTAACTCTTTGCAAAAATATACTTGATATCCTCCTCAGACAACATACAAAGTAATTCCCATGTGGATTAGAGATCCAAATGACATAAAAACTATTTAAATATTATCAGAAAATATAAAAATTGTCTTTTCCTAACCAAGGAGGAGCGAGGGGTAAAGATAGGAACAGGGTGGAAAGCCAGCCTTTACAAGGAGAAAGCTTATAAACCACACATAGTAACAAGAACATACTTGATTTCATGAAAATTAATTCTGTGCATATCACACATACAAACATACAAAATGAAAGGCAAATGACAAACTGATCATTTCAGTACATTTAAGAGCAAATGCAATATTTCTGCTTTATCGACTATGCCAAAGCCTTTAACTGTGTGAATCACAAGAAACTGTGGAAAATTCTGAAAGAGATGGGAATACCAGACCACCTAACCTGCCTCTTGAGAAACCTGTATGCAGGTCAGGAAGCAACAGTTAGAACTGGACATGGAACAACAGACTGGTTCCAAATAGGAAAAGGAGTACAACAAGTCTCTATATTGTCACCCTGCTTATTTAACTTATATGCAGAGTACATCATGAGAAACGCTGGACTGGAAGAAGCACAAGCTGGAATCAAGGTTAGTGGGAGAAATATCAATAACTTCAGATATGCAGATGACACCACCCTTATGGCAGAAAGTGAAAAAGAGCTAAAGAGCCTCTTGATGAAAGTGAAAGAGGAGAATGAAAAAGTTGGCTTAAAGCTCAACATTCAGAAAACAAAGATCATGGCATCCAGTCCCATCACTTCATGGCAAATAGATGGGGAAACAGTGGAAACAGAGACTGACTTTATTTTTCTGAGCTCCAAAATCACTGCAGATGGTGACTGCAGCCATGAAATTAAAAGATGCTTGCTCCTTGGAAGGAAAGTTATGACCAACCTAGACAGCATATTCAAAAGCAGAGACATTACTTTGTCAACAAAGGTTTGTCTAGTCAAGGCTATGGTTTTTCCAGTAGTCATCTAGATGTGAGAACTGGGCTATAAAGAAAGCTGAGCGCTGAAGAATTGATACTTTTGAACTGTGATGTTGGAGGACTCTTGAGAATCCCTTGGACTGCAAGGAGATCCAACCAGTCCATCCTAAAGGAGATCACTCCTGGGTGTTCATTGGAAGGACTGATGTTGAAGTTGAAACTCCAATACTTTGGTCACCTGATGCAAAGAGCTGACTCATTGGAAAAGACTGTGAGGCTGGGAAAGATTGAAGGGAGGAGGAGAAAGGGACGACAGAGGATGAGATGGTTGGATGGCATCATCGACTCTATGGACATGGGTTTGGGTGGACTCTGGGAGTTGGTGATGGACAGGGAGGCCTGGTGTGCTGTGGTTCATGAGATCACAAAGAGTCGGACATGACTGAGTGACTGAACTGAAGAGCAAATGTTTTCAATAGGTAAAGATTTCCTATTAGACAAAGATAAACAGCTCAACCAAAAGAATACAAAAAAATAATTAACAGAAATTGTACAGAGAGGTAACGCAATAGAAAAAGATGCTCAACTCTGCTAATGAGGAAAATGAAAATTTAAAAATCGGGAAGGAATTATTTTTCTACCTTATATTAAAAAAAATTAAAAACTGATAATAGCCAGTAGTGGTAAAACCTTGTACAAATGGTTATTCTTATACATTCTTAACTGAGGTTTAAATTTGTGTTCTTTAGAAAATAATTTTGCATATTTTATTTAAATATTACATTCACTAGTCTTCTTCTTGATGAAATGACTTTCCCTGGGACTCTAGCCCCATTCTAGGCTCTTAGGGAGAGCTGCAATTTGAGTACCTCTGCTTGCTCTAAGGGGTTGGTAGATACCTATGTCTTGATATCATAGAGGGGGTCACCCTGCACAGACAGACTGTCTACCTGTGCTCATCTCATTCGAGCAAAATGTCTTTATTTAAGACTTACTACCCTCTGTAGTCGGAGAAGGCAATGGCACCCCATAGTTGGCTTCTTTGATAGCTCAGCTGGTAAAGGATTCACCTGCAATGAAGGAGACCCTGGTTCAATTCCTGTGTCAGGAAGATCCCCTGGAGAAGGAATAGGCTACCCACTCCAGTACTCTTGGACTTCCCTGGTGGCTCAGATAGTAAAGGATCCACTTGCAATGTGGGAGACCTGGGTTCATTCCCTGGATTGGGAAGATCCTCTGGAGGAGGGCATGGCAACCCATTCCAGAGTCTTGCCTGGAGAATCCCATGGACAGAGGAGCCTGGGAGGCTACAGTCCACAGGGTTGAGAGTCAGACACGACTGAGCAAGGAAACACACAGACACCCTCTATAGTAGCTGGAGGTGCTCCTTTGCTTGAAATCTTGATTTCCAAGCTCCAACTTTGTGCAAGCCCCATTCGCTGTTTGTTCTCAGACAGAAAGAATGGATGAATACATTTTTAAAATAAACATTGCATTCCTGATGAAGCAGTATCATGCAAGACTTAAGTAATATTTTAGAAAATAATTAAGAATGACAAGAAAGATTCATAACCACCAGATATTTTCCTTTCATTTATTCTGGAAATAGAACTGCCATATGACCCAGCAATCCCACTGTTGGGCATACGCACTGAGGAAACCAGAATTGAAAGAGACACGTGTACCCCAATGTTCATCACAGCACTGTTTATAATAGCCAGGACATAGAAGCATAGATGTCCATCAGCAGACAAATGGATAAGAAAGCTGTGGTACATATACACAATGGAGTATTACTCAGCCATTAAAAAGAATACATTTGAATCAGTTCTAATGAGGTGGATGAAACTGGAGCCGATTATGCAGAGTGAAGCAAGTCAGAAAGAAAAACACCAATACAGTATACTAAAGCTTATATATGGAATTTAGAAAGATGGTAACAACAATCCTGTATGAGAGACAGCAAAAGAGACACAGATGTATAGAACAGTCTTTTGGACTCTGTGGGAGAGGGTGAGGGTGGGATGGTTTGGGAGAATGGCACAGAAACATGTATATTATCATATGTGAAATGGATCGCCAGTCCAGGTTCAATGCATGAGACAGGATGCTCGGGGCTGGTGCACTGGGATGACCCAAAGGGATGGGATGGGGAGGGAGGTGGGAGGGGAGGTTGAGAATGGGGAACACATGTATGTGTTCATGTCAATGTATGGCAAAACCAATACAATATTGTAAAGTAATTAGCCTCCAAAAGAATAAATTATTTAATTTAAAAAAAAAGAATGACAAAAAAGCTTAATAACCACCAGACATTCTTCTTTCATTTATTCTTTGTTATAATGAATAATGGTTTTCCTACTCTGTTGATTTTTTTAAAGAAGCACCATTTAGAGATATTCCCCAATTCTACCTTTTTATTTTCTATATTAACCTCTCTGTTCTGCTGTTACCAGGCTCTCACTTCTTCAGTTGCACGTGTAGCGTTTAATGCATTTTTAAATAAATCAACATGTGGAAGATGATGGATTTATCTCTAGGGATGACTTTGGCTGAATTACATTATTTTGATATGTAGTATTCTTATGACCATTTTCTAAATAATAGGATGGTGAGGAAGTAGAGTCAACGGGTATAGATGACCCTTTTAAGACAGAAAGGGAAGGAGCATGGCGGAAGCAGATGGAGAGGAGTGTGCAGTCAGCAGGGGAGTCTCCTTGAGACTAGAAAGAACTAAGCACATGTAAATGCAGATTGGGAAGAGCCAGTGAGGGGAACACTGACGGACAGGACAGAAGTGGGAAGAGCCGCCAGTAGAGTCAGGCCTTGAGGGCGGGAATTTTGAGCACTGTCGCTGATGGCTCCTTTCAAATGCGCGGTCGCTCTGAGCATGTTGCCTCGGCTGCAGCTGCGCCAGAGAGGCTCAGAGATAGAGGATGGGCTTGTGGACAGAGCGGGGAAGAAGAGGCTGGGCGAGCTGAGAAAGTAGCGTGACATGCGCACACTGGTTGGCTGGCTTGGTTGCTAAGTCAGGTCCAGCGCTGTGACCCCAGGGACTGTAGCCCTCCAGGCTCCTCTGTCCATGGGATTTCCCAAGCAAGAATACTGGAGTGGGTTGTCATTTCCTTCTCCAGGGGCTCTTCCAGACCCAACAATTGAACATGCATCTCTTGCATTGCAAGCGGATTCTTTACTGCTGAGCCATCAAGGAAGCCCATATATACCCTATGAGAGCTGGACACGACTGAGCGACTAAACACAGTGGGTGAAATAGATAACTAGCAGAAAGCTGCTGATTAACACAGGGATCCCAGTCTGGTGCTCTGCGATGAATTAGAGAGAAGGAACGGTAGGGAGGGTGGCTTAAGACGGAAGGGATATACATACATACCTATACACATATACATATATATATATATAATTATAACTGATGCACATTGATGTATGGCAGAGACCACCTCAACATTGCAAAGCAATTGTCCTCCAACTAAAAAAAGAGAAACATGCCAGCTCTGGGCCCCACTCCTCTGCATCTGCCCATCCCCATCACCCAGCCAAAGTTGACTCATGTTCTGAATCCAGCCAGTGCTACAGGAGGAAGTGGAGCAATGTTGAGTTCCCATGTGTAAATCGTCTTTGCTGGGCTGCTCTCCGGACTTGGCTTGGGCTGAGCTGGCTGGCTTGGGGTGCACAGACCAGCAATGGAGGAAAGGAGTCCAGCTGGAAGTAGACTCAGGTCAAGTTGCAACCAGAAACCTCACACGCCCGCTTGAAACAGAGCTCTGATAGTCTCATCCTCCCCTAAAGCCTCTGTGTGCCTATGCAGCACACCCAATCCCTCCCAGTGGCTTTCCAGGGCTTCTGCCGCAGAGCTGTAGGTAACACTTCTGGATCATCCATCACGCTTTTTCTCTAGGGGGCTAGAATATTGCCCTCACTTCCTTTGTTCATGCCTTAAATGTAGGATCCTTTCTTTCCTTCAGATTTACTGCAAAAGCCACTTTCTCCACAAAGCACGATCTGGATTCCCGTACACAGAAATTACCTTTGTTCACCCCTAACTGCCATCACCCTTCCTTTGTGTCTTCTTTCAACACCAGGATCCCCATCTTGAGCCTAAATCACTTCATTTGGAACTCAGCCAAGCCTGGACACATCCGTAGGATGCCTGGGATGAAATTTTCAGGGATCAGTTTACCTGGGAGACCATGCACCTCTTGACAAGAACTTATCCAGAGGGAACAAAACCAAGGCCAGCAGGAGGTTAGTGACAATGAACTTGAAGACACCAGCCATCTGGGCACCAGAATCCATAGAAATATCAGCACTGGTGTTGACCTTGTGGGGGAAGACCAGCCCCAGGGACTGGATAAGATCTCAGAGGCCTGGGCATCAGTGTTGGCAGCTCCAGGGAGGATGTGCAGGCCATCTGACAGCAGCAGGGACCACGCTGGCAAATGGAAGAATGTGACCTTGAATCCACCTAAGTCAGGAAGGAGGATATATTGGCTCACACATCCTGGAAAGACTGAAGGCAGGAGGAGAAGGGGATGACAGAGGATGAGTTGATTGGATGGCATCACCAACTCAATGGACATGAGTTTGAGCAAGCTCTGGGAGTTGGTCATGGACAGAAAGGCCTGGTGTGCTGCAGTCCATGGGGTCACAAAGAGTTGGGCACAATTGAGCAACTGAACTGAACTGACTGACATCTGGAAGGCCAGGGCAGAGTTGGCCTCTGGGAACCCAGATCCCAGGGTGGAGATGACACCCTCAGGTGTGACTTTGCTCCCTACCTCTTCCTTCTCTTCTCTGAGCTTGTTCCCTTCATGTGAAGTGGGTTCACGCTTACACAGCCATAGACCTGGCCAATGTTGGCATTGCCTGCTATCATCCCAGCTTGGTTCCCGGAGCACACTTCAGTACCTGTAAGGAGATTGGCCTTGGGGAGAATCCCTGGGCCCACCCACAGACTAATCAAAGAGGCCAGTGGAATGGACCAGGAATATAAATGGGTAGTCACATGGCAGTGAGCTGGTTGTAGCAGAGAAGGAAGTGTTTCCCATAGGAAATGACGATCTGACTACCCAAGGTGGGCAGAGCTCTATGGAGGTGTCTCAGGGGCACTGGGAGGAGAGCTGCAGTGGAGACATCCCTGGGACCCCACTGGGAGAGGAGAATGGTGGTGGATCTCCACAAGGAGACCAGGGGCCATGTTTCCTGAACCCAGGAGGCTACCGGAGCCAAGTGGGAGACAGTTGCAAGGGCAGAGATCTCACAACTTAGAGGTACCCCGCTTGTGATAGTTTTTATCCCCTTATTGTGATGCCCTGAGTGAACAGGGTCACATTTCTTTGTTAGAGACATTTGTATGTGTAAATTACAGTCCTTACAAAGTCCTGAGTTCCTTGACCACCAGACCTGTTTCTGCTCCCCCAGAGGACACAGCCCAGCACCTTACGTAATGCAGAAGATGTAATTAGCAGTCAAATATATTCATTTTATTCTGATCAAAAGGCCCAGCTTTACCTTTTTATCTGAACCTGTCATTTGGGACATAAATTAAGCCCTAACACTGAGTCAGCCCCAAATAGCCATGGTGTTGTGGTCCCTGTTATGGAGCTACTCAGGTGCTCCTACCAAAGTGCCAACAGCGGAGGTTACAACATCTCGGACACAATGATCCCTTCACCCTCCTATTGTGCCCTGTGGATTTCAGAGAACCTCTGTCAGCTGGTCCTCGGGGTATTTCCAGAAGGGAAGGGATGTGCGACTTGCTCCTGTTCCAGATAAAGCTTTGAGGTAGGTCCAACCTCTGCATGTTCGGACTCCGGGCCCAGGACTTGTTTCGACACATTGCACTGGCTGCTAGTAAGGACGGTTCTGGGTGAATTACATCTTTCTGAAGAGCGTGAAGTTTTTGCCAAACAGTTCCTTTCCTTTTGCTGGAAACTACAACTTCCCTGATGTGTAGACACTTTCTGCCATGAATCAATGACCAAGACCACTTACCACAAGTTGCAAATGACAGGCTGAAATGTGCCTTGTCATGTGAATTTCTATCTCAGTGCCTTCAGAACTCTAGGGAAAGCCACTTGGTACCCCATCCTGGTCACTGGAAAGTTGCCTGATAAAAATGGAAAGAAAAAATGTAACCCTCTCTCTCTTTGCTCCCTCCCTCTGCCTCTCCAGACTCCTGCCCTCCATCTCCCCTCTGTTTCACATCCTGTGACTCACAGACCTGCAGGTGAGTCACTGAGATCCCCTGAGTGAGTGTGCTTGGCCAGGGCCAGGTACCCTTCTTGTCAGGAGGCGCCTCCAACACACACTCCTCACGACGTGCCCCAGCAAGCCTTGGGAAGAGACAGACCTCAGAGCTGCTCTCTCCTTGCTCAAGCTCTCTCTTCCCCATTGAGAGACATCCTTACATCAACCCTCCTAGCTGAAGGCAGTCAGAACTTCCTGCAGTTGAAAAACTCTTATGGGTGTTAGATTGTTTTTCAAACACAGCAAACCCTTCTTGGTGTCCCCCCTTACCTGGTCAGGGTCTGAAGACACTGCCTCCGTGTGTCCAGCTGCAATGGTGAGAAATCTCACAGACCCTCACAAGCTGATGATGTCTGACAGATTGGAACCTAAGTTGCTTGGTTGAGTGTGCTCTGTTCAGTCGCTAAGTTCTGTCTGCCTCTTTGTGACCACATGGACTGTAGCCTGCCAGGTTCCTCTGTCCATGGATTCTCCAGGCAAGAATACTGAAGTGGGTTGCCATTTCCTTCTCCAAGGGATCGTCCCTACCCAGGAATGGAGCCCGGGTCTTTGCATTTCAGGCAGATTCTTTACTGTCTGAGCCACCAGAGAAACTATAAGTTCCTTGGTTAATAGAGCATATTTGCAGAAAATATTCTTGTTACAGTGCCCAAGAATTGGTACCTCTACATAGATTAAATTTCTCTTCCTTTCCCTTCCTTCTTTTTCTCTTTTTTTCTTTCCTTTTCTCTTCTGTATTAGCATACAAGCTTTTAGAAAGTGGGGTGCTGACTATCTGGCCCAACTCCTTGAATCATGCTTGGTGTATGCTGAGCTCAACAGATATTTGGTTTATTGACTGATTTTTCAAAATTGATGTCAGAATGTTCTGAGCTCAGGGAGGTAATGGACCTTCTCTGTTTTCTTCCCCAAGTGAGTCACCCACAGAGTCACTGCAAGATAACAGTGGCAATGTTTTACGTGCCAGACACAGTGTTGCGCATTTCATATAGGAGCATCTCATTAAATCCATGTAAAACTCTATGGTGTTGGCATTGCTATTATTTGCATCTTCACCACCAATGAAACTAAGATTCTGGGCTCTCCAGCCTATAAGTGGACGAGCAGGGATTTGAACCCAGGTCCTGCTGACTGCAGAGGCTGTATCCATCCCCAGGTATGTGTCTACAGGTCAAATTAATCACCTTTATGTGACCCAAGTGGAGAAGGAAATGGCAAACCACTGCAGCATTCTTGCCTGGAGAATCCCATGGACAGAGGAGCTTGGTGGGCTACAGTCCCTGGGGTCACAAAGAGTTGGACACGGCTGAGCAACTAACACACGTGTGACCAGAGAGAAGTGACGTTTCATTCAAGTTTCAGCAGGGCAGAATGCAGGGGTATCACCTCAAGATTGCTGGGACATTGAGTCAATGACAAAGAAACCCATGAGGGCAGCCAGTCTAAGCCACACAGCCCCCCAGTATCATAGAGAGGCCCCCAGTCTCACAGGACGTGACCAGGACTCTACGGAAAAGCAGTTATCCAGGAAATCAGGTCGCAGAGAACCAGATCTTCACTTCGATGGGAACACAGACTGTTCTCTCCATCACTGATGTGCAGCCATCTCAGGAGTCATGGGATTCCTCTGCCCAGACCCCAACCTGCCCCAGGTGAGAGTAAGTGTGCCCCGCACCCCATCCCGTTTGGTCTTCTGAACTTCAAGTTGGTAATTTCTGTGTCTCTTGGCTCGACTCAGATAAAGATGACTTTTTCCAAGTGAATTTTATCACAGATGAATATCTGTCCCTATCTAGCCTAAATATGTATGTGTGTATGTATATGATATTATATACACACACACGAACCCCTACTGAACCTAGAGTTCTTTGCCCAGTATAACTGAAGGTCAGCAATATCCACATACGGTACAACCAGACTAGGAACAAACCTCAGCACCTGGACCAACGTTCCTCTCCTCCGATCCCCACGTGGTCTATGGCTGGTGGGCTGGCATTGCTTCTAACAGGGACGTTTGCTTTGCTTTCAGAGTCTCCTCACCTCAGCAGGAAACATCATGGCTTCTCAAGTGTCCGTCCGAATAGCCTGGCATAGAGAGGTGTCTCTGATTTGCAATTCCCACTCCTGGTGGTGTTTGGCACCAAATGCTGTGGACCCAGTTTCCCCTTTGACTTTGGCCGGGGTCACCAGGCCACCCTACTTGAGCAGCTCCAGCACTGCTAATGCAATTCCTATCAATGCTTCTGTTTTGAATGAGTGACTCTGGATTCTTTGTTCAAACAAGTCTTTCTTCTGAGTATCAATAATTAACTGCTAAACCGGTTAAGTCCAAAGCTCTCTCAGAAAAATTGTTAACATTTAACCATGAAGACAATCCTGGTTTACATTTGTTATATATATTTTTTCTTTATATTGTACACTCTGGCAAATCTAATCATTTTGACTTTGCAGCTGTTTGATAGTCATGTCCTAATCTTTCTTTCACTCAGTGTATCTTTGAAAGTTCTAGAAGTACATATGTTAGCCTCAAATACATTTCTACCAAGCCCCAAGCAGACCCAGGATCCTGACTGTGCTCCAAACCAAATTTTACTGTTAAGTATAAATTACTAGTTTGTGGATGTTTACTTTAATGTTTTCAATAAATGTTTCTCCACCATATATGAAAGAGAACAATTGGCTTGCAGTGAACATATATAACAGGCTCCTTTGTGTAGTTACGGGGCAATGCCATCTGTAGCCTCTTTTATTTAGCCAAGGTAACTCAATTTTTTTCCATCGATAACAATAAACAATGAAACCTCATCTGTTTGGGGAATGGTGAAAAGGGACTTCAGATTCAATTACGTGTTATAGTTATTAATCATCTAGCTAATTGGCTGAGGAATACCATTGCCTAGGGCAGTATAAATTATTTTGACCCAACAGTATTTGCTTAATCAGATTTCACAAATCAACTAATGGAAAAATAAATAAATGCATACAAGGCTCTAAACTGGGCATTAGATGACTGACATCTGTCCTTGTGTTTAAGAATCTTACAGTCTAGTTGATGACACATGACATGACTTTTCTGAGCAAGATGGCAGGCCCTGATTCTCACTTAACCACCACTACACAAGTTGCCTTGAGTCGTTTTTGAAACAAGCATCCTTCTGTATCCCTTTGTCTGTGTGTCCATCAGTTCAGTTCAGTTCAGTCACTCAGTCGTGTCTGACTCTTTGCGACCCCATGAATCACAGCACGCTAGACCTCCCTGTCCATCACCAACACGCAGAGTTCACTCAGACTCACGTCCATCGAGTCCGTGATGCCATCCAGCCATCTCATCCTCTGTCGTCCCCTTCTCCTCCTGCCCTCAACACCTCCCAGCATCAGAGTCTTTTCCAATGAGTCAACTCTTCGCATGAGGTGGCCAAAGTATTGGAGTTTCAGCTTTAGCATCATTCCTTCCAAAGAAATCCCAGGGCTGATCTCCTTCAGAATGGACTGGTTGGATCTCCTTGCAGTCCAAGGGACTCTCAAGAGTCTTCTCCAACATGCAGACACTACATGCCCTGATTGCAGAATGGAGTTAAAAATTAGCCACCTCCCAAAATCTGCGGGGCATTTCTGCAAATACAGTGTTGACAGGACAAGAGAGAACAAACCACTGACTTCTGAGGAATGCTTCATGTTAAGGGATAAATATGCCTGTGAAGGAAGTATGCTAGGTCCCAATTTAAGGCGTAGACTCTAGGGGAGTTTCCTGGTGGCCCAGTGGTTAAGACTGTGCTTCCTCAGCAGGGGCATGGGTTTGATCCCTGGTTGGGATACTAAGATCACACATACCGTGCAGTGCAGCCAAAAAAAGAAAATTAAAAAAAAATTAAATTAAATTAAAGCATAACATATGATCTTGGAGGATGGGCTATATAAGCAGCCTGGGTTCTCCAAAGTCCCCGAACTTGACTTTGATTCCTTTGTCCACAGTAGAGGGCTGAAACCCTACCAGTCATGGAGCTTGCTACTGGTGCATTGGCATCCCAGGCAGAGGACCCAGGATGTGTGTGTGTGTGTGTGTGTGTGTGTGTGCACGCGTGCAAGCCCACCTATGTAGTGGCCATGAGCACTTTCCCTCCCACCAGTGTCTCTCTAGGGGTCCAAACCAGGGTCAGGATGAGATGAACCTCCTGGCTGAGCCCCATCTCCCACTCTGGCAAGGCAAACCACCAGACTTCTGGGCCCCGAAGCTGACAATCCACTACCAACCCTCTCTCTTAGGGCTGCTGGACAAAATATAGGATGCCCAGTTAAATCTGAACTTCAGATAAACAACCAGAATGTTAAAGCAAAAATATGTCCACAAGATTTCATAGGACATGGTTATAACCAAAAAAATTAGTTGTCCGTGTGAAATTCAAATTTAAATGGGCATCCTGTTTCTTTTGTTTGTTTCTTCATTTCTGCTAATCACTTTACCCTTGAATGCCTGGGATGGCATGTGAACCATCTCAGCAAGGCAGAGTTAACAGTACAGGCCCCTGGTACAAACTGCCTGCGCTCTAACTCTGACCCCACTACTTACAGGCTTCAAAACCCCAGCAAAATCCTCTTGGGGCCTCAGAGTTTTCATCTGTAAAATGGAGATGATAGTAGCAAATCCCCACCCAAGCTTTTTACTGATTCAAAACCTGATGGGCAGAGAGGAGGATGACTATCAGATTGGCCGAGGTGTCTGCTTTGGTGAAGATTGATGAGCACAGGCTTGAACTGTGAGGCTGAAATGTGTCACCATATATTCCTGCCATTAGACATGCACATTCAGAAGAATACAGAAACCATAAAATCGAGGGGGCTTATCTGTGTTCTTTTTTTCCTTTCACAACGCAAACATGAATTTCACGCATTATAATACAAACAGATAAAGCCTTCCGATGCGTTGGCAGAGCTGCAGCCCCCACACGGGACGTTAATGGGGCTAGCAGGTGCTTGCTTACCGCGCCGTTCCCACACACGGTCCTGCTGCTAACTTGGCAGCCACCCTGGAAATCGTGAAAATGACTGACACGTCTATTTTCACATGTTTGTCTGCCAAGAATGAGGCTAGACTAAAACAATGGGATTTTTTTTTTTTTTCTCGGCAGGATGTGGTTCCCTAGGGCTGGGAGAGGAGGGGAGGTTGGAGGCGCTAGGGGAGGGCTGCTTGTCTTCCCTAACCCAGTGCTATGACCAGGCTGGTCTGTCTGTCCACACCTGGCCATCCCTTGGGAATACAGATCCTATTGCAAGTTCATTTCAACTCTCTGAATGTGTGACTTAGGAATTCTACTGCTCCCTCCCCGCCCTCTCTCCTCCCAGAACATTGCGTAAGTGAGTGCTAAGCCGTTTCAGTCGTGTCCAACTCTTTGCGATCCCGTGGACTGTAGCCCTCCAGGTTCCTCTGTCCATGGGATTCTCCAGAAAAGAATACTGGAGTGGGTTGCCAGGCCCTCCTCCAGGGGGTCTTCCTGACCCAGGCTCTCTTAGGTCTCCTGCATTAGCAGGTGGGTTCTTTACCACTAGTGCCACCTGGGATGCCCCCCTGGAATACAGATGTGTGTTCAAAAGAGAATAATGAGTGTCAAGGGCAAGGTGATGTTGAAAGGAGGGTGGAAGTCCACCTGAGTGATGCCGGTGAGTAGGGGATGAGCAGAAGCAACACGGGATCCACTCACCCCACAGCGATTTCTTCATCCAACCTCTTCCTGCGCAGGGGGTGTGCTAGGTGGGTGATGGGCACAGGAAGGAATCAAAGGAAATAAGGTAGTCACATATCGACATTTTCCTGGGGGGAACCACTGATTGAGAGATGAGGGCTGGGAGGGGCTTCTCTGAAGTTCAGAAGTACCAAACAGAAGTTACCTTGCTCATCACTGCACACTGTGCTCTCCTTTCAAAAGCAAGCAGACATTTGTGTATCACGGATTACCGTGAAGTAAGTGGACTGTAATTGCCACAGTGCCGCACCTCGCAAGGGAGCCAGTCCAGTTCACTTTCCACGGCGATGCTCAAGCTCCGGTTCAGAATCAGGCTGCCCATTTCACACCATCTTTCCTTGTTTTGTGTTTTAGCACTTTTAAGAGAGATTTCTTCTAATTTATTAAGTGTTATGTTTCTTGAATCTGATTGACAGCACAAATCATGGTTTTTCTATGCTTGTTCTTTTTCTTCCTTTTGAAGAAATATTACTTCAGAGGAAGGCAGGCCTCCTGGGTCTGCCAGGACCTACTAGTCTCTCTTTCTGATGTGGCGCTGAGTTATCTTGGCTTGAGGATCCTTACCCAATTAGTCAGACCAAGTTCTTTGGCTGACCAGCCTCGACCTACAGACTGGTAGGCACTCAGCTAGACTCTGCCAGAGATTGCTGACAAAGTCCTTCCAGAAAGAGCTGCAGGTCAGTCCAAGGAAGACGGAGGGGGCAGGCAGCGGGGATGAAGAAAAAGTGGACATTGCCAGTCAGCTCAGGGCCTGGAAAGCTGGGGGTGACCCTGGACTCAGAGCTTCATCCTTGGCTCTTTGATGGAGCCAGGATTTCACAGAAAGCTTCCCCATGGTGCCCATTTCTCTGCACGGTCTGATGGGCCACCCCTGGGGCACACACTGGCCATGGCAGTGCAGAGCTGCCTGTCGGCGTGAGAGGTGGCAGGCTCATGGCCACCAAGCTGGCATCACCCCTTCACCTGTGACATGGCAGCTCTCACATCTCCGTGATCACTTAGGAGTGTCAGATGGTTGCTGGACCGCCCCCCCAGGACCTCTGGTGTTTCCCTCTTTCCTCCTCCTCTCTGCTGTAAACCTCTGCTTTCCCCACTATTGCCCTGAGGCGGAACTGAAGCCAAGCCGAGGCAGATCATTGCAGATGGGATGAGAGCCACCTTTGTCCTTCTGAACAAATGCAGTTCTGGAGCTGGGAGAGCTTTGATCGTTCAGGGCATCCAGCCAACTGCTTGGGAGGTGCGTGTGCTCTGGCGCAGAAGTCGATAGTGGCGGTCTGGAAGCATTCTCTTCCCTTTTGGTTGTCCCCTTTTCTACGACTTCATGTATTTACTCATCTGTGGCTGTGCTGGGTCTTCGTTGCTGCGCGGGCTTCTCTCTAGTTGCGAGGGTCAGGGGCTCCTCTCTAGCCGCAGTGCACGGGCTTCTCGTTGCAGGGGCTTCCCTTGCTGCAGAGCGTGGGCTCTGGGGCACAGGTGCAATATCTGTGGCGCAGGCTTAGTTTCTCTGCAGCTTGTGGGATCTTCTGGACCAGGGATAGAACTCATGTCCCCTGCACTGGAAGGGAGATTCTTTACCACTGAGTCACCAGGGAAGCCCTGGTTTTCTCCTTTTAAAAAAAATTCACTTATTTTCTAATTGAAGGATAATTGCGTTACAGAATTTTGTTGTTCTCTGTCAAACCTCAACACACATCAGCCATAGGTATACATATATCCCCTCCCTTTTGAACCTCCCTCCCATCTCCCTCCCCATCCCACCACCTCTAGGTTGATACAGAGCCCCTGTTTGAGTTGCCTGAGCCACACAGCAAATTCCCTTTGGCTATCTATTTTACATATGGTAATATGAGTTTCCATAAGATTTTCTCCTTTTTAAAGAACTTGCTGCTTTACTTGTATTGTACATAGTTAACAAACACATTAATTTTCAAAATCATAGAGGGACTTTCCAGACAGTCCAGTGGTTAGGAATTCACCTGCCAATGCTGGGATCCCTGGTCGGGAAGCTAAGGCCCCACATGCCTTGCAGTCAAAAAACCAAAACAGAAGCAATATTGTGACGAATTCAATAAAGGCTTTAAGAATGATCTGTGTGTGCGCCTGCTAAGTTGCTAAATTGTGTCTGACTCTTTGAGACCCCATGGACTCTTTGAGACCACCAGGCTCCTCTTTCCATGGGGTTCTCAAGGCAAGAATACTGGAGTGGGTTGCCATTTCCTTATCCAGAGGATCTCCCCAACCCAGGGATCAAACCGCCCTCATTACAGGCAGATTCTTTACCACTAGTGCAAACCGAGAAGCCCTAGAAATGGTCTACATCAAAATAAACAAATAAATTAATATAAAATCATAGAAATCACCACCCAGAACTAATCACTCAGGATTTTGATGTGTAGTGTTTTCTAAGCCAAGCTGGACCATACTGAGTGTAGTGTTTTGTTAACCATGGACTCACACTTGACAAAGACTTCCTCTAGTGGCGGTTTAATTAATTTTGCTTTATTTCCTTGGTTACAGGCATGTGCTACCCAGCCTTAGATCAGAAGATGGGCTCCTGGGAAGACTTGGAGGCCAAGAGGTAGAGAGGATTCACAGGAAAGAATCACAGCTCCCACTGGAGGCTGTACGCACTCTGATGAACCGTTTGGATTGGTGACTCTGAGATCCCGTGACCTCTCAGAGTCCTCACATTTCCCACTTCCAACCCCTGTGGAAACCTTTTCACCACAGCTTTTCCAGGATGAGGAACCATGGCCAAAGGCAAACTCTGCGGTAAGTGAATATGCTTGCATCACCCTTCTATTTTTCGTAAATATTGAGAATGATACATCTACAAAGTCTAACCCTAATCCTAATCTTCACTGAAATGTGCTTCTCCATAAGTCGCTTCCCCAAGTATGTTTCACTTGTGAATAAGCCTCAAAAGTATGGTGTTTAGGGCCAGCCTTAGCAGGCTTCTGAATCCAAAGTCAGGCCTCTTATTGGTTCTGGTCAGCCTTCTGCATCAGAACAATCAACCTGAAACATAAGAGTTGGAATTGGTATAAAAGGGATGAATAGTGGCAGTTTGAATGAATAACAAAGTTGAAACATACTTCTAAGGCTTCTATGGCCAACCAGCCTAGGGGCCCTGGTATATGAGTCACTCTCCATTTCCTGTTATTAGAAATGTTTCTCACTATTGAATGTCTTTTACTTGTCAGGGCCAAACCTTTTAAATAAGTGAGGGATGAGCTGTCAGTTCAAAAACGATTAAGGAGTAAAAGTACCATTGCCTGGCTTCGTATTTTTAAATGCGGTGGCATCTCTTGTCTTCAGGTCAAAGGGAGGAAGAAAAATCTGAGATAGTTTCCATGTATAAACCAGGCAGACATAACGTAGAGCAGGTGAGCTCTCATCACACCCAGTTCATATGTCAAGTTCAAGTCCAAGTCCATATGTCAGTGCCCTGAGGTTGACTCTGCTCTGCAGTAAACCCTTCCCCCACCATCACTACCACAGGGACCATCCAGTCCCTGCTGCTTCTCTGTGCATTTATGTGAAATTGCCTTCTAGATATGATCCCAGCAAGAGCCATGAGCATCCCCAAGCCCTCTGTGCTGGTGAAAAACGCATGAAACAGCTAGTATATGCCCCAGGGAGAGAGTAAGAGAGGCTGGGGTTACTTGAAGCAATTGACCAAGAAGTTGGCACCAGGAAGGAGAGCATCATTATTTACACAGTCAGGAGGTGGAACTTGATGGAGCAAGATCCATGATAGAGGCCCAGGGCGATGGATGCTAAAGAGCTGCTCTGCTGAAGACCAGAAGGCAAGGGAGATGGATGCAGACGGGACTAGATGGGATGCTGACGTCTCAGGGAGCTACACAGGGACCTGGGCTCAGGCGCTTAAACTGGCTGTAATCTCTAGTAAGACATTTGCTTATTTAGGCAAGGCTGGATAGTGAGTGTTTTGTAGGACTTAACTAGTGCCCTTCTTAGAGTTTGTGCCCTTCTGAAGTCCTGAATGTGTTGTAAAACAGCCCATTTTACCCTGTTTAAGACCAATTTAGAAAGTTTTTGTTAAAGATGCATTTCCGGAGGGGGAAAAAAAAATGAAGAAGAAATTGAAATGATATTGAAGACAAAATGATCTTTTTCCTTCTAATTGTGCTCATTGTAGACAATTTGCAAAATATAGGAAAACATAAAGATGAAATATAAAGCAAGCACATATACACCAACTGATAACAATGAATTTTATATTTTTCAGGATTTGTCTAGTGAATTTTAACGTGGTTGTGTAATTGAGCAGAATCCTATGGGGCCTTGCGAGAACAGACCACCCCCCGCCCCATCATATTCCCTGCCTGTCTCTTGTCTGTAGAAAAATTTCAGCCTCCTAAGCCCTCTTCAAGTTCCAAAGAGTACATTTAATCAGAGAAGTGAGAAAATGCAGAAAGAAAGAAAAAGTTAAGCAAGACAAAATCATAGTAGCTGAGCCATTAAACAAAGTCAAGGACTTTGGTTCCTCCTCTAGGGCTCTTGGTAATATTCTGAACATTATCCTCTGAGCTGTTTTGCAGATACTGGAACTCCCTACCCTATGAAAGAAGTTAACTATATGCTGATTGCCAGGACCTAGACCCCAGGCTGGTTGGAGCTAGAAGGCTGACAAAGTTGACTCCTAATTACCTCACCAGCAACCAATCAGAAGAATGTCTATGAGCTGATTATGCATAATACATAAGGGAACGAAAGAGGGCACGATGGTTGAATGGCATCACTGACCCAATGGACATGAGTTTGAGCAAACTCTGGGGAGTTGGTGATGGACAGGAAAGCCTGGTGTGCTGCAGCCCATGAGGTCGCAAAGAGTTGGACACGACTAAGCGACAGAACCGAACTGATGCATAATACAACTCCCTCCCTGTCTTTGAAAATCTGTCCCTGAACGCCTTCGGGGAGTTTGGGCCTTTGAAGCTCTGGACTCCTTGCTTGGCACCTGCAGTAAGCCCTGCACTTCCCTTCACCACAACCCCGTGTCAGCAGATTGGTTCTACAGGGCATGGGTGAGCGGACCCAAGTTTGCTTAGTAACAGGTGTCATCATATTAAAACTATAGTTTGCATTGTGTATGTTTGACTTAATAATGTAACACATGCATCTTTCTTTGCCATTAAGAATCTCTTTTGAAAAGCATAATTCTTAATGACTATAGCCCATTCCACTCTACTGAGGTGCCATACAATCTTATCTTTACATATTAAACTGTTTCCAAAAATTTAGTGACTTAGGCAGTTTTGCAATAAACATATTTATACATAAGTTTTAACTGTGATAAGATTTTTTTCTTGGAAAAATTCTCAAGCAGAGTTAAAATGAGAACAGGATTTTGAGATCATTCACTGTACCACCATGGGAATGCCAATTTTCTCCTAACCGTTATTCCACACTATAAATAAAATACTAATTGACCACATATAGTGATCTTTAAAACAGTATAACAAACACATGTCTACACAAGGCAGACTTTAGATATCCGTTAGAAATTCTGTTTAGATACGATAAATGAAATCTGTTTAGTAGAGGTTTGGGTGAATTTGTTTCAGGTAATGAAAAGATGGAGGCTAAGACATCCAAGAATATTAAGGCTGCTTCAGAGAATCCAAGCTATTTTTATTTTCATGCTTTGTCATCATCAGCCTCTGCCTTTCAGTCTCATGATCACAAGATGGCTGCTGTGCTTCCCTCTCTCTGCTCATTCTCCCTTTCTTTCTTTCAACAAAATATCTTCAACCACTGCATGATTTGGTTAACACTAGCTGAGAAACTTTGAACAAATCACTCTCTGTACTTTTTAAAGTCTGGATTTCATCAGGTATAAAATTAAAGGTTTTGGATCAATCTTGATCACTCCATATGTGTAATAATCAATGCATATTTATCATAAAAATCTTGCCATTCTTAGGTTGGGATCCAGAAACAGAGGCCACTTTCCTAAGTGACATGAGAAGTCTGTGGCAGAGCTGAGATCAGATTACAGGTTTCAATCCGTGGTGTGGGTTTATTTGATTTTGCCACTATCATGTCTGAACTTGATTCATTAAGAAACACACACTTGAATTTAACAAGAATGACAAAGTTAAGGTTGCTTTTCAATTTCTCATCTCTCCTGTGTTCATTATTCAAATAGGGGGAAAAAATGATCCTTCTTATCCATTATCAAAGTCAGGAGGGGCCGCAGTGAGAGATACCCCTCGTCCAAGGTAAGGAGCTGTGGCTGCACTTTACTGGAGCAGCCCTGAAGAGATATCCCACGTCCAAGGTAAGAGAAACCCAAGTAAGACAGTAGGTGTTGCGAGAGAGCATCAGAGGGCAGACACACTGAAATCATAATTACAGAAAACTAGCCAATTTGATCACATGGACCACAGCTTGTCTAACTCAGTGAAACTAAGCCATGCCATGTGGGGCCACCCAAGTCAGGCATGCCATGGTGGAGAGATCTGACAGAATGTGGTCCACTGGAGAAGGGAATGGCAAACCATTTCAGTATTCTTGCCTTGAGAACTCCATGAACAGTATGAAAATGCAAAATTATAGGATACTGAAAGAGGAACTCCCCAGGTTGGTAGGTGCCCAATATGCTACTGGAGATCAATGGAGAAATAACTCCAGAAAGAATGAAGGGATGGAGCCAAAGCAAAACAATACCCAGTTGTGGATGTGACTGGTAATAGAAGCAAGATCCGATGCTGTAAAGAGCAATACTGCATAGGAACCTGGAATGTTAGGTCCATGAATCAAGGCAAATTGGAAGTGGTCAAACAGGAGATGGCAAGAGTGAATGTCGACATTCTAGCAATCAGCAAACTAAAATGTACTGGAATGGGTGAATTTAACTCAGATAACTATTATATCTACTACTGCAGGCAGGAATCCCTCAGAAGAAATGGAGTAGCCATCGTGGTCAACAAAAGAGTCCAAAATGCAGTACTTGGATGCAGTCTCAAAAATGACAGAATGATCTCTGTTCGTCTCCAAGGCAAACCATTCAATATCACAGTTATCCAAGTCTATGCCCAACCAGTAACGCTGAAGAAGCTGAAGTTGAATGGTTTTATGAAGACCTACAAGACCTTTTAGAACTAACACCCAAAAAAGATGTCCTTTTCATTATAGGAGACTGGAATGCAAAAGTAGGAAGTCAAGAAACACCTGGAGTAACAGGCAAATTTAGCCTTGGAATGCAGAATGAAGCAGGGCAAAGACTAATAGAGAAGAGAATGCACTGGTCATAGCAAACACCCTCTTCCAACAACACAAGACAAGACTCTAGACTTGGACATCACCAGATGGTCAACACCGAAATCTGATTGATTATATTCTTTGCAGCCAAAGATGGAGAATTTCTATACAGTCAACAAAAACAAGACCAGGAGCTGATTGTGGCTCAGATCATGAACTCCTTATTGCCAATTTCAGACTTAAATTGAAGAAAGTAGGGAAAACCACTAGACCATTCAGGTATGACCTAAATCAAATCCCTTATGATTATACAGTGGAAGTGATAAATAGATTTAAGAGACTAGACCTGATAGATAGAGTGCCTGATGAAATATGGACAGAGGATCATGGCATTAGGAGACAGGGATCAAGACCATCCCCATGGAAAAGAAATGCAAAAAAGCAAACTGGCTGTCTGGGGAGGCCTTACAAATAGCTGTGAAAAGAAGAGAGGTGAAAAGCAAAGGAGAAAAGGAAAGATATAAGCATCTGAATGCAGAGTTCCAAAGAATAGCATAAAGAGATAAGAAAACCTTCAGTGATCAATGCAAAGAAATAGAGGAAAACAACTGAATGGGAAAGACTAGAGATATCTTCCTGAAAATTAGAGGTACCAAGGGAACATTTCATGTAAAGATGGGCTCAATAATGGACAGAAATGGTATTCACCTAACAGAAGCAGAAGATATTAAGAAGAGGTGGCAATAATATACAGAAGAACTGTACAAAAAAGATCTTCACAACCCACATAATCACGATGGTGTGATCACTCACCTAGAGCCAGACATCTTGGAATGTGAAGTCAAGTGGGCCTTAGGAAGCATCACTACAAACAAAGCTAGTGGAGGTGAAGGAATTCCAGTTGAGCTCTTTCAAATCCTGAAAGATGATGCTGTGAAAGTGCTGCACTCAATATGCCAGCAAATTTGGAAAACTCGGCAGTAGTCACAGGACTGGAAAAGGTCAGATTTCATTCCAATTCCAAAGAAAGGCAATGCACAAGAATGCTCAGACTACTGCACAATTGCACTCATCTCACACGCTAGTAAAGTAATGCTCAAAATTCTCCAAGCCAGGCTTCAGCAGTACGTGAACCGTGAACTTCCAGATGTTCAAGCTGGTTTTAGAAAAGGCAGAGGAACCAGAGATCAAATTGCCAACATCCACTGGATCATGGAAAAAGCAAGAGAGGTCCAGAAAAACCTCAGAGGTCCTGAGGAGGAACGAAAAAGCCTCTTGATGAGAGTGAAAGAGGAGAGTGAAAAAGTTGGCTTAAAACTCAACATTCAGAAAACTAAGATCATGGCATGTGGTCTCATCACTTCATGGGAAACAGATAGGGAAACAGGGGAAACAGTGTCAGACTTTATTTTGGGGGGCTCCAAAATCACTGCAGATGGTGATTGCAACCATGAAATTAAAAGATGCTTACTCCTTGGAAGGAAAGTTATGACCAACCTAGATAGCATATTCAAAAGCAGAAACATTACTTTGCCAACAAAGTCCATCTAGTCAAGGCTATGGTTTTTTCAGTAGTCATGTATGGATATGAGAGTTGGACTGTGAAGAAAGCTGAGCAGCAAAGAATTGATGCTTTTGAACTGTGATGCTGGAGAAGACTCTTCAGAGTCCCTTGGACTGCAAGGAGATCCAAACCATGCATTCTAAAGGAGATCAGCCCTGGGTGTTCTTTGGAAGGAATGATGCTATAGCTGAAACTCCAGTACTTTGGCCACCTCATGCAAAGAGTTGACTCATTGGAAAAGACTCTGATGCTGGGAGGGATTGGGGGCAGGAGAAGATGGGGACGACAGAGGGTGAGATGGCTGGATGGCATCACCGACTCGATGGAGGTGAATTTGAGTGAACTCTGGGAGTTGGTGATGGACAAGGAGGCCTGGCATGCTGCAATTCATGGGATCGCAAAGAGTCAGACATGACTGAGGAACTGAACTGAACTGATCAAGCTACTCAGCATAAACAGAAATTACATCAGGTTATTTCATCTTTTGTCATATTGTTAAATCTGTTGTGATTGAATTTAAATATGCATTGAGCATAACATTGTCTCCCAGATTAAAGTGATTTATAATAAATTTTTGAGATCCTCTTGAGTGGTTAGATAATGTTTAGTTTAACATCTTTATTTTAAATCAACATTGAAACTGTTGAGACTTTCCACTGAATATTGGCTTCTTTGAGGAACATTCCTGGAAAAAAACGTAGTTTGTGAGTCATCCTGTTAATACCTCATCACATATAAAGAAGGTTTCACCATACATATAGCTTTTCTTCCCCCATTCTTTCAGGCTCCTCTTGAAAGTGTGACTTTCTTAGGAAAACAGTAATTCACTCATCATGCCTTAGCCAAGATGCAAAGTCATCTGAGCACCAAATCCATCAAAGTCTTGGAAAACCTAATATAACCACTGAACACCCTGGGGGAGATTTGGTTAATGAAACAACCGACCGCCCCCCACCTCCCCATCATGTTCTCAGCTTCTTTTCAGTGAAATTCATTCTGCAAGATTGGGGAGGGAGGCAGAGCAAGCCTGGGACTCAGGGAGGAGTGGTGAGTGGGAAGGTACAAGGTCCCAAGTGGTGATGCCCTTAGCTCTCAGCCAAAGTGGGTCCTCTTTGGACAAAAATATCTCCAACAGAAATCCCTGGGATTGCCTCAGATTATGTGCTGATGAAAATAAATTCAAAATCAGTTGCATAAAGGCAAAGAAATAAGCCACCATGAGTGAAAGTACCAAGCAACAAACTACAGAATAAATTCTCCAGATGTGAAGTTCATAAGCCTGAGTTTAAAATATTACTGCTAAAAACATAATAAGGAGTAGCACTTTCAAACTGGAAGAGGGAAAAAATGAAAGAAGAAGGTGAGCAAGGGGAGAAGAAGGAGAAGAGGAAGAGGAGAGAGGAAAAAGAAACCTTCATACATAATAATCACAGTAGATAAAAATAAACTTTCCATTGAAAATACAGAGTGTTTCAGTAAGTAAACAAAATCTACAATTGCCTATTTAAATGAGACTTACCTAAAGTATGAGGATTCTGTAAATTAGAAACAAATGAATTAAAGATACAGGCAAATACTAGAGCTATCTGGAGAAGCTGGTAAAACATCAGACAACATAAGCTATTGTTAGGAATAAGAATGGTGACTGTATATTGGTGTAACAATTCTAAATTTGTATTACCCTAAATAGTTACAAAATCTATAAGGCAATAATAGGTAGAACTACCAGAAGAAATGGACACACTCTACACCAGGGTGGAAGATTTCAACATATCTTTCTCAATTACTGATATGTCAGAAAGGCAGAAACATTAGTACAGGTGTACAAGATCTGTTCAACCCTGGTTAACAAATGCAGCTCAAAAGCATTCAGCATTGGGGAAATTTACATTTTTCCCAGAATTCAACAATGAGGAAATAGACATTCTTCTCATGTGCAGATGGAATAGCTACAAAAATTGAGCATGTTGTAGACCAAAAAGAAAATCTCAAAACACAAACATTCCACATCTGACAGAGCACGTTTTCTGACAACAATGTAATCAGTTCGAAATGAATTTAAACATACATATTTTTAAAATGTACAATTCCATGCATTCCACAGATAAGATGGTTCCATTGGAAAAAAAATTGAGAAATATTGGGTTAAAACAAAATTTAATGATAGTAATAACAGTAATGAAGAAGAGGAGAAGGAGATTTTTTTGCTGTTAGAGTAACCATATGCCTTAATATTGTAATGCGATCAAACATTTCTAAGTGAAGATACGTTATGCAATATTTCATATGCTTATTGTATCAAACAATTTTCCACTCATGGAGTAATGCATGGGACCAGTGTTCTGTGGAACATGCTTAAGAAACATTTCTCCACAGCAACCCCTGGACATACTTCATGTGCGTCTGTGCCTGCTAAGTCACTTCAGTCATGTCTATGATCTCATGGACTGTAGCCCACCAGGCTCCTCTGTCCATGGAATTCTCCAGGCAAGAATACTGGGGTGGGTTGCCATGCCCTCCTCCAGGGGATCTTCCCAACCCAAAGATAGAACCTGCATCTCCAGTGACTTCCACATTGCAGGTGGATTCTTTACCACTGAGCCACCAGGGAAGCCCAGATATACTTCATATAAACCGTTTGTTTTATTAACCCTACTTACTTTATCCTCGCAACTGCAAGGCAGGTTAGGAGGTCTCCCAGGATGTATCTAATAAAATCATGAACTGATGCTCGTAAGAAGAGGAGCAAGACTCCATACACCACTTTATGACTACCAGGAAAGAATCATTCAACAGGAAGAAGACATTCGAAGAATACTTTAAACTGTCTTCATTTTTCAAAAGCACTCCGGCTGCTCTAGTCCCCATCAAAGCTCTGAGACCTGCTGTACAATTCCTTCAACTGCTCCTCAGACTTGTCAGGACAGCCTGTCTCTTCCGGGCTTGACCCGCATCCAAAACAGCTCACTTTCTAGACAGTTTAGAGACTGACTTTCTTTCCAGATCAGTGAGGCCACGACAGGGCAATGAATCACTCTGTAGACCAAGAACGAATCCATCATGTCGCTGGAGCAATACACTATTTTTGCCTGGTTCTTGGTCTTTTTCATGGTCTCTCCCTTTTGCACTGAAATAATTATTTAATTCTACTATCAGGGACCCATCAGTATAATGTTAAAGAGGATCCCAAGTGGATCACGGGCTGGAAAAGCAGTGAATCCCCTCTGAGAAGGGCAAGCTCTGAGGAGTGGGCTTTTCCATGCAGGAATCTCACATCCTAGGGTATGACATAAGCTCACACATTGTGGGGCTTCCTCGGTGGCCCAGCGGGAAAGAATCCACCTGTGATGCAGAAGCTGCAGAAGAGGTGAGTTCGATCCCTGGGTTGGGAAGATCTCCTAGAGGAGGGCATGGCAACCCTTTCCAGTATTCTTGCTTGAAGAAGTCCATGGACAGAGGAACTTGGCAGACTACAGTCCATAGGGCCGCAAAGAGTTGGACACGACTGAAGCAACTTAGCAGGCACACGTTATGAGTTCACGTGACAGTATTTTCATACACCTGAGGAGATACATGTGTTAACCCAAGATGGTGACTTTTAAAATGTGTCCAAAAATTCAAGATATTCCTCCCTTCACAAAATGGAGCTTAATTCTCCTTCCTGTGAGTATGGGTTGGAATCAACAACTCATACCTAATGAACAGAATATGGCAAAAGTCATGGGATGTAATTTCGGAGATGAGATATAGAAGACTCTGTGGCTCCCATCTTGAATGTGCTCACCTATCTCTTACATCTCTTCCTTTGGGGGAAGCTATGTCATAAGAATCCCAAGAAGAGGTCCACACGGGAAAAAGTTGAATCCTCCTGCATAGCCACATGGCAAGAGAAGTGGAGGGATGCTTAAAAGGGAAGCCTCTAGCCCTAGTTAAACTTTCAGAAACTCAATTCCCTGTTAACAGCTTGAATTCAACCTCATGAAAGATCCTGAGCCAGAACCACCCAGCCAAGCTCTTCCTGCCTTTCTGACCCTCAGAAACTGAGTTAATAAATTTGGGGAACATTCCATATGCAGCAATAGATAACTGGTATACCCTGTGATCAGAGCTGCCTAGGGCATAGGGAAGCCATGACAAAATCACCCCTGGTAATCCATATCTATTCCACAGCAATCCGTATCTTCTGGCACTGTACTGGGCTGGTGGGGAAAGGAAATTCTTATCATCAGATGGCTGAATCACTGGGGACGTGCCAAGGATAGAGAGATGCTTTCAAGTTACAGGAATGGTCTCTGCTGCTCAGGACTCTACTGAAGGCAGACAGAAGGTATGATCCTGACCACGTGGACACAGCAATGGAGTTGGTAAGATGTTGGAGTTGAAGGTGGTGCTGGTAAAGGTGTCCCTGAGGATGGTCTCCTCCACTCCAGGAGAGAAAGACCCTGGTGTGATGCAGGTGTGGACAGTCCTGAGTGCCAGTGTTAGATTTGGCTGGCTGGTGTCGGTACATATGATAGTCAGCAGGAACTGGAATGTCCCCAGTGGGCCCCGCCAAAGCTTAGCCTTCAGTAGACATCACCAAGAAGACCAAGTGCTGGGGTTATTGGCAACGACAATGCGAAGATGGGAGCCTGTGAAGGTGCTGGCCAGTCAATGCCCTGGGCTTCAGCTGATGGATCAGTCTATGGGGAGAGATCCTGATTTCTCCTTCCCACAGAGATGAAAGCTCGCAACTGGATATTTGAATTGGAATTTGAAAATTAAAACCTGAGATGTACCTGTCCTTTTGAGATTGGGATTTACTTAAACTTTATGATATGAGGGGCCTTTATTATCTCTTCAACCATTTATTTTGAGATTTAATTTTTTTTAAATGAAATGAGCTGGAAAATAAGTTTTAAACATCTTAAATAAATAAATAAAATTTTAATAACTTATTGACACAAAGCTTCCCACCACCCAGTCTCATGACAATTAATTCTAATGTGGTACTGTTGAAATGTATATGTGTCTAAAAAAATTTTTTAACATGGAATTTGTTTTCCATTCCTGATGGGTTAATTATTCAAGCACTGTCAAGTTAACATTATCACTATATTTTCCTGGGTAAAGAAATTGATTCATTATTGTGAAGCTTGTTTCAGGAATAGATTTTGCTTTAATTTATTGAGTTTCACTGACAACCAAACTTGGTAACTCTACAGTATAATATCAGGGTATATGGTAAAGTGAAGGAGCAAATTTATCTATTTTTTTCAACAGATGTTCACTGGACAGCTATCATGTGTCAACCAATGTGTTAAACACATATAAAGTGAGTAGTTAATAGCTTGGGACCAAAACGTGGTTGCCAGTAGAAAGGTTAAATTAAACAGTGTGTTCTGTATAAATGTCTTTATTTTTACTGAACTGCAAGGAAACATACAGATCTTTAGTGTTTGGGGGTCTATAAGTTTTGACCTACAAACGGATAGAAAAGAATTCCAAAACCCTAGTAAGTGATGCTTCAGATAATGGTGAAGGCTAGTAGCTATTCAGTGTTCTGTGCCTTGAATTGTAGTGTTGTACAAGAATCATCTACCAAATTGTTACAATGACACTATGAAGCTGTTACAACTAAGGTCCTCATTTTGCAAATGAGAAGAAAAAGAGGCTTATTAGATTAAATTAACTTGCCCAAAGTTATGCATACAGTCTGAAGCCCATATTGACAAACAAGATCAGTCAGATTTCAAAGCCTGTACTTTTAGCTTCTGTCTCAGCAAGAGAAATAGAATGGGAGCTGCCTACACTGAGAGAATTTTGTTAGAGACTCTAGATAAAATTTCAGAATTAAGATCTGTACATGGAAGCAGTAAAAAGAATCAGCATCTGTGATGTAAAGAACCAGCTGAGAAGTTCTCATGGAATGCAAATGAGAAGGACAAAAAAAAAAATCAAACACTGGAGACTGTGAAAGTTATATGGGAAATTGGATTTTCTGTGGAAGAGATCCGAATCCATCAGAAAGAAGTAATAATATATGAGAGAAAGATTCATATTTCAGAAAAATCTGAGTCTGCACCTTGAAAAGTTTTGCTAAGTACAGAGTAAAATTGCCAAAAAATATAAACAATAAATTAAACAGTGTGTTCTGTATAAATGTCTTTATTTTTACTGAACTGCAAGGAAATGCACAGATCTTAGTTTGGGGGTCTCTAAGTTTTGACCTACAAATGGATGGAAAAGAATTCCAAAACCCTAGTAAATTCTGTTGTATTCCTTGCTAGTCAATCCCTGCTCCAGAGGAAACCATCCTGATTACTCTCATCATAAATTAATTTGGTCTGTACTTGAACTTCATCTAAATGGAACTATACAGTAAGTAACTGTCTGGCTTCTTCTGCTTACCATATGTCTTCACAATTCATCAGTGGCTTATTTCTTTCCATTGCTGAGACATATTCCATTGTATGAATAAACAACAATCTGTTTGTCATTTCTGTTGCTAATGAACATTTGGATTTTTTCCAGGTTTGGGCTGTAATAAATAAAGTTGCTACGAAGATCCTTGTGCAAGGATTCTTGGAGACATATGTTTTCATTTCTCTTGGCTAAATACCTAGGAGAGGATTCGATGAAACAGGGCAAGTTTATGTTCAACATTGTAAGAAACTGCGCAGTTCTACAAAGTGATTGTATTGATTTACACTCTCACCAGTGGCATGTCAGAATTCCAGTTCCTTCACAGACTGGTCAGCATTGAGTGCTATCATTATTTTTCATTTTTGAGTCTAAAGTGGTTCCTTGTGGTTTCAATTTTCATTTTCTTGAACACTAATGACGTTGAGCATCTTTTCACGAGCTTAATGGTCATAGTCTGTCTTCTTTGGTGAAATGTCTATTGAAATCATTTGCCAATTTTTAATGTAGTGGTCTCTCATAATAAACCAGATGAGAAATTGCAACCATTTGAATTGAGGAAGTCACACTGCTGATCATGTAAGTGTTTAAGTCTGGTTCAGAACAAGCTTAGCCATGGGCTGGTTGTTCTTGCTGGTGTGCTGTGCGCTAAGTCACTTCAGTAGTGTCCACCTCTTTGCGACCCTGTGGACTTTAGCCCAACAGGCTCCTCTGTCCATGGGATTCTCCAGGCAAGAATACTGGAGTGGGCTGCCGTTTCCTTCTCCAGGGGATCTTCCCGACCCAGGGATTGAACCTGTCTCTTAGGTCTCCTGCTTTGGCAGGCAGTTTCTTTACCACTAGCGCCACCGGGGAAGTCACGAGTCATTATAAAAACTGTTTGTAATGAAGACCTTTGTAATACAAAGAAGCCTTTTGTGAGTCATTTCTGTGGAAGTCCTGATACCTTTATTGGTCTTCATTTCTAATTATCTCCCTTCATTTGGCTGTGTATTTAAACATGGCTTCCTTTGTGGTTCAGTGCAGGATACCTGTGTTCCATCCTTGGGTCAGGAAGATCCCCCGGAGGAGGGAACGGCAACCAACTCCAGTATTCTTGCCTGAGGTACCTCATGGACAGAAAAATCTGGTGGGATACAGTCGATGGGGTCACAAAGAGTCGAACGTAACTGAAAATGACTAACACTTTCACTTTTCACTTGAACATATGATTTATTATAAATGCCTTTAGGTGGAAGTTCCCAAAGCACAAAGCAAAAATAGCTCAATCAGCTTTATTGTACTTATCTTTGTTTCCACTTAGCTATTAAATGCAAATTATGAAATTAGTTTTCTAGTAATCACATTAATTAAATATAAGAAACAAGTTCATACAAAATAACACAAATATGAAGTGAATTTTAGATGATATAAAAGTAAGAGAATGGCTTAATATCTCTTAAATTGCAGCATCTGTACCATGAATTCATGAACTGTAATCTCTGTGTGCTTCTTATTTCTATGGTATCTTGCTTCATTTTTCCCTGAAAAGTATAAGAAGACATGGTTAATCAGAGCTAAACTGTAATAAAATACTATATTAGAGCAGTTCATTATAAAATAAAATTTAGACAACAGAGATAAGTAATCAACTCTAAACATAAAAGAAATTCTTAGAAGCAGAAAATGTTGAGAGCATAGAAGCAATTCTCATAGAAGTAATATAAGAAATCTCTTAGCTAAAGATAGTTGCAAATCCTCAAATTGTAAGGCCCACTAACACCAAGAAAAATAAATGAAAGGAGATCTACACCCAGTGATGATGTATTTCAAGAGTAAAGAGCATTTATTTTGTGCATCCAGAAAAACATTTGACAAGTGATCACATAGTCAGATTAGCATCAAACTTACCTTCCGTGCTACAAAGCGCTAAAAACCAACACATCGATAGCTACAATTTTGAAAGCAAAATATAAGCAAAGTATTGCAACCCAAGTATTCTATAACTTAAGCTATTGCTTATTTTTGAGAGTAACATATAAATTCTCAGACACAGAAGTTAGAAAGAATGAAATTAGTTTTCTAGTAATCACATTAATTAAATATAAGATGCAAATTCCTACAAAATAACACAAATATGAAGTGAATTTTAGATGGTATAAAAGTAAGAGAATAGCCTAATATCTCTTAAACTGCAGTCCTTCATTGGAAGGACTGATGCTAAAGCTGAAGCTCCAATACTTCGGCCACCTGAAGTGAAGAGCTGACTCATTGGAAAAGACTCTGATCCTGGGAAAGATTGAGGGCAGGAGGAAAAGGGGATGACAGAGGATGAGATGGTTGGATGGCATCACCGACTCAATGGACATGAGTTTGAGTGAACTCCGGGAGATAGTGAAGGACAGGGAGGCCTGGTGTGCTGCAGTCCATGGGGTCACAACGAGTCGAACACGACTTAGGGACTGAACAGCAAGAAGGTATATTGTTTTAGCTTCCTATTGCTGCTTTAACAAGTTACTACAAACTCAGTGGCCAAAACAATACAGATTTCCTCTTTTCCAGCCTGTAAATCACAAGCCCTAAAATCAAGGTGTCAGCAGGGCTGCATTCCTTCTGGAGCGTCTAGAGAAGATTCCTTTTCCTTGCCTTTTCAAGTTCCTTGAACTCATCTGCACTCCAATCCCCCCTCAAAACCAGCAAAGTTATATCTCTCTGATCATCTTTTGTCATTATAGTTCCGGGCTCTCCTTTTCTGCCTCTTTTCCATCTAAAAAGACCCTGTGATTACATTGCCTACCCCAAAACAATCCATAATCTCTCTATGTCTAGATTTTAACTTGATGACATCTACAAAAACCCTTTTGCCATGTAAGTTACTGTGTTCACAGGTTCTGAAGATTTACATGGACATTTTTTGGAGTTGAGGGGGCATTATTCTGTTTCGCACCTATTTTATACTAAGCAGAGCCCTTCTTGAAAACAAGTAAAGATCATATAAATTTAAATTTAAGTTGGAAGAAAACATAAGAACAGTCAAACAAATTTCAAAACAGAAAAGCAGTGATTGAGGCATGCTGTAACAATCTCTAAAATAATTGGAGAGCTACAGTACTATTAATGGGGTTTCCCAGGTGGTGCTAGTGGTAAAGAACCTACCTGCCAATGCAGGACACATAAAGAGATGTGGGTTCGATCCCTGGGTCTGGAAGATGCCCTGGAGGAGGGCAGGGCAACCCACTCCAGTAGTCTTACCTGGAAAATCCCATGGACAGAGGAGCCTGGTGGACTACAGCCACAGGGTCACAAAGAGTTGGGCACGACTTACTCCTTGGAAGAAAAGTTATTACCACTTTGCCAACAAAGATCCATCTAGTCAAGGCTATGGTTTTTCCAGTAGTCATGTATGGATGTGAGAGTTGGACTATAAATAAAGCTGAGTGCCAAAGAATTGATGGTTTTGAAGTGTGGTGTTGGAGAAGACTCTTGAGAGTCCCTTGGACTGCAAGGAGATCCATCCAGTCCATCCTAAAGGAGATCAGTCCTGGGTGTTCATTGGAAGGACTGATGTTGAAGCTAAAACTCCAATACTTTGGCCACCTCATGCAAAGAGCTGACTCATTTGAAAAGACCCTGATGCTGGGAAAGATTGAGGGCAGGAGGAGAAGGCGACGACAGAGGATGAGATGGCTGGATGGCATCATCAACTCAATGGACATGAGTTTGGGTAAACTCCGGGAGTTGATGATGGACAGGGAGGCCTGGCGTGCTGCGGTTCATGGGGTCGCAAAGAGTCAGACACGACTGAGCGACTGAACTGAACTGAAGGCGACTTAGTACACACACTATTAATACTGGAACAGACAGAAGGACCTCTAATAGGCCCAAACATCCATATGAATTTAAATCAACAAGAAAATGAGAATGAAATCCAGTATTAAGAAAATTAACAAATCATTTAAGAAAAAAAAGTTTAGATACTAAACTAACTCATGCCCATTGACAGTAACAAATTGAACATAGGTATTCAAAAAGATAAAACCATGAAACCATCAGGGGAAAGTTTAAGTGAATAATTCTATAATTTTAGAGTAAGATAAATTTTTCAGTATAACTACCAAACCAAAAACTCTTAAAGAAAACCCCTGCTGGATATGTTTGTAGACATAAACAGCTAAATAATAATCATTTCTATCTGACCAAACTGTCTCAGAGTTAATGGTTGAAAGATCAATGGTACATTATTTATAACAAAAATGACAAAACTTAATATTCTTCTTACATAAGAAAAAGTTTACAAATCAGTAATCAAGAGACAATCACCACAAGAGTAAACCGACAAGGGACATAAACAGACACTTTGGGGAAATAGCTGGATAAAACCATAAACACGAAGGGAGCTTTTGTTATTGTTTAGTCACTAAGCTGTGTCCAACTGTTTGTGACCCCATGGGTTGCAGCACACCAGGCTCCTCTGGCTTACCTATTGTATGAACCAATTTTTTTTTTTTTAATAATAAAGCTTTGTTTTGGTGTGAGAAATTTTAATTGGTCCACACCTTCCACAGGCAACTTTACAACATGTACCAGAATTTCAAGTTTGCAAAGTCTGTAGCAGCACATGCAAGTCTTCCCCAGGTGGCTGGAGTAATGTCTCAGTAAACTAGGGTGGGTTAGGCAGCCCCCCAAGGGCTCCTCTCTCCGGGATGGTGGGAACCTTGTTCACAGACAAGCGCCCTCCTTCCCTGGCCCCTGTGGGACTCCATCATCTGCACTGGCCCAGCAGGTCTCTTTAATTCAGGCTTCACTATTGCAGATTCAGGGACTGGGGTGGGCAGTCATGGAGGCAGGAATGCTGTTGCCGTTGTTCAGTCCCTCAGTCATGTCCGACTCTTTTTGGGACCCCATGGACTGCAGCACACCAGGCTCCCCTGTCCTTCACTGTCTCCTGGGGTTTGCTCAAATTCATGTCCATTGAGTTGGTGATGCTACCTGTCTCCTCCTCTGCCATCCCTTCTCCTTTTGCCTTCAATCTTTTCCAGCACCGGGGTCTTTTCCAATGAGTCGAAATGAGTGTGGACAGGCAAAATGCACCCAACTCTGTGATCTTTGCCTGGTTTGGTGAGGCGTGACCACATGGGCAGTCTCTGCTCTTGTTTTGTCCCCCCAAACAGCTTTTTCCTCTGCATTTGAAAGGTTTATGGCAAATAACTTCCACTCCTCTCGCCCTCTCTGGAATATTCTGGAATTCATGTTCCTTAGCCATCAATAGGAAAAAAGGGGTGGGAAGAGGCAGCGTGAATCTCTTGGTTACTTGAAATGCAAAACAAATGCTTTTAGATAAACACTAAAAGTGTTTTAGTGTTTAGATAAACACTAAAAGCATCACAGCTCTTTTTCTTTTAAAATGTCTGTAGTTAGAAGTTGACACCTTTGAAGATGCAGGCCCATCCTCCCCTGGGAAAATTTAGTCTTGGCGTCTTAAAAAATGAATTAGCTGCTGCTAAGCCAGCACACACCAAGGGCAGAAAATACATTTCAATAAATTAATCCTTTACATTATTAAAATATTAACACTAACTCTGGGGCATGCACATTCACAGGTACAGATATAAACTGTCTCCTCCAAAAAATCAGTAAGCATTTTTCACTAACAGCATTTAAACTTCAAATAGACCCAACAGAGCCATATGTAGCGATTCAAAGTCTGAGACTTCAGGAGACTCCAGTCCAGTCCACCTCTGCCCCTCTTGTCCCCAGGGTATCTCTCACCAGCAGTCAGACCCACAGCACTGTCTTCCATTCAACTTTGCACTTCCATTGGGAATGCATTTTTAAATTAAATTGTTTAATTAAGAGTTGTGTGAATTACATGCAAATTCCATTTTATCATAGAAAATTCAGGAGAAAAGCAAGTAATCAAAATCCTTGAGAATCCTACAAGATCAAGGACTATTAACATTTTATTGACTATCTTAGTCTTAGATAGAGAAAACTTTTTCTCGGAAATAGAATCATACTGTTTGAGACCTATGTTTTGCAATGAATATTTGAAGAAATTTTCCATGAGATTGTGTATTTAGAATTGTTTTTTAATTGATGCATATTTTTAAATTGTTCCATTCTATGGATTGCTACATTTTATCTTAACCCTCTGATAGGGACAGAGTAAAGGGACAAAGTAGGTGATTAAATAGATAATCCCCGTAGGGGACTGTAAGTATAAAAAATATGAGAGACCCCTATAAGTTAATGATTACTAAGAGAACAGGTTTCCTTAACCACAAAACCAAGCAGGCTGCTTAGCAACAAAACCAGGCAGCAGAAGCCCAAGACATGCCCCAGAACCATAAAACAGTGGTTGCGTGGGACCCGCACCCTGCCCTATGCGCTCAGTAGTTAAAGATCCTTAGGATGTGTACTCTGCACACATGAAAACATGAAAAATAACTTGTGGACCTAGCTTGACCATGTAGGGACAGGAAAACTGCTCAACCTGGAGGAGGAGCTGATGATGGAAGAATGATGTCTACTCAAGAAAGACAAAGAAGGTCTTCTCCCCTTCTCTGCTCTGATTATAAAGCTGTAGCCTGCTATGTTCTCAGGGCATGGCATGGCATTTCTCACCCATCTGCTTGTAAACCTCAAGTGTCCTAGTCTAGTAAGTCTCTCTCTATCTATCACTTTGCCTCTCGCAGAATTCTTTTCTGTGCTGAGATATAAGAACAGAGTTCTTCAGAGTCCCTGAAAATGACACCTAAGGTTTCCCTCCCAAATGTTAAATGTTATGTCTTTTTCATTTTTCACTATTTTGTAGAAACCAGCTAAAATCTGTGTGCAGATTCATGGTTCCTCATATAGGATAATTCCTAGAAGTAAAATTCTTCCAAATTTACATGCTTCAAAGTTTTTTGGTTTTTTTTTTACTAAGTCATTTTCTGAAGATCTGTAAAGATGTACACTCCTGTATGACCAGGCCACTCAAGATGGCTGTTCTCTTGCTCTCTGTACAGCCCCTGCTGGACCAGTCCCTGTGTCTTCTGTACTCCACTCACCTGGCTGATCCCTCTTCATCATAAAGCCTAATCAGTAAATGCCTATACACTTGCCCGTGACCACAGCTAGAGATTGTTCTAATCTTTAGATCAGAAGTATCTTTACTATGATAGTTTATCAAATGGGGAGGACTTCTCTCCTGGTTTCCCTGGCAACCTGTGAGCCAACCTACTCCCTGTATAACTTGTAACCTCCCTCTCCCTCTGGGAAGGAAGACCTCTGCCATGTCCTGCCTGCTGTCTGCCACACAGGGTGGGGCATCGCTCCAGGACCTTGCTTCAGATGAGTATCCTTGCTTCAGATCCCCCACCCATTAAACTGTTGATGTCTCTGGGGCTGACTCCGGACTCTTTCTGAGGCTGCGGTGCAGCCCAACAGCTCCTAAACACTTTACCTAATTTGATAGGCAAGGTATTTGCACACATGTTGCTAATGATTCTGTTCTAGGAATGCTTCAAATGGAAAGATATGAATTTTATATTTTGTGTAATTTATATGCTCATCAAAGATATGGGACATTCAACAATGACATAACCAAAGAGAAAAGTATGAATTAATGACCCACATTTATTTGCAGACCTTCATGTGATGTCTTTGAATGGTCATGAGAGGGAAACGACAGAGCTTTAGTACATAGGTTATTTATGAAAGCAATGAAGAAAAGAGGTACCCTTCTTTATGCAGAATTCTACATGTAAACGCATGAATTGTCAAGAAAATGGAACTGTGGGGAGTGAGTAGTGCAATTTGCCTGAATATAACTAACACTGATATTATTTAGATGGGTTGTTTCTAAAACTTCCAAGGGATGATGAATTTCTGGCAATAGAAGACTTCAGTATCTAATTTAGTTGTTTCTATGGCAACAACTTATGAGTAAATAAACCTTGATGAATAGCATCTATCATCAATGCTTAACCACTTAGGGTATCATCAGAAAACATGCAAAATGCTGAAATATCTTTTTTTTTTAAGAGAATGAGAAGTTCTGAATGTCTTACAAGCTTCTACCCAGCATTCTAAGGAAAAATTACTTAAATTTCCAAAGATCTTCAAATTATTCAGTCACTCAACAACTTTTATTCAGGACTTCCTTTGCACCAGGGTCCTGAAATAGTTTATTATACTTGGCTTCACACTCAGTTCTGGCCAAGACATTTCTCGGATTCTAGAATATTATGCAGTTTATACGCGAAATACTCTTCCCTTACTTACTGTCCCTCTCCTCCAGCCAAGGAAGTAAATTTGTTATGAAAATGAGGTGTAACAATTTATAATCCTCGGGCAAAGCTGAACTGGCTCCCTGATTAAAAAGCAAAGAGAAAAAACTATTTTGGTGAGGAGGAGATACAGAAATTTTAGGTGTCTGCCCTGCCTTGTATTGTCTTGTATTGTCTTGTACAGGCCAAAGTTAAAAGGGGAAGCTCTAAACCAGTTCCTACAACTGACCAGCTGGATGGGCAGTTGTATATTCTAAGATGGATGCCAAGGAAGGTGTGAATGTGAATCAGCTTTATTCTTAATAAAGCTTAGCAAGAATAGCTGAGACTGTGGAATTCTCTTCCATCAGCCTTCAAGTTCTTGGCTAAATTAAGCTTTGTGCTAAACTGTAGTACCAGAGAAAACTCTTGAGAGCCTCTTGGACAGAAAGGAGATCAAACCAACCAATCTTAAAGGAAATCAAACCTGAATATTCACTGGAAGGACTGGTGCTAAACCTGAAGCTCTAATCCTTTGGCCACCTGATGTGAAGAGCTGATTCATTGGAAAAGACCCTGATGCTGGAAAAGATTGAAGGCAGGAGGAGAAAGGGACGACAGAGGATGAGATGGTTGGATGGCATCACGGACTTGATGGACATGAGCCTGAGCAAACTCTGGGAGATAGTGAAGGACAGGAAGTCCTGGTGTGCTGCAGTCCATGGGGTCACAAAGAGTCAGACACGACTGAGCGACTGAACAGCAACAACAACCTGAAGGGGTGTCTGTGCAGAGAGGCGATGTTCTGAGTGACCTCATCCTATACCATCTCTGTCATCTGGGTTTCCACCTCTGGGTATTGCTTCTCTGCAGGACTCTCAAATTTCAAGTCTTCACTGTTCCTGAGAATAGATCTTTTTTTAAGTGGAAACATCCTGTAAGATGGGCTCACAATTACGTTCAAGTGCATTAAGAGCCATTTCTGATTCTCACAAGGCAGCAAGAAAACATTAGGATATTCTATTTCCCAAAATAGAAATAAGAAAACCCCAAGAACTAACTTTGCTCACTTGTCTGTAATTGATCCAGCTCGACATTCTCATTAGACTAAAATCCTCCTATTTTTCACTTGGATAAGCTGTCCTCTCTGCTTTTCCATTGTGAAGGGGTGGGAAAGATTGGATTGCTTATTTTGCAAGATACGTAATTTTCTAAAAAGGCCACTTGTGCATATGCATTTTCAATCAGGGGTGCAGAGCTCAGAAAAAAACTGTTGATTGATATTCCATTGAGGGCTTCAACATATGGTTCTTTGTTTAAAGGATTTTAGATGAATCAATTCATTGAGGAAGATGCAACTCTGTTTATAAGAGCATCTGCTGTTTCATGACAAGGCAGCTGAATGTGTGTGTGCTAAGTCACTTCAGTCATGTCTGACTCTTTGTGACCCCATGGACTGTAGCCTGCCAGGTTCCTCTGTCACAGGATTCTTCAGACAAGAATTCTGGAGTGGGTTGCCATGCCCTCTTCCAAGAGATCTGACCCAGGGATCAAACCCAAATCTTTTTTGTGTTTTCTGTATTGGCAGGAGGGTTCTTTACCACTAATGCCCCTTGGGAAGCCCCTGACCATGTAGCTACTTTAGTATAAAGACACCAGATACACTAAGTAACATAGGCTGTAAGCGCCCTTGAAGGCAGGAACCTGGTGTTATTTGCAAGAGACCTCTAATGTGTAGCTCAGTGCCCCAAACACAATAAGGGTTAAATGAAATGCTTTTGTGGCTAGTGAGATACACAGGATCTGTGGGCAGAAAACCAACAACATTGGATGGATATCTTGAATATCATATTCCTGCAGACACTGCAGAAACTACTCAAGTTCTTAAGACTTTCCTGGTGGTCCAGGCCTAAGACCAGCTAAGACTGCATTCCCAATGCAGAGGCCCAAGTTCAATCTCTAATTAAGGAACTAAATCTTGCATGCTGCAACTAAAGATCCTTTGTGCTGCAATTAAGGCCCACTGTAGCTAAATAAATATCTAAAAAATTATTTACAAAAAAGAGAAACTTCTTAAATTCTTAACTGGAACCATTCATTCAGCAGCATATGTTGGGGACCTACTCTCCACTAGACCCCAGACATAGCAAACAGCTGCTCCCCAGGACACACTGCATCTCCCTCCTGTGCACACCAGTGGACTGCATTCCCCAGCCTCCCTCCTGGAACCGAGGCCTCAGGCCTGGCTCTAGCCCATGGGGTGTGAAGATGAGGGTGTGCCTCTCTCAGGCCTTGCCATTTAAGGGCCCCTAAGTGCCCTCCTCCTGCCCTTTCTCCCTTCTAGTTGGCTGGAATGGGAAAAACCACGGCAGCTGTGGCCGTGTGGTAAGGATGATAGATCCTGCTTCATTCAGCCTGGGCTCCTAAGAGACCCCACCAACCTCCCTGGGACTGTTAGGTAAACCAGAGAAGAGCTTCTATTATGCTAAGGCCAGCCCCGACTCACACGCTTGAGATGCAGAGTTATAGGAGATGTGGTCCTGGAATCAGGGAGTGTCCAATCCTAGCCTGGACTTTGATGATCAGAAGACCGCCAAGGGCCCTTCAAGCCTCCACAGAAGGGAATTGCAATCAGAGAGAGCCCTCTGTGATACGTCCCCTCCATGAACTGCAGGTCCTTCGAGAGAAGGCCCTGGGTGGAGACCAACCATCAGATCACCTGTCCTCAGGAATGAATCAGTGTTATAGATGGACAGAGGCAGGGGCTGAGAATCCAGGACCAGTTTCTATAGGAGGCCAGAGGGGTAATTCTGATGCCTCCAGTTTCACCAAAGTGAATCAGTCAGGAGAAGCAATTCTGACGGAGGCACAGCTCCAAAGCTTATGGCAAGTGGTGTGCGAGCAGGTGAACTGTTTCCACTGTGATCATTTAAAGGGCTTTGGATTCACAACATAGAGACCAGATTTGTGGTTGCCAAGAGGAGGGGGGTAGGGGAGGGGTGGAGAGGGAGCTTGGAGTTAGCAGGTGCAAGCTACTATATGTGGAATGGATACACATCAAGATCCTCCTGTATAGCACAGGTGGCTATCTTCAGTATCCTACAAGCAACCACAATGGAAAAAAGAGTATTTTTAAAAAAGAATGTATGTATGTGTATAACTGAGTCACTTTGCTGTACAGCAGAAATTAACACAGCATTATAAATCAGCTATGTGCACATCAATAACCTGAGGTGAAGAGCTGACTCATTGGGAAAGACCCTAATGCTGGGAAAGATTAAGGGCAGGAGAAGAAGGGGGCGACAGAGGATGAGAGGGTTGGATGGCATCACCGACTCAATGGACATGAGTCTGAGCAAGCTCTGGGAGACAGTGAAGGACAGGGAAGCCTGGCGTGCTGCAGCCCCTGGGGTCACAAAGAGTTAAGCACTACTGAGAGAATGAACAACCATATATCAATGAGAAATAATTAAGTGGCCTCGGTGACCTCAAATATTAAAGTGCTTTTCTATGTATTTCTCATCGGTTCTCAAAACGACGTGCTGACCAGTTCAAGGCCATGCAACCTTCTCAGGGAAGAAGTCAGAACACAGATCTGACACTGACTCGGCGTTCTTTCCCACCAGGCCGAGCTGTAGTTCACGTCAGAGCTGAAGACGCACTTTCTTCAATAGTCCCTCGTACTAATATCCTCTGAATCCACAGACCAGCAGCAGATACGCTCAATCAGGGCCAGGACCACAGGATCGGTGCTCCGCCCCACCCCAGCCACTCAGCACCCTTGAGACGACCTTATAGCTACACAGAGCATCGAGAAAATGTCACGGGGTAAGATTTAAATGTCAGGATATCAATCTGGACCTCAGATCCAGTTCCCCAGACAGAATACCAATGAGGAGGACCTGAGGATTATAACGGAGGATGCTGGGCTATTCGCTGAGAATGTCAGGGTCTCTGAGGTTTAACTGGCTTGTCTGAATCTCCGTTTCAGTGAAAGTTAGAAACTTGGCCATTATACTTCCTTTCTTTTTGTTCTTCGCAAACATTTCCTTCACATTACTCATTTTGATTCAGTTAGTATTTGCCAAGTACCCACTAAGGGAAAGGCTTTCTGTCAGATGGCCATTGTCCATCTCCTGGATGGCAAGAAGGCTAGTGTGGAAGATAATTATTAAAAATGTGGAAATGGATTGTGCCTGGGTTCTCCAATCTTCTGGAGGCCCTTTCTGCTATACTTCAAACTGCTTGAGCCCCACTAACAAAGGGAAATCCAGCGTTCTACTGGCAATTGAGTATTAGAGGGCTAACACACAGCAGACAGTGCCCTATTACCATACAAATATATATTATCAGCCCAGTTCTCAAACTCAATTTTCTTTTAACTATTTTTCTATTCATGCTCTATTTTCTGAATGTTTTCAATGCATATGGAAAAAAACCAGTCATTTGTTTTTGAAAAATTATAACTTTGAAATGTTTTATTAGGTTTTAAGCTATTGTAAGAAACCAAATGCTTTCATGCCGTTCTAGATGGACTTTTATATTCATAACATATTGACAGGTGGGAATTTGACAATATATATTTCAAGTCCTAAATATGAAATCCATTTGACACTACGATTCCTTTGCTAGGCATTTATTTTAAAGGAATATGCATATATACCCACAAAGTCATGTGCTCGAAGGTGATTGTTAGAGTTCAGACCCCCAAGATTCCCTTTCCTCTTGCAGCTTCATTCATGTACCTGCTCATCAAATGTTAACTGGGTTCCTACTAGTTCCCAGGCAACATTCTGTGAGATGAGCAAAGGCACCCTGCTCTTGTGACAATCTCGTTATAATCAAGCGCAAGATCCAGACAACTAATCCACAACTATTTATACAGTAAAAGCTATTCTCTCTTCATCCAAAACATGGATTCATCTGCTCCTCTTTCGTTCTCACAAGCTTGAGGCTCTTGTGCACATGATTTTAGTAGAGGCTCGTACTCTTGCCTGGAAAATCCCATGGATGGAGGAGCCTGGTTAGCTGCAGTCCATGGGGTCGCTAACAGTTGGACACGACTGAGCAGCTTCACTTTCACTTTTTACTTTCATGCATTGGAGAAGGAAATGGCAGCCCACTCCAGTGTTCTTGCCTGGAGAATCCCAGGGACCAGGAAGCCTGGTAGGAGGCCGTCTATGGGGTTGCACAGAGTCAGACACGACTGAAGCGACTTAGCAGCAGCAGCAGCAACAGTGCAAAACCCAGAGGGATTCTAGATTAGAACAAAGAATGCCTTCAAACTGAGTGTTAGACTTTACCAATACTAAACATTTTCTGGTCATCCCACACCACCAGGCTTGCTTTCCTGAGATCCAGCCTCTGGACCTCCCACCCCTTAACCATTTTCTTCAATCTCCCCCTTTTTATGGGTTAAATTGTGCACCCCCAACCCTCCCTCAGAAGATAGAACATTGAAGTCCTCATACTCAGGACCTCAGAGTGTGATCTTATTTAACCAGTGAACCAGTGAAGTTGCTCTGACTCTTTGTGACCCCATGGGCTGTAGCCTACCAGGCTCCTCCATTCATGGAATTTTCCAGGCAAGAGTACTGGAGTGGATTGCCATTTCCTTCTCCAGGGGATCTTCCTGACCCAGGGATCAAACCCAAGTTTTCCACACTACAGGCAGACACTTTACTGCCTGAGCCTCCAGGGAAGCCCCGATCTTATTTAAAATGAGAGCTTTTCATGGGTCATCAAGTTGAATGAGATCCTTAGGGTGGACTCCAATCTAGAATGACTTGTGTCCTTATAAGAAGAGAGACATTGGGCTGATGTGCACAGAGGGAAGATGATGCAAAGATGCACAGGAAGGCTGGAGGAAAACAGAGAATTAGAGCAATACATCTGCAAAGCAAAGAACACCCAAGACTGCCTGCCTTTAATCAGAAGCCAGGAAGAGGCAAAAAAGCATTTTCCCCATAGGTTCCAGAGGAAGTGAGGCCCTGCCGACTCCTTGATCTTGGACTTCAGCCTCCAGAGCAATGAGACAATGCAAATCCGTTGTTTCGAGTCACCGGGATTGCGGTGCTTTTTTATAGCAGCCCAAGGAAACTGATCCACCCCCACTACTGAGGTCCAAACTCCACCTCCCCATCCAACGGCTGTCTGCAGAAAACCCAAGCCTTCTAGATTTCACCACGTAAGACAGAAACGGCTCACTTCAATCTCCTATAGCCTGATCTCCTTCAGTTCAGTTCAGTTCAGTCGCTCAGTCGTGTCCAACTCTTTGCGACCCCATGAGTCAAAGCACGCCAGGCCTCCCTGTCCATCACCAACTCCCGGAGTTCACTCAAACTCACATCCATTGAGTCGGTGATGCCATCCAGCCATCTCATCCTCTGTTGTCCCCTCTCCTCCTGCCCCCAGTCCCTCCCAGCATCAGAGTCTTTTCAAATGAGTCAGCTGTTCACATGAGGTGGCCAAAGTACTGGAGTTTCAGCTTTAGCATCATTCCTTCCAAAGAAATCCCAGGATTGATCTCTTTCAGAAAGGACTGGTTGGATCTCCTTGTAGTCCAAGGGACTCTCAAGAATCTTCTCCAACACCACAGTTCAAAAGCATCAATTCTTCGGCGCTCAGCCTTCTTCACAGTCCAACTCTCACATCCATACATGACCACTGGAAAAACCATAGCCTTGACTAGACAGACCTTTGTAGGCAATGTAATGTCTCTGCTTTTCAATATGCTATCTAGGTTGGTCATAACTGTTCTTCCAAGGAGTAAGCGTCTTTTAATTTCATGGCTGGCTCTCCCAAAGCAAAAAGTTATTTACCCCAGTGATAAATTTTGGTCATTTTCCTACAAGGAGGAAGCAGATGCGAGCAAATCAATTCAAAGAGATTAAGCCCAGAAGCTCTGGATGAAGTTGGCACTGGGGACCTGGATCTCTGCCCACCAGAAGGCCACTAACACTCAAGGAACCCTGGAGCCACAGCCTCCACTGCCTGTGTCATGGAGATCTCTGGAGTTCGAAGTCCCTGGGCTGGACCCCTCTGTGGTCACTAGCTTCTCAGAGACCCGTCCATCAACACTATTATCATGCCTTCCTCTACCCGGGTCACCTGTACTGGTGATGGGGGAAGCAGTGTAATAACAGACATCCTTAGTGAAGTTGTTGTTGTTGAGTTGCTAAGTCATGTCCGACTCTTTGCCACCCCATGGACCGCAGCATGTCAGCGTGAACTCTGGGAGATAGCATCCTCCACTTGCTCCCAGAGTTTGCTCAAATTCATGTGCATTGAGTCAATAGTACTATCTAACCATCTCATCCTCTGTTGCCCCCTTCCACTTTTGCCTTCTGTCTTTTCCAATGAGTTAAATCAGAAACCCAGATTTGAGAGGAAAGGGGGTGGGTTCCATTTGGGATCCATGGTGCTAATTTTCCTCCTCCGTCCTAGAATTTCAATATCTGATCCCAGTGGGGGATGCTGAGCATGCGTGTGGGCTTTCTGTACCTATAAAGGTATAGGAATTTCTCATCCAGACCCCTTTTTAATTTCTAAAAATAAGCTAGACTCATAATTCTTTCTGATTTAAACACCTAATAGAGGGTTTGAATGTAGAAAAACACCAGCTATTTAAGAAAAGTCACAAAGATGAACAAGCTGTCCACAAAACTGATCTCTGTGGCCCAATGCAGGTCAATGACAGTTCAGTGAAAGGTCATTAACAAACACAAACTGTGATCAATTATTTAAATATCACTTAAGACAAACGTAGTGCAAAGCCTTTACAAACCAGACACAATCGATTTACTGAAAATAATGCTGTGCTTCCAAGAGACCAACCAGGCTCAAATCGATAAAATTACCTCTAACCATAAACCTTTCCTCCAAGGCCGATTTATCATTATCCATACCTTTTAATAAAACAAGCATTTGATGAGGATTTTTCATGGTGATTTTTCTGAAAAAGTGTATTAGCCAAGAGAATAATGTATTCCTCTGTTCACACAAGCTGTCCCCTCTTGGTGAGGTTTTTGTTTAAAGGAATTGAAGGGAATCTGTCTTATTCTGCACTTTCGTTCAAAGGAATTGAAGGGAATCTGTCTATTCTACACATTTTTGCAGAATAGAAACTGCAAGATTCAAAGTTCAACTCAACTTGACGATCACTAATTGGGCATCTAAAGAGTGGATCTTAACTTTTTTACTCCCCACTGCCAGACAAACAATGGATGGTGTTCATACCTACAAAACCTTCCCCCAAGTGCCCTAAGACAATACCAATTCCATATCTTTCAATCACATTGAGGAACATGTGTCAGAATGCAAGAGAATGATTGAGACAATATTACAAGGATAATCTGGAATACATTCTACTTCTTAACAGTAAAAATGAAACTCACAAACTGTGGTGCCTCAGCTACCGTTAGAGCCACTATAATGACACATTAGTGAAAACCACCGATTATAAGATGCTCAGTATTCATGATCAAAGCCCTCTCCACGTAATATTATTATAATGACTTGTAAAAGGGTTATGCATTCATGGAGGAGAAAGAAGCATGACCTTGAAACCTGTTAATTAGGGAAATGAACGTCTGATTCCTTCATTAATGGCTCAAAACCCAGTCTGCCTCTGCAGTGTGGTTTTGCAAATCTCTCCTCTGAGATCGTGCAGGGAATTTAACTCTTCTGGGGCAAATCTGATTTTCCCAATGGTCAAGTCCTTTCTACCCCACAAATGGTCAACTTCTCTGATGCCTTAATATACCAACCATGCTAGAAGGAGAAAGGGGAGAGTCCCAGGGGATTATGTAATACATGGGACAAGAAAAGGTCTGTCCTCAGATCAAGATTCCCTCTGGCCATTTCAGCAAGGCAGGCAATAAGTGTAGGGGACAAGGGCCCAACATTGGAGGCTAACTGGTGACTTTGAGTCCCCACTGCATGAGGGCTGGTCCTCAGCTAGAACATAGTGGGTGGGGGCCTGAAGTTATCTGCAGCATTTTCATTGTTCAGTGATGTCTTCAAAGCACATGTTAGTTACACTTTTTAACCTTTCATTGTGGGAATTTTGAAACACAAAAAAGTAGGCAGAATAGTATAGTGAACCCTAGCTGCTGCCTCCAGTCTTCAAGTTATCTGTTCCTGGCCCATCTTGTTCATCTATCCCCAAAATTTCCCTCTGAAACTGGGTTTCCTGAATATTTTTTTTCCCTTTTGGCCATGGTGGTAGGCTTGCAGAATCTTAATTCCCCAAGCAAGGAGAAAACCTGGGGCCCACCAGTGAAAGGGCCGAGCCTTAACCACTGGACCACCAGGGAATTCCCACATGAAGAATTTTAATTTACCCCAGATGCGAAGAACTGACTCATTTGAAAAGACCCTGATGCTGGGAAAGATTGAAGGCAGGAGGAGAAGGGGATGACAGAGGATGAGATGGTTGGATGGCATCACCGACTCACTGAACATGAGTCTGAGTAAACTCCAGGAGTTGGTGATGGACAGGGAGGCCTGGCGTGCTGCAGTCTATGGGCTTGCCGAGTTGGACGTGACTGAGTGACTGGACTGAACTGAATTAACTTCCTGCTAGGTGCTGTCATGGAATTCTGGATGTAACCAGCACAGTGAACCAGGGGACCCATGGGACAGAAGGATCCAGCAATTTTGTCTTTTATGTCTCTTTAAATGAATTCTGATTTCCCCTGTTCCAATGAAGACTTGGGAAGTGTCTTGTTTTTTTCCTAGCCATTCTTAGGGAATACACAGTCCCTCGCTGGTCACCGGAATGTCCAGTCCATGGTGAGCTGAAGCTTAAGGCTTCTTTCAGATACAGCCCCTCCCTCTCTTCCCATGCCCATGAAGGCAGTAAGCCACACTGGGGCTGGGGGTATGGCTGTTTCTTCTTTATCCCCCTCCTTCCTGTTCCCCCTTAATCATTCCCTGCACACATGCACAGACATTAAAGAGCCACAGGCAAGAGGCAGTCATCTGAGCCATGATGTTCTGAGTTGATGGGCTGAGGCTTATACTGACTCTGTTACACATGGGGGCAGTTTCTAGGTTCTTGGGAGAAACTCTGTTCCCATCCCTGAATACTACTTTCCTGTTGCTCCATAATATAGACAGGTCTCTAACCACTTCCTGCTTCCACATCCCCTGTCTCCCATCCCAGTGCCATCACGGGACCCAGCAGTACTGCCGGGGTCCAGCCCCAGTGGATCCAGGGTAATTCAAAGGGGAGACAGAATTGGCATCCTAGGAAAAAACTTATTTAATTAGAAGTATAAAGAGAGATTAGAAAAGAATAGTGTAGTAGGAGTATTAGTGGAGAAAAAGAGGCTGAATAACTTGGTTTATGTGGAATACCAATAAAGCTTCGAGACAAGAAGCTTGCACCACCTACGTAGGCCACAGGTGTCTTTCCATTCTCCCGAAGGAAAGGAGGCACTGAGGTCTCTCCGGTCAGATCTTAGAAGCCCAGGCAAAATTAGCAGGCTTGGTGAGTACGCATGCTCCAGATAGGAATTCAGCCAGAAAAATGGAGAACAAGAAAGAAAGACATGGGGGAATCAGTCTTTCCAGAAACTGATCCGTTTTCTTTATTTTCAGGTTTGCTTATATACTTTTTGTTATACATAGGGATGAATACAGAGTCACGCGGGGTCAGCAGACCTGGCCCTTGTCAAAATCAGGTGCTTCATATAAAATTATACAAAGGTCTTAGGGGTTTTACATCATCTTCAGGCCATGAGGTCTGCTGACATTTTATGGCCCTTTCTGATAATTGTCAGTCAACCAGAAAACTTATTTTTTTCCAGGGGTGATTTTTTCCTTAAACCAGGCACCACCCTCTGAAGGTACTAGATAAAATTACATTCCTATAGGATGAGAGTGTATTGGGTTACAATTAAGAAAGGAATTTACTTAGCCTAAGGTTTAAGATGATTAATCTTAAAGGTTAATACTTATTTTTCCTATATGCTAGTTATATTCATTATAAAGGCAGGGAATATAGAGATTTAGCAGCAAATATTGGCTCAACAAATGAAAAACCCTTCACCAATATAATTTCTAATCAACCCACTATACTATACTAATAATTTTCTAACTTCTCAAAAGAGTCTGTATTTAGAAAGTTTTAAAGCATCTCGTGCCTCTCACGGTTGGGAGGCTGTAAACAATCACATGTGGCTGGATGAACCTGCTCAGGCAGGCTAGAGAACCTTCAGAGGAGTTCGTAAGTTGAAACACTCTTGTCACACCCAGGAATTTTTGTTAACTGAAGCTGCAAGTTAACTCCTTCTCCAAGAGAGGTGGTGGGGGAACAGCCCCCCGTAAAGTCAGAGGTATACGTGAGAGCATAAAACAATAAAGTAGGCAAACTCTGGTTTTGGGGGTAGATGCTCGGGAACACGGGGTTTCCTGAGGCTTGATCCCGCCTTTGCGTATGCTGAAGCCTCCTTCCTCATGACCTTTGCCATGGGCGGAGTTCCTCACGCTGGCTCCCGGCACAGTACCTTGAGTTTCTCTCTGATGAAGGATATTGCTGGACCTGACGCCTTCCACAGTGGGCTCATCTGTGTGGACCCACCTGAGCAAATGCTCGTGGATTCTTTGCCCTGGCATATTCTGGGCTTGCGGGTCAGTCACAGGATGCCCACCTCCTGCAGCTTACTCATCAGTAGCTGACCAGCTCTTCTCTGCCTCTTACATCAATCTGAGGGAGTCAAGTGCCAGATCTCTGTGTCCCCAAACTGCAAGGGACTTCATATCTCAAACTCTCCAGGGCGTCCTGGTGAAAATCCTCAAACCACGCTCAAGGTGAGAGCAGATACCCTTCATGCTGTTTGTAAAACACTGTCTCAGTTGCCACATCCCATCTTTATTTAATGTGGGTGAAGGTCTTAAAAATTGTACAACTGGGTTTCTTAATCTATGTTCAAATCTCTGCGTGGAGGTTTCAGTGGACTGTTGCATCTGTTGTCTTCAAGTTTCAGTTGAACCAAGACAGGAGTTTTAATGTATTAGTCCATCATTTTACAACCAGTGAATATCCTGGACATCACAAAGTATGTGGCCAGAGCTGGAAGTCTAACTGGAATCTGTCTCTTCTCTGTTTAGAGAGGGTCTCCTTTTGGGAAATGCAAAACTTGGTACATTTTTAATTTTTTTTATTCTTGCAATACAGACACCTTTGTTCTATTTTTTCACATTATTCCCCTCTCTTGGCCCCCTGTGTTTCAGTGGATATGTTGATGACTTTTCTGCGCTGGCCATTTGTTTTTCTGGATGGAGTTGTTTGTTAATATTGGATGTTGAGACTTGTTTAGTCAGAGATAATGTGACGGTATAAACAAATATTTCAGGATCAAACAGAGAAAAGTGATATGTATATACTACTACAGAAAGCATAAAAAAGTATAAAGCTTCCATGAAAAGCCACCAAAAACAACTCTAAGATTAATGACAATCTCAGGAAAATCATTTCAACTCACATGACCTTTGCTCTCATAAAGAACTCTTAAGAATCAGTTAGCCAGAAATATCTCAGAGGAAAATAAAGGTGTTTAATTAAAAAAGAAGCAACATATGTACATTTCAGCATTAATTAACAAAGTGAAGATTTAAATAACTGTGATATTATTTTTTTTCCATCTCTAAGTTTAAGGATAAAATATAATCATATTTCATGTAGGCACAGACTAGAAATTTTTCATAGTTTTCTTCCAGGAATATAATTTGATACATTTCCTAAAATGCATTTTTTCCTACATGAATCAAGAAGCCTAAACATGATGCATGCTATCTGAGGAGTGGTGTCTGGCTTAGGATAAGGGCAGCGTTCCAGGTCAGGCTCTGCCCCCGGTGCTGTCTGGTTGCGGAGAGCTGCCTCAAGGATTACAACACAGTGACGGGTGTCCTTCCAACTCGGTCTGCGCTGAAGTGTGGCCAGGCCAGGCTCTTGGAGCAAATTCCAGTGGACCACATAAGGGGCTGGTCCACACCAAGGATCATGTCTAAGGGCACCGTCCTAATTTGGCTTTCTGTAGTCATCATCTTCTACTCCCCCAGATATGTTATTTGTTTCTCATCTCCAGTAGGTTAATTTAGAAAGTAGAATACAAACAAAGGAACATATCAGTTCAGTCACTCAGTTGTGTCCCACTCTTTGTGACCCCATGGACTGCAGTATGTCAGACTTCCCTGTCCATCACCAACTCCTGGAGCTTACTCAAACTCATGTCCATTGAGTTATGATGCCATCCAGCCATCTCATCCTTTATCGTCCCTTTCTGCTCCCACCTTCGATCTTTACCAGCATCAGAGTCTTTTCAAATGAGTCAGTTCTTCTCATCAGGGGGCCAAAGTATTGGAGGTTCCACTTCAGCATCAGTCCTTCCAATGAATTCAGGACTGATTTCCTTTAGGATGGATGGGTTGGATCTCCTTGTAGTCCAAGGGACTCTCAAGAATCTTCTCCAACATCACAGTTCAAAAGCATCAATTCTTTGGCACTCAGCTTTCTTATAGTCCAACTCTCACATCCATACATGACTATTGGAAAAACCATAGCTTTGATTTGACGGACATTTGTTGGCAAAGTAATGTCTCTGCTTTTGAATATGCTATCTATGTTGGTCATAACTTTTCTTCCAAGGAGTAAGCATCTTTTAATTTCATGGCTGCATTCACTATCTGCAGTGATTTTGGAGCCCCCAAAAATAAAGTCTGACACTCTTTCCACTGTTTCCCCATCTCTTTCCCATGAAGTGATGGGACCAGATGCCATGATCTTCGTTTTCTGAATGTTGAGCTTAAAGCCAACTTTTTCGCTCTCCTCTTTCATTCTCTTCAAGAGGCTTTTTAGCTCCTCTTCACTTTCTGCCATAAGGGTGGTGTCATCTGCATATCTGACGTTATTGATATTTCTCCCAGTAATCTTGATTCCAGCTTGTGCTTCTTCCAGCCCAGCGTTTCTCATTATATACTCTGCATATAAGTTAAATAAGCAGGGTGACAATATACAGCCCTGACATACTCCTTTTCCTATTTGGAACCAGTCTGTTGTTCCACGTCCATTTCTAACCACTGCTTCCTGACCTGTGTACAGGTTTCTCAAGAGGCAGGTCAAGTGGTCTGGTATTCCCATCTCTTTCAGAATTTTCCACAGTTTATTGTGATCCACACAGTCAAAGGCTTTGGCATAGTCAATAAAGCAGATGTTTTTCTGGAACTCTCTTCCTTTTTCCCATGATCCAGCGGATGCTGGGAATTTGATTTCTGGTTCCTCTGCCTTTTCTAAAACCAGCTTGAACATCTGGAAGTTCACGGTTCATGTATTGCTAAAGCCTGGCTTGGAGAATTTTGAGCATTACTTTACTAGCATGTGAGATGAGTGCAATTGCGTGGTAGTTTGAGCATTCTTTGGCATTGCCTTTCTTTGAGATTGGGATGAAAACTGACCTTTTCCAGTCCTGTGGCCACTGCTGAGTTTTCCAAATTTGCTGACATATTGAGTGCAGGAATTTCACAGCATCATATTTTAGGATTTGAAATAGCTCAACTGGAATTCCATCACCTCCACTAGCTTCGTTCATACTGATGCTTCTTTTTTTTTTCTTTTATTATTATTATTTTTTTTTTCTTAAGGCTCACTTGACTTTGCATTCCAGGATGTCTGGCTCTAGGTGAGTGATTATACCATCGTGATTATCTGGGTCATGAAGATCTTTTTTGTATAGTTCTTCTGTGTATTTTTGCCTCCTTTTCCTAATTTCTTCTGCTTCTGTTAGGTCCATACCATTTCTGTCCTTTATTGAGCCCATCTTTGCATGAACGTTCCCTTGGTATTTCTAATTTTCTTGAAGAGATCTCTAGTCTTTTCCATTCTTTTTTTTTTTTTTTTAATTTCTTTGCACTGATCACTGAGGAAGGTTTTCTCATCTCTCTTTGCTATTCTTTGGAACTCTGCATTCAAATGGGTGGTGTATCTTTCCCTTTCTCCTTTGCCTTTCACTTCTTTTCTTTTCACAGCTATTTGTAAGGCCTCCTCAGACAACCATTTTGCCCTTTTGCATTTCTTTTTCTTGGGGATGGTCTTGATCACTTCGTCCTGCACAATGTCACAAACCTCTGTCCATAGTTCTTCAGGCACTCTGTCTATCGCATCTAGTCCCTTGAATCTATTTGTCACTCCCACTGTATAATCATAAGGGATTTGATTTAGGTCATACCTGAGTGGTCTAGTGGTTTTCCCTACTTTCTTCAATTTAAGTCTGAATTTGGCAATAAGGAGTTCATGATCTGAGCCACAGTCAACTCCTGGTCTTGTTTTTTGCTGAGTATATAGAGCTTCTCCATGTTTAACTTCAAAGAATATAATCAGTCTGATTTCAGTGTTGACCATCTGGTGATGTCCATGTGTAGAGTCATCTCTTGTGTTGTTAGAAGAGGGTGTTTGCTATGACCAGTTCTCCTGGCAGAACTCTATTAGCCTTTGCCTTGCTTCATTCTGTGCTCCAAGGCCAAATTTGCCTGTTACTCCAGGTGTTTCTTGACTTCCTACTTTTGCATTCCAGTCATCTTTTGGGGGTGTTAGTTCCAGAAGGTCTTGTAGGTCTTCATAGAACCGTTCAGCTTCTTCATAAGTAAGAATTCATAAGGAATTCATAAATAAGTGTTTATTATAATGAAGATGGATTTAATTTGCTTCCAATTACACATAGTTCTTAACAGAGACATTCCTGAAACACACTCAGAGTACTCCACACACATTCTCCGTACTGTCATCTCCTACATTGCAGGCAGTTTCTCTACCACGAGTGCCACCTGGGAAAGCCAATAGTGGAGGCAGCATATGCCAATAAGACAGATTTAACCTCAGGTGTGGGTGGGGGGGGGTGTTTGAGCAGTGTCAATAGGACCCCCTGTCCTTCACCATCTGTGATTTGAATCAATTAGATACAGAAAGAGCTGCCAGGCCAAAGACGAGACTAGCAGCTTTATCACTGGCAGAAGCTTCCTGGAGACATGGCTTGAGAGTCTCGGCCAGGTGAGTTCATGGTGCTTCGTCACATAAGTAGCAAATGCCCACCTAACCATGAGCAAAGCTAGACACCCCAGGACTTTGCCCTTAGGGGCTGGTTCTAAGTGCAGGGAAGGACCATGGGCCAAAGGACACCTCTCTGTAGGCAGGTTCCTGAAAGGAAGTGAGAAGGGCCCAGACCACTCTCCAATCATCACCAATGAGCCCCTGATCCTCTTCCTCCCAGGGAAGATGTGAATGACAGGTGAAGAGAAAGAGGCTTAGCCTGACTTGGCAATTCTCAGTCCTAGCCTACCTAGGCTCCTTCAAACACAGATGCCCACACACAATCAATGGATGGGTGGAGGTGGAAGCCAGGCACCAGCCTTTTCAGTCCCTCCTCCCCAGGTGATTCTGCTGTGTGACCCCTCCCTGTTCAAGCTGAAACCCACCTGTGAGGAAGCCTCAGGTGTGGGGACCCGGAGCCACAGACTGGATGGGGGACTTGCTGAAATGTATTACCAGGTGGTCCTCGTGATGACTCCCCAGGCCTCCCATATCTGCACTTCCTGCCATCCAAGGATGATCCAACCAAGGCCATCCATATTCTGAACCTTCTACAAAACAGGCCAGTGACCTCCACATCAGCCATCCTGACCATACCAACCCATGGTCTCCGGCAAGCCAGGGTAACAGAAGTTCACAGGAACAACATCTGGAATATGAGTATTTTCCCAACTCATTAAAGTCCAGATAATGTCAACAAGTCCAGCACGCCTGACCCCTGCCACTGGCACGCTGAACAGAAAGGAAGGCAGGCACTGTCTCCAACAGCTGCAGAGTTCCGCGGATCCACACAGGCTCGTGGAGACTGTTCACAGAAGGCTCTAATCACATAGTTTCAATTAAAGGGAAGTAAATGCAAAGACATCACTGTTTGACAACATGTGGGCTGTAAATAGTGGGTGCTGATTTGCGCGAGGGAGATGGGAATCACTGGAAGGCATTAACGTTAACAAATTCTCTTCATCAGGATGACTTGCTACCGCCAAATAGGCACATCTTTTTGAAACTGATTCATACGAAATGTCCATGTCCTTGGGGATCAGGGTTAACAATTATGGCTTTGCTCACCTGCTGTCTTTCGGTGCTTGCCGGGAGCCAGCGTGAGGAACTCCGCCCATGGCAAAGGTCATGAGGAAGGAGGCTTTGGCATGGAGCCTCAGGAAACCCCCTGTTTCCAAGCATCTATCCCCAAAACCAGAGTCTGCCTACTTTACTGTTTTATGCTCTCACCTACACCTCTGACTTTACGGGGGGGGTTCTCCCCCATCACCTCTATCAGAGAAGGAGTTAACCTACAGCTCCAGTCAACAAAAATTCCTGGGCGTGACAAGAGTGTTTCAACTTACGAACTCCTCTGAAGGTTCTCTAGCCTGCCTGAGCAGGTTCGTCCAGCCACATGTGATTGTTTACAGCCTCCCAACTGTGAGAGGCATGAGATGCTGTAAACTTTTTAAATACAGATTCTTTTGAGAAGTTTGAAAATTATTAGCATAGTATAGTGGGTTGATTAGGAATCATGTTGGTGAAGGGTTTTTCATTTGTTGGGCCAATATTTGCTGCTAAGTCTCCATATTCCCTGCCCTTATAATGAATATAACTAGCATATAGGAAAAATAAGTATTAACCTTTAAGATGAATCATGTTAACCTTAGGCTAAGTAAATTCCTTTCTTAATTGTAACCCACTACACCCTCACCCTATAGGAATGCAACTTTATCTGGTACCTTCTGAGGATGGTGCCTGGTTTAAGAAAAATCACCCCTGGAAAATAAGTTTTTTGGTTGACTGACCATTATCAGAAAAGAAAGGATCATAAAATGTCAGCAGACCTCATGGCCAGAAGATGATGTAAAACCCCTAAGACCTTTTTATACTTTTATATGAAGCACCTGATTTTGATAAAGGTCAGGTCTGCTGACCCCACATGACTCTGCATTCATCCCTATGTGTAACAAAAATATATAAGCAAACCTGAAAATAAAGAAAACGGATCAGTTTCTGGAAAGACTGATTCCCCTGTATCATTCTTTCTTGTTCTCCGTTTTTCTGGCTGAATTCCCATCTGGAGCATGGGTGCTCGCCAAGCCTGCTAATTTTGCCCTGGCTTTTAAGTTCCACATGAGAGGGAGCCCAAGGCGGGGCACCCTCCGATATTCAAGTGGGTGCCCGTGGCCTACGTAGGTGGTGCTAGCTTCTTGTCTCGAAGCTTTATTGGTATCCCACGTAAACCAAGTTATTCAGCCTCTTTTTCTCCACTAATTTTCCTACTACACTATTTCTTTCTAATCTCCCTCTATATCTTTAATTAAGCAATTAATTCCTAGGACGCTGACTCTGTCCCCGCTTTGAATTACCCCGGATCCACCAGGGCTGGACCCCAGTAGGTGTTGTTCTCTGGTTGATCTGAATCCATCCTCTGGGACTGGAAAGGGGGCAGGACAGGAAGGAGGTGGGCCACCATGCCAGTTTCCTAGAGAGGGTGTCCTGGACTCTTTCTCAGTGACTCTTGTTCCCCTCTCCCAGCAAGCTGACCTCTGGGTAGAGAGCAGAGTGGACCTCACAGCATGGGGGAGAGGGTCTTGAACCCACGACTGACTCCTGTGCTGCCCTGGGTTGTCCTTGGACCCAACCAGCAACTGCAAGGCCAGGAGACCTACGAGCCTTGCAGGGGCTCCTGCTCCCCATTCCGCTCCAGATCCTGCAGAGCTGACCCATGTGTCCCCTTCTTTGTCTCCTTGTCCTGTAGCTACTGCTTGTGTTCAGTAAGTGGGGATGCTGGCAGGAGATGGAAGGGGGAGGAAAGTGTGACCAGGGAATCGATTTCCCTGCTTCTTTCTCCATGGGGTCCCTAGGGGCTGCCTGGTCCCTAGACTTAAGGTCTCAGCTCCTGGGAGGCAGCCTTCTTTGTCCCCAGGTCCAGGGTCCACTCCCACTCCTGGCCAGGCACCCTGGGGTCCCCCACTGGTCCTCACTGGTCTTCAAGGTCTCAGCCTAGGCTGTGGGTCTTGCCCACCCCTGCCTGTGGGAACTTCCAGACTCCCAGCCCCCTTCTTCTGCATCCCTTTGGACTTCAGAGTGGTCTCAGCCCGGATGTGGCAGACTGCCCCCTGCTGGTGTGGGGAAATGGGCCAGCTGGTCTGTGCAAACCCCAAACAGGAAGTGGGATGAAAGCCCCCTGCTTCCACTTTGACTCTGGCTTTTTGAGGGTCTCCATCCTTTTTCAGTCCCCATGAGAGCTCAGCCTGAGGGGGAGGCAGGAATCTGACTTTTCCCCTCCTGGCCCTCCACTTCTTGCCTCTTCCTCCATCCCACTCTGCAGGCCCTCCTCCCACCTTCAAGCATCCCTGGGGACCTCCTCTCCTCTAGCTCAAATCGTCCCCTTGGCTCCCTGGTGAGCCCCTCTCACCCTTTTCTTCTGGGGGCACCAAGCCACAATCCTGAGTCTTAAGGATAGATGGGTTTACTGAGCAAGAAGCTTACCTACACTGGAATCTTCCTTGCTATACCAACATAGGATCAGAAATTCATATTTGACTAAGATTTGGGGAAGTATCTTCTTTAGGACTTCAGGCTACGACAGTGGAATATGTGATGTGCTGAGTTGCTCAGTAGTTCTGACTCTTTAAGTTCTCCTAAAAAGTCACTTGAGAAAAATAAGCAAAGACAGGTCCCCTCTGCACCACTGCAGGACTTGTCAGAGCCTTGGCTATGCTGTTGTGCTTGAAGACTCTTTAAGGGGTGGACACACAGAATGCCTCCTTGTTCATGATGTTTGACCTCAGATGTCTTTTTTCTACAGAGCATCTCAAGAGCTGGTGTTCTGCCAGGCGCTCTGGAAAGCACCGCTCTGATAGGATTACATTTAGAATGTCAAAGTTCAAAACCATTTCAGAAAATAAGAGCAGGCGAAACGTATTTCTCTAAGGCAAAGGGCAGATGAGAAAGAGAGCAGCAAGGGGCATTAAAGCTGAGAGCACAAAGCATGACAGCACAGAGGGACAAGAAATGGACTAAACCCACTTATTAAAATATCAAGATTCTCCCTGGTGAGCTGCTTACAAAAATACCCAAAGGGGAAAAACAAGGACAGGAAACAAGAAAAAGATGAACAAATGCACAACGTGCAAATGTTAGCACATAAAGAGAAGAAACGGAAATAGAATTTCCAAGAAATTGAATTCTAAGTAACTACTATGTAATGGGGCAAATAGGGCCATTTTTAATGGACATAAAACCCAATCCGATATGAGAAGATAATGATAGTAGAGCTTTACACGCTGGCTTAAGCCAAATAAAGCAAAAATTATTGTAATTGCAAAGGACATTGAACAGAAGAGCAATTGTAAGATTTTAAAGCAATATTGTCAGCTCAGAAGAGATCAAACACAAATATTGACATAAGAGATTTGCTCAATGTAATTAATAAGAAATTTATAGACATGTCATAATTTTTTTTTACAAATAAATAATTGGCTTTATTTCCTGTTTTTAATATCCATGAAATTTAAAAACTTGAGTACATGCTTCCTTCGGCAGAGCTCATATATTCCCCAAAGGAGTGTACTAGCACTTTTTTTTTTTTTTACCACGACACAGAAAACCTACAAACTAATAATATGGGCTCAAAAGAAAGTACCAAGTCACTCAGCAATCTAATTAGAGAAAGCAGTTACAGTTGCCTGTACACCCTGGATATCCTTTTAAAATGGATAACCAGCAAGGACCTCCTGTAGAGCACAGGGAACTCTGCTCAAGTTATGTGGCAGCCTGGAGGGGAGGGGAGTTTGGGACAGAATGGATACATGTATATGTATGGCTGAGTCCCCTCAATGTTCATCTGAAACTATCACCCATTGTTAATCAGCTATACCCCAATACAAAATAAAAAGTTTGAATAAATACATAAAGGTGAAAGTCACTTGCCTAGAAACCTGTAGGAGTAAGAAATAAATAAAAATATACAATGGTGAGCTACTTAGAGGAGAACGAAACTGAGAACACATCATTTCAAAATAGCACATGTCATTGCCACTGAGATAATCAGAAGGAAAGGCACATTTTCTAAAAATTCACTTCAGGTTTTCTTTTTTGTTTTTAAACAAAATTAGTCCTAAGGACACCTAGAGAAGAAAAAAAATACAGAAAAAATTAATTAATTGGAAAAAAGATGGAATCCATAAGTATAACCAAGAGATGCTTCCTTTTATAAATTAACAAAATAGTCAAAACTTTATCAAATCTAATTTTTAAAAATCCAAAATATAAAGAAATAAAATAGAAATTTGTAAGTTGTTATTAAAAAATGTATGACACTTTCTTAAATATGAGTCTACTTAGCAAAGTTGTGCAGTGATAAACTTGAAAATATGAAAAGAAATATCTTGGGCAAATTTTTAAATAACAAGACTAGTAATCAAAGAATATTGTAGAAGTTTGAACAAATTGTTCCTTACAGGCTGTGGTTTTAGTCATCCTTTAAAGCAAATTGCAATGATAATAAATAGAAAATCTGTGAAATGGTAACTAAACTTGATTTCAACATTTGACAAGCAAGTATGGCAACTATAAAGCAGCTTCATATTTGGCAAGAATGTAAAGATTCTAAGTAAAAATCCTGCTACACACCTGTGTTCTAGATCTGAACACACACACATACACATAGATTATACAGAATTTATTCTGGGAATGGGATAAAATGTAAATTATGCATATATTAATAGTTTTTAAAGAAAAAATATATAAAGCCCTTTCAAAAGGTATTGAAATGCATTTGATACATTTCAGTTCCCTTCTCAGATCTAACTCTTTGGAAACCAGGACTGAGCAGATTCTTGCCTCACAGATTAAGAACAATCATTTTAAGACAATGGTCATGATCACAGTTGGTGATTCACTTGAGGCGCTCAGTGACATCAGGATAAAACGAGAACTGTGACCGTGGCTACGAATTTTTCCATTTTAGGAGAGGGCTTCAATTCTGAAATAGTCTGAGAAGAAGAAACACCTTGAACTCAACCCTAAAGAAGCAGCTAGAAATATCTACATTTAGAACATATTCTACAAAACAACTAGTGTGTATTCTTCAAAACAGTACCATGCAAAACAAAAATGAAGATTCAGATTATTTATTATAATAAAGATATTATTATTACATAATGATAGATAATAAAGGCATATATATTATATAATAAGGATATCTTTATTATTATAAAGATAATAAAAGATTTATTCAGATTAAAGGAGACTAAAGATACACGACAACTAAATGCCATATGTGATCCTAGATGAGGGGAAAATGCTTTTACAGAGGCATTACTTGGACAACTGGTGAAATTTTAATATGGATTATATGTCATACCAGTTCAGTCGCTCAGTCATGTCCGACTCTTTGCAACACCATGAACCACAGAACACCACGCCTCCCTGTCCATCACCAACTCCCAGAGTCCACCCAAACCCATGTCCATTAGTCGGCGATGCCATCCAACCATCTCACCCTCCGTCGTCCCCTTCTCCTCCTGCCCTCAATCTTTCCCAGCATCAGGGTCTTTTCCAATGAGTCAGTTCCTCACATTAGGTGGCCAACGTATTGGAGTTTCAGCTTCAACATCAGTCCTTCCAATGAACACCCGGGACTGATCTCCTTTGGGATGGACTGGTTGGATCTCCTTGCAGTCCAAGGGACTCTCAAGAGTCTTCTCCAACAACACAGTTCAAAAGCATCAATTTTTTGGCACTCACTTTCTTTATAGTCCAACTCTCACATCCGTGCATGACTACTGGAAAAAACATACCCTTAACTAGATGGACCTTTGTTGACAAAGTAATGTCTCTGCTTTTTAATATGCTGTCGAGGTTAGTCATAACTTTCCTTCCAAGAGTAAGTGTCTTGTAATTTCATGGCTGCAATAACCATCTGCAGTGATTTTGGAGCCCAGAAAAATAAAATTAGCCACTGTTTCCACTGTTTCCCCATCTATTTGCCATGAAGTAATGGGACCACATGCCATGATCTTCGTTTTCTGAATGTTGACCTTTAAAGCCAACTTTTTCACTCTCCTCTTTCACTTTCATCAAGAGGCTTTTTAGTTCTTATTCACTTTTTGCCATAGGGGTGGTGTCATCTTCATATCTGAGGTTATTGATATTTCTCCCGGCAATCTTGATTCCAGCTTGTGTTTCTTCCAGTCCAGCATTTCTCATGATGTACTCTGCATAGAAGTTAAATAAGCATGGTGACAATATACAGCCTTGACGTACTCCTTTTCCTATTTGGAACCAGTCTGTTGTTCCATGTCCAGTTCTAACTGTTGCTTTCTGACCTGCATACAGATTTCTCAAGAGGCAGGTCAGGTGGTCTGGTATTCCCATCTCTCTCAGAATTTTCCACAGTTTATTGTGATCCACACAGTCAAAGACTTTGGCATAGTCAATAAAGCAGAAATAGATGTTTTTCTGGAACTCTTGCTTTTTCCATGATCCAGCGAATGTTGCCAATTTGATCTCTGGTTCCTCTGCCTTTTCTAAAACCAGCTTGAACATCTGAAAGTTCACAGTTCACGTACTGCTGAAGCCTGGTTTGGAGAATTTTGAGCATTACTTTACTAGCGTGTGAGATGAGTGTAATTGTGTGGCAGTTTGAGCATTCTTTGGTATTGCCTTTCTTTGGGATTGGAATGAAAACTGACCTTTTCCAGTCCTGTGGCCACTGCTCAGTTTTCCAAATTTGCTAACATATTGAGTCCAGAACTTTCACAGCATCATCCTTTACTGGACTGGAATGGGGGAATTTAACTCAGATGACCATTATATCTACTACTGCGGGCAGGAATCTCTTAGAAGAAATGGAGTAGCCATCATAGTCAACAAAAGAGTCCAAAATGCAGTACTTGGATGTAATCTCAAAAATGACAGAATGATCTCTGTTTGTTTCCAAGGCAAGCCATTCAATATCACAGTTATCCAAGTCCATGCCCTGACCAATAACGCTGAAAAAGCTGAAGTTGAATGGCTCTATGAAGGCCTACAAGACCTTTTAGAACTAACACCCAAAAAAAGATGTCCTTTTCATTATAGGGGACTAGAATGCAAAAGTAGGAAGTCAAGAAACACCTGGAGTAACAGGCAAATGTGGCCTTGGAGTACACAATGAAGAAGGGCAAAGGCTAACAGAGTTCTGCCAAGAGAACTGGTCATAGCAAACACCCTCTTCCAACAACACAGGAGAAGACTCTACACATGGACATCACCAGATGGTCAACACCAAAATCAGATTAATTATATTCCTTGCAGCCAAAGATGGAGAAGCTCTATACAGTCCACAAAAACAAGACCGGGAGCTGACTGTGGCTCAGATCATGAACTCCTTATTACCAAACTCAGACTGAAATTGAAGAAGGTGGAGAAAACCACTGGACCATTCAGGTATGACCTAAATCAAATTCCTTATGACTATACAGTGGAAGTGAGAAATAGATTTAAGGGACTAGATCTGATAGACAGAGTGCCTGATGAACTATGGATGGAGGTTCGTGACATTGTACAGGAGACAGGAATCAAGACCATCCCCAAGAAAAAGAAATGCAAAAAAGCAAACTGGCTGTCTGACGAGGCCTTACAAATAGCTGTAAAAAGAAGAGAAGCAAAAAGCAAAGGAGAAAAGGAAAGATATACCCATTTGAACGCAGAGTTTCAAAGAATAGCAAGGAGAGATAAGAAAGCCTTCCTCAGTGACCAAGGCAAAGAAATAGAGGAAAACAATAGAATGGGAAAGACTAGAGATCTCTTCAAGAAAACTAGAGAACCCAAGGGAAAATTTCATGCAAAGATCAGCTCATTAGAGGACAGAAATGGTATAGACCTAACAGAAGCAGAAGATATTAAGAAGAGGTGGTAAGAATACACAGAAGAACTGCATAAAAAAGATCTTCATGATCCAGATAATCATGATGGTGTGATCACTCACCTAGAGCCAGACATCCTGGAATGTGAAGTCAAGTGGGCCTTAGGAAGCATCACTATGAACAAAGCTAATGGAGGTGATGGAATTCCAGTTGAGCTATATGTCATATAATAGCAATAAAAAATGTTAAATTCCTTGCATTTAATAATATTGTGATTTTGAAAGAAAATGCTTTTGCTTAGGCATTCATACTTAAGTATTTAGAGATGTGTTTAGACTTGAAGTATTTAGAGATGAAGAGACTTACTCTCAAATGATATACAAAAAGGTCATAGATATTATAGATAGAACAAATGTGGCAAATTGCTAACAACTGATGAATCAAGATGAGGAGATATATGGGTATCTATTAGATACTTATTGCAACTCTTTTTTTACAGATTAAACAGCTTGTTTAATAAAATATTAAATTTTTTAAGCAAAATGCATTCTTAAAAAACAAAAAAATATAGACAATTGGACAAAAGTTACTGGATAAATGGCTGATAACTACTTGAAAGATGAGTCCATGTAATTAGTCATTAGGGACAGAATTAATGAAACACAAACAGTGGCTTTTGTGGAATATTATACATCAATGAAAATGAATAAACAATTGCTAATTATAACAATATGGGTGAAACTCCCAAACCTAACAATGAAGAAAAGAGTAAAAGCAGAAAAAAGCATATATAGTCTATTGTTTCACTTATATAAACTTTAAATATAGGCAAAACTCATTTATGGAGTCAGAAATTAGAGGGCATGGGATTCAGCAGTCTACTTCTAGGTATGTGTTGTGGTTGCTGCTTGGTCTCTGAGTTGTATCTGTCTCTTTTGTGTCCCCAGGGACTGTAGCCTGCCAGGCTCCTCTCTGTCCATGGGATTTCACAGACAAGAATACTGTAGTGGTTTGGGTACATATCCTAAGGAATGAAATCAGTATCTCAAAGAGATGTCTGCACACCCATGTTTAATGAATCATTATTCACAACAGCCAAGGCATGGAAACGTGTGTCCATCAGGGATGAATGGATGAAGAAGATATGGTATATACTGATATATACACAGCAGAATATTATTTGACCTTTAAAAAGAACAAAATCCTGTCGTTTGTGACAACATAGAAAATCCTAGAAGACATTGCTGCTGCTGCTAAGTTGCTTCAGTCGTGTCCAACTCTGTGCGACCCCATAGACGGCAGCCCGCCAGGCTCCTCTGTCCCTGGGATTCTCCAGGCATTAGGCTAAGTGAAATAAGGCAGGCACAGAAAGGCAAAAACAGTGCGATCTCATTTACATGTAGAATCTTAAAAAGTCTAATTCATAGAAGCAGAGTTTAGAATGGTGGTTGTCAGGGACTGGAGAAGAGGAGGGGGGGCGGATAGGGGAGTTGCTGGATGAAGGGCCCTAAGTTTCGTGTTACATAGGATAAGTAAGTCTGGAGATCTAAAGTACAGCATGGTGACTAATGTTAATAATACAGTATTGTATATTTGAAATCTGCTAAGAGAACAGATCTTAAATGTTCTCACACAAAAGAAGAGAGGTAACTATATGAGGTGATGGATATGTTAATTAGCTTGATTGCAGTCAATATTTCACAATGTATAAGTGAAACATAGGGGCTTCTCTGATGGCTCAGTGGTAAAGAACTTGCCTGCTTGCAAAGCAAGAGACGCATGAGATGTAGGTTCAATCTCTGGGTTGGGAAGATCCCCTGGAGGAGGAAATGGCTGCTCACTCCAGTATTCTTGCCTGGAAAATCCCATGGATAGAGGAGACTGGTGGGTTACAGTCCAAAGAATCTTAAAGAGTTAGATGGGACCGAGCGACTTGAGCATGCGCACATATCAAAACATCACATTGTATGCCATAAATATGTGTAATTTTTGCTGATTATAACTCAATAAAGCTGATAAAAAAGAAATTAGGGGCAGAAGGGGCTTGTAGGGTGCTGATGGTGTTCTGATTCCTGCTCCAGGTAATGGATACATCAAGCGATTCTCAATGCTAAAATCTATCAGGCTGTACACTTATTATTTGCGGGTTTTTTTCCTATAAAAAAACTAATGGTTTCTTTAAAAAAGAAGTGGAAATACTATCATCCTGCACTGGAAGAAAAAACACGTATGAGAAAACTTTTCAAAGTGAAAAGAAGTCCAGCAGAAATAACTTGCCAGCTTATCTCACTCTCACTCATTTCCTGGAGTACCAGCTGGATAATCCCCGTTATTAGCTCTGGAATAGTGAAAAGGTGAGTCACGCTGATTAATGCAACCTGGTTTTGAGAGGAGCTTTGAGTAATTCCCACATGAAGAGGAACCTGGAATTAATCATTGACTATTAAAGCTGTACAAGTGTTTGAATTAGTAGCCAACAAAATAAAACAAAGCCTATTAAAACATGCTTTTGAGCAGAAAATTTATGCTTCAGATATGTGTGTTCCAGACAAAACAAGTGTGTCATCCTGCCACGTGGAGCAGGCGGTCCACAGGGCATGCGCACGAGGGCCCCAAGGCCACCACAGCTTCCCAGACCCCACCAGGCTGCCACATGTACAAAGCTAGGCATTTCAGTCTTGAGATGTGGCGTTGCATGGATTACTTCTTTAAAAATCCTATTAGTCTCCTGTAGTCTGACTCTTACCTTTAGCATTGGTAGCTAACGACAGCAGAAAGTAACTATTTGTCACAAAGGCATGGTGACCCGTTAACCTGAAAAAGCAACAAAGTGGAGTTTAAGAACAGTCTCTAAAAACAAGTCCTCCCTCCGTCTTGCCATTATGTTCTGCAGTTGAAGGAGAGGAAGACTCGGAAACGTGGCCCCAGAAGGGTACCTACCAAGTCTTACTGAAGAGCAGTAGTTGGGTGGGTTCCCATAGTTTGGGGTTCACTCCGTGTCCAAAATCTTAGTTGGTCTGTGCACCCAGAGCAACTCATTCCATCCCAAATAAATTCAGCAAAACCTGGAGTCTGTTTGAAAAATGCCAACCTATAAGTGTAAAAAGGAACATGGAATGAACCTCGTAATGTTGAATGCATTTATGGCCATCCTACCCAAAAATCTAGATGAGAAAGAAAAATATAAATAGAAAGTTACTTTGTGAGCATGAAATCCCAACCAAAGGAACTCACTGCTGCTGCTGCAAAGTCACTTCAGTCGTGTTCGACTCTGTGCGACCCCATAGACGGCAGCCCACTAGGCTCCCCCATCCCTGGGATTCTGCAGGCAAGAACACTGGAGTGGGTTGCCATTAGATGCTCTTAATGACTAAAGTAAGAACCTGGAACAGGCTGGAGAACAGAATTCAGGTACATATGGTGTGAGTCAGGCTCTCCTCTACACAAGGCAAAATTCAAAAGTGAATTTTGGTTTTGCTTTTTCTGTTTGTGTGACCTTGAGTAAGTCATTTAGTCTACATCAGGGTCCCAGCCTCCAGGATCTAATGCCTGATGATCTGAGGTGGAGCTGATATTAAAAAAAAAAAAAAAGTACACAATAAATGTAATGTGCTTGAATCATCCGGAAACCATTTCCCCTCTGTCCCTACCCCGGTCTGTGGAAAAACTGTCTTCCACAAAACTAGTCCCTGGTGCCAAAAAGGTTGGGGGCCACTGCAGTATGTGACATGGGTTCCCAATCTGCATACCTATTTGTTGGGAAGTAGGATTTTGGGAAGATTAAGGAGACAATGTTATGATAACTCTGCAGACATGACCGTTCACACTCTGGCCTGCCTGCTGCCTCTTCTCAGGGCTGAAGCTCTCACCTGGAGGCTGCATCCTCCGGAAGTCCTCATCCATCCTTAGCAGTGCTGGGCATATACCTGTCCCAGAGCATGATGTCATCTGCATCCATGCTGTTCCTGTAAACAAACTTCCCTCCAGGGTGTCAGGCTCTCCCTCAGACATACAGGCCACGAGATTCTGGTCTCCCCACAGTGCCTTCTGTGCTAGTCCAGTTAATGCAACAGGCTTCCCATGTGGTCCCCAGGTCCACTCCCCAGTCTCTTTGTTACATTGGTTTTTATCAGTTCCGTTACACTTGGCTGGATCCTGATGGCCTTTCTATACCTTACCAGTTTCTTTTTCCTAGATTTCCACTGACACTTTGCCCCAAGCCAGTGTCTGGGCTTCTGCCCAGTGTTGGAACTCTCTGGAAACAAGTACAAAACTCTCATGTGTGGCATGAAGTACACTGACGTTCAACATTAGCCCCACTCAAGGCCACATTTGCTATGTATCAGTTGACTGTGTCCATAATTCTGAATAACAAACAACCAGAGAGTCCGCAGGTCGGCCGGGAGTTAGCTGGTCCAGGCTCCGCTGAATAGGCTCTGGGGTGGCACTGCCCAGCGTGGGTCTCATCCTCCTCCCAGAAGCCGCAGGTCAGCTGAGTCGTAAGTTTCCTTGGGTGGTGCAGAAGCACAGAGGTGTGAGCAGAAATGCACATGCCGGGCACCTGCTGCACCCAGTCCACTTGATTTCCACTGGCCAAAGCAAATCAAACATGGAGGTTCCTCAAAAAATTAAAAGGACAGCTGCCAAGGCTTCCCTGGTGGCTCAGTGGTAAAGAATCCAACAGCCAATGCAGGGGACAGGGGTTCTATCCCTGGTCCGGGAAAATCCCACATGCCGCAGAGCAACAAAGTCCGTGCATCACAGCTACTGAGCCTGTGCTCTAGAGCCTGGAAGTCACAACTATTGCAGCCAGAACTCGCAACTACTGCAACCCGTATGCCCTAGGACCCGTGGTCCGCAACGAGAAGCCACTGCAATGAGACCTGAGTACCTCAACTAGAGAGCAGCCTCTCACTACACAGCTGGAGAAAAGCCTGAGCAGCAGTGAAAATCCAGCACTGACAATAAGTAAATAAAATTACATATTTAAAAAATACAACCATCATACAATCCAGCAATTCCACTTCTGGATATACATCCAAAGGAAATGAAATCAGGGTCTCAAAAAGCCATCTACACCCCTTGTCCACTGAGGATTTTCATAAAAGTCAACTCAAGTGCTCATGAACAGATGAATGAGTAAAGAAGATAAGGTGTATAAACACAATGGAATATCCTTGCACTGTGGGAAGGAAAGAAACCCTATTACTTGTGACAACATGGGTGCACCCTGAGGGCATTATGAGAAGAGAAATAAGTCAGAGAGAGATGAATACTGTGTTGTCACTTATATGTAGAATCTAAAAACGCTGAACTCATAGAAACAAAGAGTAGAAAAGTGGTTACCAGGGCTGAGGAGTCGGGGGAAAGGAGAAATGCCAGTTGAAAGGTACACACATCCAGTTATAAGATGAAGATGGCTCAGTGGTAAAGCATCAGCCTGCCAAGCAGAAGACTCAGTTTGGTCCCTGGCTTGGGAAGAACCCCTGGAGTAGGAAATGGCAACCCACTCCAGTATTCTTGCCCAGGAAATCCCATGGACAGAGGAGCCTGGCAGGCTACAGTCCATGGGCTCACAAAAGAGCTGGACAGGGCTTAGTGACTAAACACACAAGGTGAATATGTTCTGAGACTGTAATGGTTACAATGGTGAGTATAGCTAACAATACTGTATTATACACTTGAAAGTTGCTAAGAGAATAATTCTTAAATGGTCTCACCACACACACAAAATGGTAATAAGGTGATGGAGGGGTAACTAACCCTATCATGGTAATCATGTCACAATATACACACATATGAAATCATCACATTGTACATCTTAAACTTACACAATATTTTATGTCAAATATATCTCAATAAAGCTGGAAAATGAAACATAGTGTGAATGTTATGAAAAAGAGTATTTCATAATGTTGATTATAATGCTGGCAAAACTAAGAGTAGTTCTGATAACTCTGGTACTTTTCTCTATTTTCTATAGTCAAAGTGTATTTTTTAACATCAAAAGCATTACTGAAATACCAAAAGAAGAAAAATAGGCAGGGAGAGAAAAAGACTTCTTTGTCCTCAACCATCAAATATAAGTCCTGGCTTCCCTTTCAAGGGACCACCGTGGGTCATGCATCTGCCCCTAGGTCTAGTTACAGACTGAGGAGCTGGCTCCTGAACAATCGCTGTGGCAAGCAGGATGAGAGACTATAAGACTGTCTTAATCCATGAATATAGAAATGGTATCAGCTAAACCAGGCGGCTCCTCCCAGTGGTGGGATGGATGTTTGAGAGGACACCGTGACCATTCCTCTTAAATTCTCCTTCTGTGCGCTATGTTCTGGGTTGTATATCACCTCACCATGTCTAATCCAGAACCCATGACCTTATTTGGAAATAGCATCTTAGCAGATATACCCAAGTTGATAAGGTTATACTGGGCTAAGTGGGTGCTAATCCAGTGGCTGATGTCCTTATAGGAAGGAAGTTTGGAGACAGATTCTCAGGGAGGATACCACGTGATGATTGGATGCAGAGAAGGGGATGATGTAGCCACAAGCCAAGGAATGTTGAGGATTCCTGGCAGCCACCAGAAGATGAAAGATAGACTTGGAATGGATCGCCCCACAAAGCCTCCAGATCTGTGAGAGAAGACTCTTACCTGATGCTATAAGCCACCCAACTCACAGTACCTTGTTAGAGTGGCCAAACAGGAAGGAACACTGAGGCAACATGAAGACCAGTTCTGTGTAATCTGGATCTCCAAGTAGACCCTTCCTCTTGACTTCCAACAAGCACACAGATTTGCCCTGTTTATATATAAACCAAGCTTCCCTGGTAGCTCAGATGGTGAAAAAAAAAAAAAAAAAAAACCCGCCTACAATGCAGAAGACCTGAATTTGATCTCTGGATTGGGAAGATCTCCTGGAAGAGGGCATGGCAACCTACTCTAGTATTCTTGCTTGGAGAATCTCTATGTCCAGAGGAGCTTGGTGGGCTACAGTCCATAGGGTCGCAAAAAACTGGACATGATTGAGTGACTAAGCACACATATATTCCAATGGTCCTTTTAGAAATGGAAAGAGTACACCTGGAAGCATGGTCTTTATTTCTGAGTCTTTTTGCTCTAGAAAAATGCATTAAATGGAAGGAAAATAAGCCTGGAAAACTTTTACTGAAATGCTCAAGTTCAAGGGATGGATTCCTTGAACTTGAAGCTACAATGTGTTTTTCTGTGTGTACATGCAGTTTTGTGAATATGTCGGAAGGAGAGAGGCTGGGGGCAGAAGGCAGGGAGTGAGGGAGATATATTGAGAAAGAGAGAGAAAGGGAACAGGAAGACATTTTCTCTCAAGCAATTCACTTATCAGTAGTAAAAATAGCTGTGGATTCTGTTCCAGCCTGCACAGTCTGCCTTGTAATCCTCTGCTGTATTATTTGGAATATAGATTTAAGCATCCTTTTCTCATGTAAGTCTAATTTATATCAAGAACAACTATATAAAGAAACTCTTGTACCATTTTTCTTTTTAGCTAGTGGCAGGGAAAGTCATCCTTCAAAGCTTTTGACAGATGGAGTGTTTTAGTTTTAAGCTCATACTAAGTTGGTCAACTGACCAAAAGGGTTCACTGAAGCAGGATGTAAATTTCAGACATAAGTTTCTCAGAAAGAGACAGAGATCTTTTTCAATGGGCTTTCATTGGATGGCAAGTACAAGTTTCAACATGGTTCCAGCTAGATTTGCATATAATTTCACTTTACCGCAAAGCGAGGAACATGGAAACTTCCTGTGGGTCATATGAGGCAGTTACAATAAAGAGTTGATCCAAATTAAAGAATGTATTAATTAAACAAGGATTTGTTTCACATTGATTGCAGCCTCTATATTATGGAATGATTTGCCTTTCCAGAGAAGGTAGAAAAAATAGATCTACTGTTTTATATATAGAAAATTCATAATCAGTTGGGCAGAGGAATTCTAACCAGCTCTTTAAATATGCTCTAATTATAAAGGCATGGCAGGTTATGTTAAAGTAAAATTATTCATGACATTTGTTAAAGAACAGCGAGGCAGACTATTTAGGAGGCAAGGAGCAGGGTGGGATCAGTGGATGGAAAATTACTAAGAGAAAGCATCAGAAGTAAGAGATTCTGGTCAAAGAGACTTGATAAAATTTTTGCTGGAGGCAAGCCAGGGTGATTAAGATATCTAAACTGGGGTGTAGGAGGGATTTGATCAGATGTTCAGGGTGGCCAGATATCAAATGTTTGTTTGTTCAGTCACCAAGTCATGCCCGACTCTTTGTGACCCAGTGGACTGCAGCACACCAGGCTTCTCTGTTCCTCACCATCCCCAGGAGTTTGCCCAAGTCCATGTCCATTGAATCAGTGATGCTATCTAACCATCTCATCCTCTGCTGCCCTCTTCGCCTTCTGCCTTCAATCTTTCCAGACATCAGAGTCGGCTCTTCACATCAGGTGGGCAAGGTATTGAAGCTTCGGCTTCAGCATAAGTCTTTCCAATGAATATTCAGGGTTGATTTCCTTAAGATTGACTGGTTTGATCTCTTTGCCATCCAAGATGCCAAGTAAAGAAAAAAATCCATTTTCTTTTACTCACAGCACTTCTTCCATGATAGCTCAGTTGGTAAGGAATCCGCCTGCAATGAGGGAGACCTGGGTTCAATGCCTGGGTTGGGAAGATCCCCTGGAGCAGGGAACAGCTACCCGCTCCAGTGTTCTGGCCTGGAGAATACCATGGACAGTATAGTTCATGGGGTCGCAAGAGTTGGACACGATTGAGCACTTTCACTTTCACAGCACTTCTGCCAACAAATGTGTGGTGGTTTTTTTCTACACACTGATCAATTCTGCAGCTCTCCAGATACCGATGGGGTATAGGACCCTATAATTCAGTTCTGACATAAACTGCCTGGTATTACTGCATCCCCTACAAGTTAAGGGGTCAGCCCCACAAGTCTGCCCACACAGCAGATGTTGGTCACAAGTCCCAGAATATTACCTGCACTTCTGACCAAATGGCTATAAATCAGGGGCTCCCATCATCCCCTTCTGGGTTTAGTAATTTGTTGGAGAAATGGCTTACAAAACCCAGGAAATTGCTTTACTTCCTATACCCATTTATTATGAAGGGTGTACCTTAGGAGCAGCCAGATAGAAACAAGGGGTAGGGGCAGGCATGGGGGTGGGGCAGAGCTTTCAGACTCTCTCTGGATGAGGCCCCCTCCCAGCACCTCCATGTGTTCACCAACCTGGAAGCCCTCCCAACCCCATCACATGAGCTATTTGATGGAGGCCCGGCTGATCAAATCATTGACCATTCATAATTAATTCCACCTTCAGCCCTTCTCCTCTCTACTCATTGGAAATGACTGTAATGCTGGGAAAGATTGAAGGCAGGAAGAGAAGGGGAAGACAGAGGATGATAAGGTTGGATAGCATCACCAATTCAATGGACGTGAGTTCAAGCAAATTCTGGGAGATAGTGAAGGACTGAATGACATGGAAGCCTGGCATACTGCAGTCCACAGGGTGGCAAAGAGTTGGACATGACTTAGAGCCTGGACAATGAACAAGTTGTTCTGGCAACAAATATGTTCTGGCACTCGCTACTAGCACCCAAGTTCTATGCAGTTTTGATGTAAGAATAGCTAAATAAAAAGATTTTTCTTCTCCCTGTACGAAGAGCATAGATTCACAGAACAACAAAATGGCCATTTTCAGTGCCAAAAACTAGAGCAGTGATTTTCTGCATCTTCAAAACTCATAATGATGGGCCTAAATCTTTGGATATTTTTCAGATGAGAACAGTCAACAAACTACCAAGAAGCAGTTTCTGTGATGAGCATGCAATTCCTTTATAAACAGGAAAAAATAGATTTAAATGTCACGATGCACAATTCTGAATGTACCACATGGTCTTAATAACTATAAGACAAAAACTGAACTTATAAAAAGATTTGAAGGAAATGCACTCAACCGTTAACTATGCTTATCTTTGGTGATAAACATTTTTACAATTTTTCTACTCTTGTTTCAAGGTTTTAAAAAAAAATCTAAGCATTACTTTGATAACAGAAGAAAAAAATTTATTTAACTTGCAAAAGCAAGAGAACAAGCAAAGAAGTGAACCATGTGTTGTTTCCAACACCACCAGTAAAAGACCGAGAAGCCATGGGGACTGGAGACTGTCTTGAACTCACGTCTGTGGTCCAGGGCAGGGTCCCCTCTAGGGTAGGAGATGGTCAGAGGTGGCAGCAAGAAGACCACTTAGAAATTAGTTCTTTGAGTTCTGCCAACATCGTCCTGACAGTCACTACCTGCCCCTTTAGTGCAGAAATCAGTCGCTGCTGCCTGTTCCATTGGTTACAGGGTCCACAAGCATAGGTAGGAGTTGGAGGGACTTGGAGGCTGATCCTAGCACTAGCAGAAAAGAACTTGCCTATCAATGCAGAAGGTGCAAGAGATAAGGGTTTGATCCCTGGGTCAAGAAGATCCTCTGGAGGAGGACATGGCAACCCATGCCAGTATTCTTGCCTGGAGATCCCCATGGACAGAGGAGCCTGGTGAGGTCACAAAGAGTAGTTGAGCGTCCTTTGTTGGCTGCCCCCAAATGGTAATTTTAAAGGCAACTCCTCGTAATTGTGCATTATGTTTTGGATGGGGAGTTAGAAAGATAAACCTGCCAAGATCCCTCGGTAGCCTGGTGTCCCCCAAAGTCCTGGAAACCCCAGGGAGTTGCAAAGAGCCAGACAAGCCTGAGTGCACACACATACCAGGAAAAGATATGGCCACAATGTGGCAGGTACACACACAAGCCTTGTCTTGTGATGCTTTGACAGCAGGGAAAGTCCCTGAGGCAGGAGCTAGTCTGAGCCCTCCTCAGTAGGAGGAGGCAGGGAACTCAGGGAGAGAGGGAGCATACATGTCTAGGTGAGAACAGAGAGGCTCTGCATCAGAGAGTTCTGAAAGCCAGTGGGGACTTAGGGCATTATGTTAATAACTATTGATACGGGCCCTATCTTATCAAGAGGTAAGAGCTCTCAGGTGAGGTTTCATAGGATTCTCAAAGAGGTAGGTTTTAAATTAATAAAAATTTTGCTTATTGGGGCTATTTTTAAAAAATAATTGGATATGTAAGATAGAGCTTCAGTTTAGGAAGGTGAAAAATTCAGGAGATGGATGATGGTGAGAGTTGCACAATGTGAATGTACTTAGGGCCACTAAGCTGAACAATTAAATATGTTTTAAAAAGCATATTTTATATTATGTGACTTCTACCACCGGAAAAAACTTTTTAAAAATTGAGTCTGGGAGTGAGTTTTGGCACTAATGTGTGTCTCATAGTGCAGTGAAGAAATAAACATTCTAGAGGCTGGTACACAGAGGCCAAACCAATCAATACTAAAGGAAATCAACACTGAATATTCATTGGAAGGTCTGTTGCTGAAGCTGAAACTCCAATACTTTGGCCACCTGATGCAAAGAACTGACTTATTGGAAAAGACCATGATGCTGGAAAAGACTGAGGGCAGGAGGAGAAGGGGGCAACAGAGGATGAGATGGTTGGATGACATCACTGACTCAATGGACATGAGTTTGAGCAAACTTCAAGAGATAGCAGAGGACAGAGGAGCCTGGCATGCTGCAGTCCATGGTGTCGCAAAGAGTTGGACATGACTTAGCGAGTGAACGACAAAAACACACAGAGACCATCTTTGGTTCATTTTATGCAACACTAGTGTATCAGCAGGACAAGGCGAAAGCCTGCTAGGTGGAGGTTGATGGGAAGAGGTGTACAGACTGGCCAGCTTCTCTCAAGCAATCACGTCTCCATTTCCACCTCCAAGCCACCAGTGCTGATGTCAACCCAAGGGACTGCCCTTTCCAGGGCTGCTTCTCCACAAGCAGAGGAGGAGACAAGGTCGTGGGGGCAGGAGGAGTGGTACTCACGGCCTATGATACAAGAGTCTCCACTCTGAACTTCGCCTTGACTTCCCAAAGTACTTGGGTCCACACACCCGAGGGCCTGGGCTTTGACATTTGTAACAGGGTGCTGTTTGCAAGAGACACTTGAGGAAAACACTACATGGAGCTTGAAAATGAAAGGATGGGAAAAGATAAGCCAATTAAATACCAGGAGAAGGCAAAGATACAAAATACAATATCTGATGAAAAAGAACTTAAAGAAAATAGTGCTATAAGGAGCAAAGAAGGATGTTTGATAAGCTGCATATTAGTAAAAGGCACTACAGAATAAAAAGGTATATCTCTCACAAACATATATGCATCAAATAATCCAGCCTCAAAATCTGAGATGCAGCAAATGACAGAAGGGCAGAAAAATCAGCAAACCAACAGTAATGGAGAGTTTAACACATCTGTTCCTGAAAATGATAGACATAGTAGGCAAAATTTTTAAATTAAAAATAAAAATCATAGATACCAAAGACATTCACAGTACCATTAGTAAACCTGAACTACTAGATGTATGCAGAATGCAGTACCAAATAAATAATACATGTTCTTTTCAACCAAATCTAAAACACAAAAATATACATGCATTTATCATAAAAGATGTAATAAGAAATTACATACATTAATTTCATACTGTTCGATGCTTTTGAACTGTGGTGTTGGAGAAGACTCTTGAGAGTCCCTTGGACTACAAGGAGTTCCAACCAGTCCATCCCAAAGGAAATCCTGAATCAGTCCTGAATATTCATTGGAAGGACTGATGCTGAAGCTGAAACTCCAATACTTTGGCCCCCTGATGAGAAGAACTGACTTTTTGGAAAAGACCCTGATGCTGGGAAAAATTGAAGGCAGGAGGAGAAGGGGACAGCGGACAATGAGATGGTTGGGTGGCATCGCGGACTCAATGGACATGACTTTGAGTAAACTCCGGGGGGTTGGTGATGGACAGGGAGGCCTGGCATGCTGCAGTCCATTGGTTCACAAATGTAGGACAGGACTGAGCAGCTGAACTGAATTCAACTTAATGTTTACATAATGTGTTCTCCAGCCACAGTGCAACACAATTAAAAAATAACAATTAAAGTCTAGAGTTAAGGAAATTATAAATTAAGACATGTTAAACTAAATGAAGGTGAAAACACTTCATCTCAAAAATATGAGACAGACCTAAAATAGTATCTTAAGAGACATTCATCACTTTAAATACCATTATCAGGAAATAAGGTTTCGCTGGTGGCTCAGTCAGTAATAATTCCCCTGCAATGCAGGAGGTGTGGTTCGATCCCTGGGTCAGGAAAATCCCCAGGAAAAGGGAATGGAAACCCAGGTCAGTATTCTTGCCTGGAGAATCCCATGGACAGAGAATCCTGGAGGGCTATAGTCTGAGAAGTGGCAAAGAGTCGGACACAACTGAGCAACTAACTCACCACCACCATCGGGAAATAAGCAAGTTAAAAGTAAATTGATGAAGTTATCAACTCAGGAAGCTGAAAAAAAAAAAACCCAACAGAACAAACTGAAATAATAATAATAGAAGAAAATAATGCAGGTAGTGGCAGATGTCAATCAAATGGAGAATGATCCAACAACAGAGAAGATTCACAAAACGAAAAGCTGACTTTTCTAAAAGATTGTTAAAATAAACAACCTCCAGCAAGGCTGATCAAGCAGAAAAGAAAGAAAGAGGGAAAAGATGCGAATAGTCAAAATAAAGAATGAAAAATAACTACAGTCTAACAGGTTTAAAAACAATAAAAAGCATCTTGTAAGCATATACACAATTTAATATGTGGAAACCTGGGTGGATATGTTCCCAGGGGTAAGGGGAGGCAAGAAAATGTCAAATTGGAGCAAGAAGAAATAAAACATGTATAGAATGATAATATTAAATACACTGAAATTGTCCTTAAAGACCTTGAAAATTGCTCAGTCGTGTCTACTCTTTGCAACCCTGTGGACTATAGCCTGCCAGGCTGCTCTGTCCATAGAATTCTCCAAGCATGAATACTGGAGTGAATTGCCATTCCCTTCTCCAGGAAATCTTCCTGACCCAGGGATTGAAACCAGTTCCCCTGCATTGCAGGTAGATTCTTTACCATCTGAACCTCTCCCCTAAACCCAGCTCCAGATAGTTCCTTTGATGAGTTCTACCTAACTTTCAAGAAATAGTTAATTTTTATTTCTATTGACACAGCTAGTTAATAGAATCGAACCAGGGTCTCCCACATTGCAGGCAGATTCTTTACCAGCTGAGTCACAGGGAAGCCCAAGAATACTGGAGTGGGTAGCCTATCCCTTCTCCGGCAAATCCTCCTGACCCAGGAATTGAACCAGGGTCTCCTGAATTGCAGGCAGATTCTTTACAAATTGAGCTATCAGAGAAGCTAGTTAATAGAAATAGAAATAGTTAATTTCCTTTTCCGTATATACAACTGTTACACAAGTTGTTCCAGAAAGCAAAAGAAGGAGTAAGATGCTTTTAAAAGTCATCTGTACTCTTTATTCCAAAATCAGATAAGGATGACACCAGAAGAGAAAACCATAGGCCCATTTCAGTTACAAACATAGGAGCAAAATCTCCAACTAAAATGCTCGGTGCCCAAATGCAGCAGTGCATTAAAACTAATTCATCAAAGTGAACTGACTCTGGATAAAAGGCTGTTTGAATAAAGACAATGAATTCGTGTTAAAGGCTTTAAAATGGCAGAACTCTTATGTAATGGAATATTCTTGATCTCAGTTTAAGAAGGCAAATTGAGACTATAATGTACAGCACTGTAGTAATTAATTTAATGGACTGCTGTTCCACAGACCTATACATTTACGTATGTCCTTAAAGAAATAATTCTAGAAATTAAATAGGTATATGTAGGATCTTTTTACTGTAACTTAAAAATCTGATTTTCTCTATATTTTTCTTTATATCAACTTTGAAGATAGTCAGCATAAATAAAATTGTAATTTAAAAAAATGAATCAGTGTAATTCACCACATTCATAGACACAGGAGGAAATCACACAGTTATCTCCAAACATGCTGAAAACGTATTTGGTAAGATTTGACAGCTCACAAACCTGGAAGAGAAAGGACTATCCTACTGGGTAAACACAAACATTGTTCAAATCTATCTATGGCAAATAGGCTTGCTGGAAACCTCTGGCTTCATTCTCTTTACGTTTGTGAACAACACAAAAATGTAAATTATTAATGCAAACCTTTGTATAAAACTGGAAGTCCTGGCCCAAACTGAAGAAAGAGCCATAAAAGATTAATTAGTAGACAAAACACAAAAGCTGTCATTCTTTGAGGGTGATGTCATCTTGTACCTAGAAAACAAAAGCAACAGATTTAACAGATTAAATATTAGAATTAATAAGCTAGTTTTATAGATATGCCGTATTAGAGATTAGTTTAAAAGTCAATGTAATTTATCAACATTAGCAATAGCCAGCTAAAACATAAAATAAGCGTTCACAAAAGCATCAAAACTTTTATACATATGTAGAGTTTAACTTAACCGAGAACACTCTAAATATCTAAAAGAACCAAAAGTAAACAAAGGTCATAGAAAATAATCTAGATAAATGGAGAGAAATTCTATACTCTTTCACAGGATAGTTTAACTCTATAAAGATAACATTTTCCACCAAATTTATCTACTCAAAGCAATACCAACCAAAATTGCAAGTGGATTTTCTCCAAAAAAAATATTACTAAAAATATAGACTTGAGAATAAAATTACATGAAAATAGACAAGCCATCTCTGAAGTTTTCTGACTCAGAAACAAATCCTACCGGCTATTTTCCCATTTTGAAGATTTTCAGCTCACCCTCGTCACTTTTGGAAACAGAATATAAAAGGAGGATCTTGCCCTAGCACATCTGAATACATATTACAACGTCAAAATAATAACTTTAAAACAACCAGTCTGACATTCGTTCAAGAACAGACAAACAGGTTAACAGAAAACATCAGAGAGCTGAGAGGGACATCCTCCTAGAAGCTTCCTCACTGTAACACCATGCCCCCACAAAAGCAGGACATTCAAAGGCCCCCAGATTCGTGCCCTCTTTCTCCCCAGCCCTGCTCCCCACCCCCTTTTTGAACATGACCATTTGCCTTTTCTCTGACCACTACCCTCTCTGAGAATGCTTGAGTTTAGTGCCAAAGTGGTCCCATAGATCACTTAGAATCTCATGATTATTTAAAGGACCAAATTGTGTGAAGATCAATCAAAAGCAGAGGAGATAGGAAGGAGCTCTGGCCTTTACCCACAATCTTTCCACCACTTTTATTTGCTGTCATTCAATCAGCCTTGGCTTTTCTGCTGGGTGTTTTTTCTCAGTCATTGCCATTACACTGAGGGCATTCGCAGAAAGAGGAAGGGAGCTTTAACTAGCATCTTACATCTCATATTGATCAACTGCTGTTGGAAGAAATTCCCTTAACTCACTGGCACTCCCTACCTCCCCCCTCTTAGGCTAGGTGCTGTATTAGTTGTCCAGGGCAGTGAAATGAGGTGCCACATGCTGGGTGGCTTAAAACAATGGACATTTATTCTCTTTCAGTTCTGGAGGCTGCCAGTCTGAAATCGAGGTCTCAGCAGAGTCAAACTCTTGCTGAGGGCTCTAGGAGAGAGTCTGTTCCAGGTCTCGGCCAACTTCCGGTGTTGCTGGCGGTCCTTGGCGTTGCTGGCTTGTTGGATCACTCCATTTCCGCCTCAGTTGTTACACTGCGGTGTCCCTTCGTGTCTGTCTCTGCTCTTCTAGACACACCAGTCATATTGGATTAATGGCCATCCCTACACCAATATGAGGGTTTCCCAGGGGGCGCTAGTGGTAAAGAGCCCACCTGCCAGTGTGAGAGAGCTGGGTTCCATCCCTGGGTTCGGAAGATCCCCTGGAGAAGGGCAGGGCAACCCACTCCAGTAATCTTGCCTAGAGAATTTCATGGACAGAGAAGCCTGGCAGGCTACAGTCTGTAGGGTCGCAAAGAGTCAGACATGACTGAAGTGACTTAGCTAATTCCATCTGCAATAACCCTATTTCCAAACAAGGTAACATCATGAGGTTCCGAGAAGGACATGAATTGGGGGGCAGCATTGTTTAGTCTAGTGCAGGTACACTTGGTTGGCTTAATTTTAGGTAAGACTGACTTTGGATTTTTCTAAATTATTAGGAACACATCTAACTCTTACGTGCTTCAGATGCTTTCCCCAATGAAACCATGATGCATTACACTAAATCAACAGACATTTGTGAATGTGGACGTTCGATAAACATTTATTAGGCATGCGCCACGTGCCAGGGACTGTGCTAAAGAGGAGGTTGAGGAGTTCATACTGCAAAGAGGGGGAGGAACGTATAAACAAACAAACAAAAATGATTGCAATAGATTGAAATAAATGCTAATATAAGGGGCACAGGGAAGGAAGTCTGGCCAGGTGAGAAAAGGCTGTATGGGTGGTGAAGCTTAGCAAGGATGAGGTGGAACTGACAATGAGTAAGAAACTCGGGGCAGCGGGACCAGCCCTTGCAAAGTCACAGAGAAGTAAAAGAACGTTCTTATCTAAGGAGCTACACCTGTTTCACATTGACCAGAGAGTCCGGAGTGTCTGGAGCAGGAAGAGATGAGTCTGTGAAGATGATCAAAAGCAAGAGGACAGATGAGGGTAGAGCTTCAGTTTGTAGGTGATGGTAGTGCTTTATGCAAGGGATTAAAACAAAACACCCTAATTTTTTTAAATGCACTTGTGGAAATAGCTATGGGGAGGATAGCTCACAGGGGAGGGGAATGGGGTTGAGAGACCTCAAGTGTAACAATGTCTTTAGGTTATTCCTGAAGAGAGAGGGGGCTGGCATGGTCTCAGCTGATAGGGTTGAGAGAGGAGAAGAAGTGTGGATTAAAGAGATTCAGGAGGAAACACTGATAGGATTGTAGGGAGGAGATGGGGAGAGCAGAGGTTCTCTTATGACTCCCTGGGCTCTAGTGAACACTGGTTATGGAGGTTCCATCAGCTAAGGCAGACAACTTAGGCAGAAGAGATTTTACAGTACGGCAAAGGCAGTGACTTCCAGTTTTAAGCTGACTGCATCTTCTTTGGTGCACAAGGTGAATTGGGGATGTTCAGGTAGACAGTTGGCTGCAATAATTGGGATATAGATGAAACACAGAAGATAAAATATTTACTTGAAAGCCACTGTGTTTTGGACATAGTCATGGATGTGCCCAGATTGAGTAGAATTATAGATGGAACACAGTGGAAGCTCAGAAAACTGAACAGGTGCAGCCCACAGGAGAAATAGCAGGTGAGGCCTGGAAAATTGCTCGGGATGAGGTAGGAGGTTAGGGGACGGGGACCTGGCAGGAGGTGGTTCTTGGACTCAAAACTGTGGGGAGTAAAGTGCATGGAAGATACTAGGCTCTAAGACGTGAGACGCATAGACACACACACACACACACACACACACACACAGTGTTTCGGTAACAATGACCTCACATCAGAGAACTTAGCTTTCTACATTTATAAAGTTAGTATTCTGATGGTGATTGTTAGGGATATATCTGTTTAAATGTCAAGAACAGTTAAAAAGCCTTTCTGATAAATGAAACTGAAAGCTGAAGGAAATTAACCACAGCCAGTGCATTCCATATTTAAGGCAAAGGGAAATTAACATAGATTTCTTTTATAGTTCTCTGACCCAGCTCCACCCTACTCTATCATAAAGGTGTTTCCTAGGATCAATTTGATCAACGATGGGGAAAGGACCCAGTGAGGTCTTACTGATAATCGTAAGAATGACATTCAAACATAGTCATGAGTGAGCACAGGTGTGCACGTGAGAGCACACAGACACACACACACAGAGATTTTAGAAGTTAATAAGCTGTTCATTCTTGGCTTCTTTCTTCCTCTTCCCTCCCTCCCTTCCCTATTTCCTTCCTTCCTCCCTCCTTCTTTTCTTTCTTCCAAACAGCACCTAGAGGCTATTAAACTAAGATCATGGCATCAAGTCCCATCACTTCATGGCAAATAGATGTGGAAACAGTGAGAGACTTTATTTTGGGGGGCTCCAAAATCACTTCAGATGGTGAGTGCAGCCATGAAATTAAAAGGTGCTTGCTCCTTGGAAGAAAAGCTATGACAAACCTAAACAGAATATTAAAAAGCAGAGACAACACTTTGCCAACAAAGGTCTGTCTAGTCAAGGCTATGGTTTTTCCAGTAGTCATGTATGGATGTGACTATAAAGAAAGCTGAGTGCTGAAGAATGGATGCTTTTGAACTGTGGTGTTGGAGAAGACTCTTGAGAGTCCCTTGGACTGCAAGGAGATCCAACCAGTTCATCCTAAAGGAGATCAGTCCTAGTTGTTCATTGGAAGGACTGATGCTGAAGCTGAAACTCCAATACTCTGGCCACCAGATGCGAAGAGCTGACTTATTTGAAAAGACCCTGATGCTGGGAAAGATCGAAGGTGGGAAGAGAAGGGGACAACAGAGGGAGAGATGGTTGGATGGCATCACTAACTCAATGGACATGAGTTTGAGTAAACTCCAGGAGTTGGGAAGCCTGTCATGCTGCAGTCCACAGGGTGGCATAGAGTTGGACATGACTGAGTGACTGAACTGAACTGAAGAGGCTATTTACTGGCTTTGCACACCTGGGGCACCAGGGAATGGTAATGATTGCTAGGAGGTAGAGTCCACCCAATCCACCTACCTATAGATAAGAACTATCCTACAGATGTTTTAAAAACGTTTATATATCTTTGCATGCATGCTCAGTTGCTAAGTTGTATCCAACTCTCTATAACCCCATGGACTGATCTCATGGGCTCCCTACGGAGCCCAACAGGCTCCTCTGTCCATGGAATTTTCCAAGCAAGAAATACTGGAGTGGGCTGCCATTTCCTCCTCCAGGGTATCTTCCCGACCTGAACCTTCGCTTCCTGCTTATCCTGAATTGGCAGGTGGATTCTTTACCACTGAGCCACCTGGGAAATCTATATATCTTTACAAAGATGAAAAAGACCCTTTAAAGAATAATGGAACCCATGCTGATATGACATGCTCCTGGAATTATTTTTGAAATAGGTTATTTTTCTTATTGAAGCATAGTTAATTTACATTTCACCCGTGTGCAGAGACAGGGACGCATCCATCAAGATGCTGTGGCCCTCGTGTGTGTCCTTTTGTGGCTCTGCCGTCCTGACCCGGAGGAAGTATTCTGAGCCAGGGTTGAGGGCACCGTTCACTTGAGCTGCCTTCCTCTCCTCCTCTAGAATTCTCTCCTGTGGGGCCCAGCATGCTCTGGCCCACTCTCTCATTTCACAGATGTCTGATTGCTTTCTGTTAAGTCCTAACATCTTCTCCTATGTCTGTGCAAATCTTAAGTGTTCGGTCTGAATTTTAATTAGCTGATGTATAAGAAAGGGACTCCATGGTGGCTCAGTGTTAAAGAACCCTTCCGTAAATGCAGGAGATGCAGGTTCAATCCCTGGGTCGGGAAGATCCCCTGGAGAAGGAAATGGCTACCCACTCCACTTGCCTGAAAAATCCCGTGGACAGAGGAGCCTGGTGGGCTACAGTCCACAGGGTCACCAAGAATAGTACACGACTTAGTGACTAAGCAGCAGTATAAGACGAGCTCCTGGCAGTCTCAGTGAACTTAACCACATGCTGTGTTATCCTTCTGCCCCCAACTAGAGGCCCCATCTCTGTATCCTCTCCCAGCTCTTGCCTCCCTATGGGGGACAACGTCCTTTTCTTGGAAGGGGTGCTTCAGCTTTTGCTAGAGGCTCAATGAAGATGACGATAGCCACTAAACTCCCTGCTTAACACCACTAAATGGCTGGCTGTTCAGCCAGCCGCCAAAGCCAATGAGCATTATGGCTTAATTATGTCTTAATCAAGGCCATAGAGTTATCTCAACAATCTCACTGTTTCTAGTGGTTGTGGCTTAACAATGACAGGTCGCTTCCTCTTTAGACAGTCTATGAATTATACTGATTTTATTCAATAGGTTTCCAAAGTTGGTTTTTATTTATTCCTCTTATGCACCTTTGCTGCAGAATCTTCCTTTCTGCTTCTGTAGCATCCACGGCCAGGAGGACCGTGGCTGCCTGACATCTTCCGCACGGAGCAGGTTCCCTGGAGTGAATCCGGGCTCGGCTTTCATATGGGGGTGAATGTGTTGCTGTTCTTCTAAGGATGGCGTTTCTTAGCAACAATGGATTGTTTGCCCTGTTGCCTGTCAATCGATTCTCTGCCTGCTGCTCTCAGCTCAGGTTTTTCAAACTAATCATTGGCAAGACATGTCATTACAGATAAGCGGAAACTAACAAGTTCTTCCCATCCCTGCCCCCACCCAATAAAAACCAACTAACCAAAAGAATATGTTGTAAGACTATCCTAGTTGTATTACTGATTTAGAGAATTCATCAATATTATTTAATGTCAATCTTAAAGGAAATCAACCCCAAATATTCAGTGGAAGGACTGATGCTGAAGCTGAAGCTCCAGTACTTTGTCTACCTGATGAGAAGAGCCAGTTCATTGGAAAAGACCCTGATGCTGGGAAAGATTGAGGGCAGGAGGAGAAGGGGCAACAGAGGATGAGATGGTTGGATGACATCATCAACTCAAAGGACATGCGTTTGAGCAAAGTCCAGGAGATGGTGAAAGACAGGAAGGCCTGGCATGCTACAGTCCATGGGGTCACAAAGAATCGGACATGACTTAGTGATTGAAAACAACAGCAAATTTAATGCTTTATATTAAACTCCAAAGGTGCTTGATTTTTAGTGCCTGGAACGATCATAGTCAATAAAACTTGAATATATGCATATATGAACTTTACATTTCAATGCATACACACTTTACTTTTCACTTCTTTCTTTTACATTGTATTACACTTTGCATTTCTCCTGGTGCTAGTAGAAACTTGGATTTTTTCTTGTGCTTATTGCCTGGTCGTGTTTCTTACTGTATGATTTGTCTAGGTCAGGATATCTGTAATCTTTGTCAGTAGAGATAAATTATTTTTCTGGAACACTGTTAACCAGTCAGGTAAGAAATTGCAATGTTTTATTAAAAAAATAATTTCATGCATTTCTTTAGGCAATTAAAAATTATTTTTCAATGCCCAATCTCACTGAAAAATCAGAAAATTCAAATTAAAAAGACAGCAGGATTTTTTCTCTTTGTCCATCAGAGTGGCAACATTGTAGGGATTTGCAGTCTCCGTGGCTGGTGAACACTTGAAAAATAGCATTCAAGGAAGTTCTAAAGTGATGTAACTAGTGCAAACTTTTAAGAGGAAATTTGCCACTAGCAATCCAAACTGAAGCATCCTTGTAAGCCACCCTGACAACTCTATGCTAGAAATTTTTCCACACAAAACTTCCCCCATGTATAGAACACGGGTATTCAAAGTGTTCCCAGCAGCATTTTTATTATAGTGAAAAGTGGGAAAGACACTAAATGTTCTTCAGCAGAGACTGAATGTGTAAGTGACTGTTGGTGCATTTGTAGTGTGGTGCAGTTCCATGCAGTGAGTAGTGTGTGTGTGTGCTCAGTTGTGTCCAACTCTTTGTGACACCATAGGCTGTAGCCCACCAGGCTCCTTCGTCTATTCAATTTTTCAAGCAAGAAGACTAGAGTAGGTAGCCATTCTCTTTTCCAAGGTATCTTTCCAACCCAGGGATTGAACCCACATCTCCTGTGTTGGCAGGTAGATTCTTTACTGTCTGAGCCACAAGAGAAGCACCATGCAGTAGAATCTTTAGCAATGATGGAAATTTTCTGTATCTGTTCTGTCTGGCACAGTATCTATGTGGTTATTGGACACTTGAAATATGGTAGGTGCAGTTGAATAACTGAATATTAAACTTTATTTTATTCTAATTACCTTAAATTTAAGTTGAAATAGATCTGAAGTGGCTAGTGGAAGTCATGGTGGATGACATGGGTCTAGAGATAACCATTCAGACACGAAAAAAGAGCTGACATGAGAAAAGGCAAAACATATTGTTAAATTGTTTAAAAAGCCACAGGCTGAACAAGTTTGTACATAGTCAATGCTTTTCCATATATTTGTGTAAGTGCAAATTAATGTAAGTAAATAGGAGATGTTCTGAATAATACATAAATCAATCTGTGGAGAAAGGAGTTGAAATAAGAGTCATGGTGATGGAGACTTTGGTATTTGACTCTGTGTTTGCATTTTATGATAATGTAATTTGTACCACTTGGTTAATTTTTAAAATAGCTTCAGAAAATCAAGCAAGTTGTAAGCAAAACTGAATAAATAGATGTGAAGGCGTTATATTCAAGTATATTCACATTCTTCAACTTCTATTTCAAATGCCCCACTTCCTTGACCTCTCTGTTAACCCATTCAACCAAATCTATCCTCTCTGCTTCAGGCCCCATAGCCCAGCACGTCCGCCAAAGCCCTTGTCATATCCTGCCTTAGTCGCCCTCAAGGCTACTCCCCACAAATAGTTTGTCAGTTTCTTGAGAGTAAGACTGTGCTTTCCTTGACTTACTCACTGTACAATCTTCCCCATAGCCAAACACAGTGACTTACTCATAAAAGGTATTAATTATACATCAAATTGGATTTTGAAACAGTCTTTTAAGGAACCCAGTAATCCTTATTGATTCTCTCCTTTCAATAAAATTCTTTTATTTTCAAGGTTATCACAAGTACCATTTTCGGGGCAAATTTGTATATCTCTGTCTGATGAGCTCAGCTGGTTAGAATACTATGTTAGCAGGACCATGACCCTGGTTAGAACTAGCCCACTGTTCCATGGCCACAAACTACACCCCTGATTCCAACCAGCTGTCACCAAATGGCAGTCATGTATAATAGTGAATATCAGATGGGAAGGCTGTGAAGATCAGTCTAAAACCATCGCTGTTAATGTATGCAAAGAGATACATTTATATTTCTATGCTCTGTTAGGGTTGTTTCTGCTCCGTTTGCCTTACTCATCTGACTAAACTTCATAAGGGAAGAAGATGTAGCCCATACATTTCTGTATCCCCTTCAGTGCCTAGAATTCCTTAATGCGTATGTTCAGTAAGTGATTACTGAATTGAATTTTACTCAGAATGAGCATTCTGCTAGTGGTGTATTACTGTAGTGCATGAAGTCAACTGGAAAAAACAGCCTGGGAACTAATGCTTTCATGTACTTTCTATGTTGTAAGGACCCTAATAGACTTTTGAATCTTTACCATCTTTACGCTGACAACAGCCTGATAGATTATTCCATCACTGTGTCATAAATAAGCAAAATAAGGCAAACAAAATGTAAGTTCAAAGACACCTAGAAAATAGAAGAAAGAAGTAACATTTAAACTAATTAATAATCTAAGCTTGTAAAAGCTATTGTTACGATGTAAAAATGCTCAGTTTTCTAAGTCCTGCTAATCCTAACTTAAAACCAATGTACCTCTACTGATTGAACACAGTATCTGCAACTCTTAAAAACAATCATGTGAGGTCACTCGATCTGAAATGTGCTATAATTCACTTTGGTTCTATTTAACCATTGCCTGATATTATGAGACTATAAGATTGAGAGGGTCTATATAGTAAGGGGCTTCCCTGGTAGCTCAGATGATAAAGAATCTGCCTACAATGAAGGAGACTAGGGTTCAATCCCTGAATTGGGAAGATGCCCTGAAGAAGGGAATGGCTACCCACTCCAGTATCCTTGCCTGGAGAATTCCATGGACAGAGGAGGTTGGCAAGCTACAGTCCATGGGGTCACGAAGAGTCAGACATGACTGAACAACTGACACACTTTCATTTCACTTTTTCATATTAGTGAGATAGAAAAGGCAGGCTCAGGGAGGAACGGGAGTGCCTTTAAGACCACCTGAGTAAGTAGTGTTGAATAAGGTGGCTTATTGAATACGATGGCTTATTATAAGTGTTGAATAAGATGAATAAGATGGCCTCCTTTATAGGATTTAGCAAAACCAAATATGAGAAGTCAAGCTATGTCTTCCTTTTATATTGGCTTCAATATAAGAATGTGACGTGATCCAGAACCACAAGAAAACAAATATAAGTGACTTTAAACCACTGAATTTGTGATAGTTTGTTACAGCAGCCATAGGAAGCTAATCTGTCATATTCTTTATGAGTCAGAAAAGCTGCAGGCCTCATGACTCATTCAAAAAATGTAATTGAGGACAGCTTAATAAATGATCCATTTTCAAGATCTGTGCATGCACAGTTGTAGAAGATCATATATATGGTTTTCCAGTAGTCATGTGCGGATGTGAGTGCTGGACCATAATGCTGAACGCTGAAGAACTGATGTTTTAGAATTGTGGTGTTGGAGGAGACTCTTGAGAGTCACCTGGAGTGCAAGAAGATCAAACCAGTCAATCCTAAAGGAAATCAACCCTGAATATTCATTGGAAGAACTGATGCTGAAACTGAAGCTTCAATACTCTGGTGAAGGGCCAACTCATGTGAAAAGACCCTGATGCTGGCAAAGATGGAAGGCAAAAGGAGAAGGGGGCGGCAAAGGATGAGATGTTTAGATGGCATCACGGACTCAAAGGACATGAGTTTGAGCAAACTCTGGGAGATAGTAGAGGACAGAAGAGCCTGGCTTGCTGCAGTCCATGGGTCGCAGAGTCAGACACGACTGAGGGGCTGAACAACGACAACATAGAAGATCAACAAGGAAGGGTGATATGCCCTCGGATGAGCAACATCAGAGAGTCATCGCCCTGCTAGACTGAAGAGGCAAGAGGTTGTTCCAGGCACTCAGCAGGAAAGGGCCTGCAGCCAGTGTCGGCCTGCAGCCTGGAAGGGAGGGGTCCAGGGAATATCAATAATAATAAAACCTTCACCAACCCCTATTCCCACATTCCAATCTCTGCTGGTGCTGCCCCAACGCCAAACCCAGTCAGAAGTCACAGGGTGATGGAGCCCAGCTCCAGACTGGAAAGGGAAAGAATGGAGAGGGAACCAGGCTTCTCCTGCATTCTGGACCTTGGTGCATCGGTTCGCCATCACCAACCTTCTCCTTTTCTGAGTGCAGATTCAGTTCTTTCACAAAGAGTCAAGGTTCTCAGGATTTCTTCCACCTCCCACGTGGCCTTCCCCGGCATACTCCCCATCAGAGCTAACCACTGGCCTGAAAAGACAGTTATCATTCACCTCATGCATTTCTTTATATCATTCCTACATCATCCCTAAACAATAGAGAGCACTTTTTTATATGTTTTACACTTATGATAAAAATCTTGCTAATCAGTGATTTGCTTATTTTGCACATTTATGAAATCCATCATAAATATATGAACATATATGCACATATTCATATGAACATATTTCTAAGGGCCAGATATAGTTGTTTTCACTGCTGTATAAAATCTCACTGTGAATTGTAAGAGCTGATATTTCTCATGATGCTCATAAAGGCAAGTGGCTTGACTTCTCAAAGCATTAATAAGAAAACAGAAAAGTAAAGCCAAGCTATTTCCAAAATCTATTGTAACAAGAAGTAAAAGGAAAGAAACATTAAACAGCAGGAGAGTGAGTTGAGTTTCATCACTGCAAATCTCCACTTTATCTTTCTTTGCACAATCCAATTGCATCCCTAAGATTCTGCATTTTTACTAAAGATGCACTATAATTCTTCACTTGAGAAAACTCACATTTATCCCGACTGCTTGGAAAGTTTATGGGGTGATGAATTTGAGATATGGAAGCACTCTAGAGTAGAAAATTAACTAGCAATGTTTGCCAGAATTCAGAGAACTTTGAACAATATTGCTGAGGCATGGAAAATAATTCTAAGAGGAAAACAAGCTGAATTTATAGGCCCCTTTCCTTCCTTTATTTAAGAGCATAGTAGTTTAAAATGATATATGTTTTTTCCTGATTATGAAACAAAATAATGCTTTGTGGGAATTTTAGAAAATATATAAAATATTAAAGTAAAAATTCTCTCCCCCAAATAGCATTGTATAATTCCTTCCAAAACTTTTCTATAAATACATTTGTCTGAGACAGGAGGCATTCTGTCAGTTACAGCCTTGTTTCACTCGGCTCTTCACACATGGCGCTGTGAGAAGTATGTTCCCATGTCATCAAACACTCTGCATAATTTTAAGTCAATGGGGGTTAAGAGAGATGTTTTAATACATGACATTGGGGAACTTTCCTAGTGGTCCAATGGTTAAGACTGTGCTTCCACTGCAAGGGATGGAAGTTTGATCCCTGGTCAGGGAATTAATAGCCCCCTTGCCAAGGGGCGAAAAAAAGGACAAGAAAATTCCTTGAAATGAATCAAAATGAAAATACAACATATCAACCTAGAAAAAATGACACTGGGGACTTCCCGAGTGGTGCTAGTGGTGAAGGGTCTGCCTGCTAAGGCAGGAGACGCAGGAGACACTGATTCGATCCCTGGGTCGGGAAGACCCCCCAGAGGAGGAAACGGCAACCCCCTCCAGTACTGCTGCCTGGAGAATTCTATGGACAGAGAAGCCTGGCGGGCTGCAGTCCATGGGACCACAAAGACACACAACTGAACCTAACAAAACAAACAAAGGAAGAAATGACATTGGAACAATACATTATGTAGTCGAAAAGGAAAATAAAATTCAATCACTAGAATTCTCTCCTTAATCCAAAGGAAATTCTAGATTATACAAAAATTAAATATCAAAAAATAAAAACAGCAAAGCACTAGAATACAGCATTAGATGACTATTCATAATTTTGACGTGAGGAAGCATTTTCTAAGCATGCCATAAGACCAAAATTTTTAAATAAAGAATAAAATTTGACTATGTAAACACTAACTACTTTGTGACGAAACCATGAGAAAGTTGAAAGAAAACATGAGAGAAATAAAATCTTTGCAACCTACCTGGCAGCGAATGGGTCAAGATGCAAAGTATACTGACAATAGAAATTAGTTAAGTGACTTGAGGAATTAGTTCACAAAAGGATAACTATAAACTTTCAACATGAAGTGATTTAACTTTATTAAAAAATCAAAGAAAGGCAACCAAAAACATGTAAATGTTTCATGCTTAGTTGCTCAGTTGTGTCTGACTCTTTGCAACCCTTTGGACTGTAGCCCGCCAGGCTCCTCTGTCCATGGGATTCTCCAGGCAAGAATACTGGAGTGGGCTGCCATTTTCTCCTTCAGGAGGATCTTCCGAACCCAAAGGTGGAATCTGGATCTCCTGCGTCTCCTGTATTGCAGGCAGATTCTTTACACGCTGAACCAACAGGAAAGCCCATCATTTGCTGCCAGATCATGGATGGTTGATGACAGTGGTGACAAGTCTGCTGGAAAAGGGCAGGCTCATGGATGGTCACATTTCATTGGCCAAAATGAGTCACATGACCACGTCTAATTTGAAGTGGGTGGGCAAGTTCAATCTACATTCAGAATGAGGGAAGCCAGTGAATGTATCAATAGCCCTAATGATTACTATACTGCACATTGGAATACTTAACAGAATTTTTACTTTCATATTTGCATTGTTTTATGCTCTGCTATTTTTATGTGTACACTTGTGGTGGATTCATGTTGATGTATGGCAAAACCAATACAATATTGTAAAGTAATTAACCTCCAATTAAAATACATAAATTTATATTAAATAAATAAAAATAAACCTAAATTAAAAAACAATTAACATCTATCTTAAAACAAAAAATGTAGTAAAATAGCTTCATAAGAATAATTTAAATATTTTGTAAGACTCCATTGTGTGGCTGAATCATAATTAGTAACTGATTATCTTATCTTGGACATTTGTACTTTCCAAAGGTTTTACTGGCATACATATGAAAAATATTTTATTGCAAGGTAACTTCATTGCATTTCATTAGGATGGATTGCCATCAGCAGAATTAGTGGATCAAACAATATGAACATTTTCTGACTTTCTTTTTAGCCTTATCTTTCATCCAACAGAATATAAACTTTGTAAAATAGAAGGAAAAAGCAGTGTAGTTTTATGATCTTTATGTGCAATTTTATGAGAACTGGGGAAGGGGCAAATAAGACACAGTAAACATATTTCCATCTTAGCTAAGAAGTCATAGCATTCATGTGGAAATCAGACCACCCTGAGGTCCTATCTCCAGTCTACCGCCTCTTAAATATTTATGTATCCTGGGACCAATCTTTTAATCTACTGGGGCTTCAATTAATTTAATATAAGAGGGGGCTTAAAATGTCTATAACTTATTGTCTATCAAGAGGTGAGAGGTGAATGGATAAGGAAGATGTGATATATATGTGACTTCCCAGGTGGTGTTAGTGGTAAGGAACCCACATGCCAGTGCAGGAGACATAAGAGACGCAGGTTCAATTCCTGGTGGGAAGATCCCCTGGAGGAGGGCATGGTTACCCACTCTAGTATTCTTGCCTGGAAAACCCTATGAAAAGAGGAACTTGGCAGGCTATGGTCCATACATATATTATATATATACATATGTATGTATGTATGTATGTATGTATTTAATGGAATGCTACTCAGCCATAAAAAAGAATGAAATTTTGCCATTTGCAGCAACACAGATGGACTTGGAGGGCATTACGCTAAGTGAAGTAAATCAGACAAAGAGAAATACTGTGTGATATCACTTATATGCGGAATCTGAAAAATACAACAAGCTAGTGAATCTAACAAAAAAGAAACAGACTCAGATTTAGAGAACAAGCTAATGATTACCGTTGGAGGTGAGGGAAGGAGCAATACAGGGACCAGGGACCAGGGACTAGGCTATACAAACTATCGAGGAGGCTCAAGGATGTATTTATTGCACAACAGAGGGAATATAGCCAATATTTTGTAACAACTGTAAATGGAAAGTAATCTTTCAAAATTGTATAAAAAATTAAGTGAATGAAATAGCCTATTAAAAGTTAATTTTAAAAATGCCCACCATTCAGGGATGTAAAATAAATACTTTGGAGAAACTATTAGCATGCATTGTGGACCTGCTGTATAACTGTCTTATGGGAATTGTTTCAGCTACTTTTGTTGTTATTTTAATAATAATGGCTTAAGACACTGCTGCCATTGATGGAGAGGAAAAGGGATTGTGAGCTCTCCCAGACAGAAAAAGAAATCAATAAATTGATTAAAGCACATTACTGTGAGCTTTTCAAAGCAACCTCCTTCTTCCTCCCCGCTCCCTGCCCCTACTGAAGCCCAGTGGAGTGAGCCTGTGCTGGAGAAAGGATTTTGAAAGGGAAAAGGATGGTGGGTTTAAAACCTGCAGGTGTCCAAATTCATCCCAGAAAAAAGATAGAAGTCATTTTCTCTAACTCAGTGGCTTTCAGTTGGGGTGTTTTTACCTCCTAGAAGATGGGTTTGGGGGTTAATACTAACACAGGTGGTGCTAGTGGCAAAGAACTCGCCTGCCAGTGAGGGAGATGTAAGAGGCTCAGGTCTAACCCCGGGGTGGGAGGATCCCCTGGAGGAGGGCTTGGCAACCCACTCCAGCATTCTTGCCTGGAGAATCCCATGGACAGAGGAGCCTGGTGAGCTATGGCCCATAGGGTTGCAAAGAGTTGGACACGACTAAAGTGACTGAGCACGCACTAATAGAGGTATCCAGTGGGTGGAGACCAGGGATGTTGCTAAACCTCCTACACGCACAGAGCAGCCCCCATCACAAAGAATTAACTTAGTCTAAACTGTAGACAGTGTTAAGGTGAAGAAACCCTGCTCTGAATTGATGTAGTCTAGTATTTAATTCTGTTCATTCTATTTAGCAATGTCTCTTATCTACAAATTTATATACCCATCCTAATAACTTTATAATTTTGCTTAGATGTTAGTTGACTATATTTCTTCTAATTGGTTATAGAATTGAAGGCCTTTCCTGACAATGAAATTTTTAAAAAATTTTAGAAGTTAAAAATCAAGTGAAAAAATTTTAAACAATGCTGTTTAATAAAAAGGATCAGTCATAGTTACAACTTACTTAGAAAATAATACCCATGCAAATTCTGTTAATCAAAAGATATGTAATTTGGACAAAATTTCCCCAGATGAAAAGTCTATATTTTAAAAGATTTTATCACTTGAGAAAAAAAGAAAACTATCAGGATTTATCTGAAAAAATCTAGAAAAGGATGAGGGAGGGGAAAGCAAAACTCAGGGAAAAAATGATGAATACAAAACCAGAAATAAATTAATTACAAAGACAGCAAATGTGCTAAGTAAATCAAAAATTAGTTTTTTGAAAAGGACATGGTACTATACCAGTCACCCAGATTTAGATGATCCTAAGATAATCACTGCAGATGGTGACTGCAGCCATGAAATTAAAAGATGCTTACTCCTTGGAAGGAAAGTTATGACCAACCTAGACAGCATATTCCAAAGCAGAGACATTACTTTGCCAACAAAGGTCCATCTAGTCAAGGCTATGGTTTTTCCAGTGGTCATGTATGGATGTGGGAGTTGGACTGTGAAGAAAGCTGAGTGCTGAAGAATTGATGCTTTTGAAGTGTGGTGTTGGAGAAGACTCTTGAGGGTCCCTTGGATTGCAAGGAGATTCAACCAGTCCATTCTAAAGGAGATCAGTCCTGGCTGTTCATTGGAAGGACTGATCCTAAAGCTGAAACTCCAGTACTTTGGCCACCTCATGCGAAGAGTTGACTCATTGGAAAAGACTGATGCTGGGAAGGATTGCGGGCAGGAGAAGGGGACAACAGAGGATGAGATGGTTGGATGGCATCACCAACTCAATGGTCGTGAGTTTGAGTGAACTCTGGGAGTTGGTGATGGACAGGGAGGCCTGGCATGCTGCAGTTCATGGGGTCACAGAGTCGGACACGACTGAGCAACTGAACTGAACTGAACTGAAGATAATGTCTGGTGCTGGATAAATTAAATTTCCAGGTCCTTCTACCTCCTCAAAGCCAAATGTAAAACATTTGAGGAAAGATCCTGAAATCTGTATTCTTAGCAAGGACTGCAGGTAATCCTCATAAATGGGCAGTTCTTAGGAATGGAAAACATAGTAATCAAGAAAAATGAAGTGCCCCGCCATGCTAAGTCGCTTCAGTCGTGTCCAACTCTGTGCGACCCTATGGACTGTAACCCACCAGGTTCTTCTGTCCATGGGATTCTCCAGGCAAGATACTGGAGTGGGTTTCCGTGACCTCCTCCAGGGGATCTACCTGACCCAAGGATCGAACCAGCATTTCTTAAGTTACCTGCATTGGCAAGTGGGTTTTTTACCATTAATGCCACCTGGGAAGCTCATCCTGAAGACAGCTATTTTCAACCTCCTGGATTTGTTCCTCTGTGTCCTTTATTTATCTCTATATATCATTTATTTATTTATCTAGTTAATCTTGCTTTTCTCATTAAGCTCTGCAGACTCTTCCTCTGAGAATTTTGGAGCACCTGATCTAAACTTTCCTACTTTCAGTGATTTTTTTTTTTAAATTCAAGGGCTGTACTTGTCATCAGAAAACCTCATTTCCTGTTCTCATACCATTCTATTAATATTCACAGAGCGAGTATCCACTAAGAACACAAATTAGGGACTCTCTAAAGCTCTCTTTCTGGCTCAATAGTGTATTGCACACCCAGAAGTTAGGGAGCACTATGAGGATGGTGTTTGCTCTGCGTCCCTAGACTGAGTTCTGTTGGAACCAGCATCATCTTTGGAATCTCCAGCTGTATTTCTCAGCTTGCTTATTATGTAGGGGTGGGGGTTCTGGCTATGCCTGGAAGCACTGGTGGTGGTTTCTAGAAGAGATGAGGACCCTCTGTACAGGATCCTGCTGAAAGTGTCTAAGCCAAGACAAGGGAGAAAGCAAACCTATGACTTACCCTACTTTTCACATAGGTCAGAGGTTGCATTCCCTAAGGGGCTTCAGGGCTGCCCCAAAGAGTTTCTCTGCTGTGGAAGGGTGGCTCCTCACCCCTGCCCACGCCACTCCTCCCCGCCACCATCCCCCCACTCCCGCCTTGCCTCTCTTCTCTGCAGCACGAGCCATAGGGGTAGCTGGAGCCCGGCTGTTGCCCTCCCAGGAAGGATGGGACCCACATGTCCAGCAACCTGGCCCACACCCTCCATCTGATTTTCACTGCATGATCTTTACCGAGACCCTATGAGGTTGATGGCATGCTTCTGAAATGCACAATTCCTGGTTCCAGGGCTAATGCACCTTCTTCTCTTTTGGATGACTTTTTTGATTTAAAATTGAGGATGGAAGGGGGAAAAGCCGTGTTCCATGCATAGGCTCCATCCAGTGTTTTCACTGAAAAGTTGATCGCATTCTACTAAAAGGGGCATTTCTCTCTTGCTAGAAGTTGAACAAAACCAGATTGATATGGCACAAATGTGCTTATAAAGGAGCAAGATCAGAAAAGCCCCCAGCCACCATCCCAGAGAAGCGGCATCTGGAGTTGTCAGAGACCAAGGACAGATGGGCCCGCCCCTCTGAGACATGGAGCTGCCTCCTCAGTCTCCCGAGCCTTCCTCCTACCTTTCTAACGGCAGTCGGTGGGAAGACCGTTTTCTCACAACTAGACTCCTTAAACCAGACAGAGTCCTCCTAGTATTTCAGAAGACCAAGGTCTGGTTTCACAGGGAAGTCACTCCACAGAGACTTTTCCCCTCCACTCTGATCCGACTATTGGAAACAAAGATGCACATGGCACCTACTTTTTTAAAAAAGGGGAAAATAGTTTGAACTCAGGGGTAGCAGAAAATGAAACCTCAGCCATTTGTCAAAAGGCCCATTAAGCCCATTATTTTCTGAAAGGAAATCTTTTGGCAGGCTTTTGTCAGTTCCAAATTTAGAGGCGCTCATTCAGGATGTGAGAGTGGAAATGACGAAGCCAAGAGAGACTCCATTGATGCTATTTTTAAGCCAGCCCATGTGTCCTCATCAGGGGGGATGCAAAACTCATCAGGAAAGGGAGGTGGCATTGGCTGAAAGCTTCTCTTTCTGTCGCCATAGCATCGGCACCTCCCAGAGCCACTCGGTGACCTACCTGCCCCAGGACTCCTGTGGCCCCACAGCTGGATCTTGACTGCAGCTGTAAGGACTGCTGAACCCCTGCTGAGCCACTCCTGGCCTTCCCACCTGGAGCTCCCAGGGACCCCTGCTCAGTGCCCTTCTCTTCTCTCCCCATCCCCCGGCTCCTCTTCCTCTTTTGAAGGAGAAAATAAGGAGTGAGGTCATGGTAACTCACAGGGCTGGAGATTTGACATCCTCTGGATGGGAAGGCCCTTAGTTTTTGCTCCTTCTCCTAACCTGTTGGCCTCTGGCACAAATAGCCCCTCCAGCAGCGTTGCTGGTGTTAGCAGGCAACAGTCTCGGAGTTGGAATGCACAGCTTCGAGCATCTAGTTCACAGCTTCCTCTCTGAATGACCCTCAAAAGGATAACTGTCTTCAGAATGGTAGACACACTTACCCAAAGGGCAATTGTGAGAATCAAAGCACTGTTCATGAACCACTGGAAAGTGCCCTCCAAAGATTCATGTCTACCCGGAATCTGGGAACACAGCCTTGTTTGGAAACAAGGGCTTGGCAGGTGCAATCAAGTGCAGAGGAGGTCACACTGCATTAGGGTGAGCCAAAACTCAGTGACTGGTATCCTTGCAAGAAGCAGGGAGTTTGGACACAGAGGGAAGGAAGCCATGAGATGATGCAGACCGAGATTGGAGTGATCAGGGTCGCTGTAGGTTCAAGCCAAGGAATGCCAAGGACTGCTGACCGCATAGAAACTAAGAACAGACAAGGGAGGTCTTCCTGGGTCCTTTGGAAGGAGCGGAGCCCTGCTGGCACATTGGTCTCAGATTTCTAGTCTTCAGAACTGTGAGAGAATAAATTCTGTCGGTCAAGCCACTCCGTTCAGTTCAGTTCAATTGCTCAGTCCTGTCCGACTCTTTGTGACTCCATGAATCGCAGCATGCCAGGCCTCCCTGTCCATCACCACCTCCCAGAGTTCACTCAGACTCACATCCATCGAGTCAGTGATACCATCCAGCCATCTCATCCTCTGTCGTCCCCTTCTCCTCCTGCCTCCAATCCATCCCAGCATCAGAGTCTTTTCCAATTAGTCAACTCTTCACATGAGGTGGCCAAAGTACTGGAGTTTCAGTTTTAGCATCATTCCCTCCAAAGAACACCCAGGGCTGATCTCCTTCAGAATGGACTGGTTGGATCTCCCTGCAGTCCAAGGGACTCTCAAGAGTCTTCTCCAACACCACACTTCAAAAGCATCAATTCTTCAGCGCTCAGCCTTCTTCACAGTCCAACTCTCACATCCATACATGGCCACAGGAAAAACCATAGCCTTGACTAGACGGACCTTAGTCGGCAAAGTAACGTCTCTGCTTTTGAATGTACTATCTAGGTTGGTCATAAATTTTCCTCCAAGGAGTAAGCGTCTTTTAATTTCATGGCTGCAGTCACCATCTGCAGTGATTTTGAAGCCCCCCCCCCAAAAAAAGTCTGACACTGTTTCCACTGTTTCCCCATCTATTTCCAATGAAGTGATGGGACCAGATGCCATGATCTTCGTTTTCTAATTGTTGAGCTTTAAGCCAACTTTTTCGCTCTCCTCTTTCACTTTCATCAAGAGGCTTTTTAGCTCCTCTTCACTTTCTGCCATAAGGGTGGTGTCACCTGTATATCTGAGGTTATTGATATTTCTCCCGGCAATCTTGATTCCAGCTTGTGTTTCTTCCAGTCCAGCCTTTCTCATGATGTACTCTGCATATAAGTTAAATAAGCAGGGTGACAATATACAGCCTTGACATACTCCTTTTCCTATTTGGAACCAGTCTGTTGTTCCATGTCCAGTTCTAACTGTTTCTTCCTGACCTGCATACAGGTTTCTCAAGAGGCAGGTTAGGTGGTCTGGTATTCCCATCTCTTGAAGAATTTTCCACAGTTTATTGTGATCTGCACAGTCAAAGACTTTGGCATAGTCAATAAAGCAGAAATAGATGTTTTTCTGGAACTCTCTTGCTTTTCCCATGATCCAGTGGATGTTGGCAATTTGATCTCTGGTTCCTCTGCCTTTTCTAAAACCAGCTTGAACATCTGGAAGTTCATGGTTCATGTATTGCTGAAGCCTGGCTTGGAGAATTTTGAGCATTACTTTACTAGCATGTGAGATGAGTGCAATTGTGTGGTAGTTTGAGCATTCTTTGGCATTGCCTTTCTTTGGGATTAAAATGAAAACTGACCTTTTCCAGTCCTGTAGCCACTGCTGAGTTTTCCAAATTTGCTGGCATATTGAGTGCAGCACTTTCACAGCATCATCTTTCAGAATTTGAAATAGCTCAACTGGAATTCCATCACTTCCACTAGCTTTGTTCATAGTGATGCTTTCTTTCTAAGGCCCACTTGACTTCACGTTCCAGGATGTCTGGCTCTAGGTGAGTGATGACACCATCGTGATTATCTTGGTCGTGAAGATCTTTTTTGTATAGTTCTTCTGCGTATTCTTGCCACCTCTTCTTAATATCTTTTGCTTCTGTTAGGTCCATACCATTTCTGCCCTTTATCGAGCCCATCTTTGCACGAAATGTTCCCTTGGTATCTCTAATTTTCTTGAAGAGATCTCTAGTCTTTCCCATTCTGTTCTTTTCCTCTATTTCTTTGCATTGATCACCGAGTAAGGCTTTCTTATCTCTTCTTGCTATTCTTTGGAACTCTGCATTCAGATGCTTGTATCTTTCCTTTTCTCCTTTGCTTTTCACTTCTCTTCTTTTCACAGCTATTTGTAAGGCTTCCTCAGACACCCAGTTTGCTTTTTTGCATTTCTTTTCCATGGGGATGGTCTTAATCCCTGTCTCCTGTACAATGTCATGAACCTCATTCCATAGTTCATCAGGCACTCTATCAGATCTAGTCCCTTAAGACTATTTTTCACTTCCACTGTACAATCATAAGGGATTGATTTAGATCATACCTGAATGGTCTAGTGGTTTTCCCCACTTTCTTCCATTTGAGTCTGAATTTGGCAATAAGGAGTTCATGATCTGAGCCACAGTCAGCTCCTGGTCTTGTTTTTGTTGACTGGATAGAACTTCTCCATCTTTGGCTGCAAAGAATATAATCAATCTGATTTCAGTGTTGACCATCTGGTGATGTCCATATGTAGAGTCTTCTCTTGTGTTGTTGGAAGAGGGTGTTTGATATGACCAGTGCATTTTCCTGGCAAAACTATTAGTCTTTGCCCTGCTTCATTCCGTGCTCCAAGGCCAAATTTGCCTGTTACTCCAGGTGTTTCTTGACTTCCTACTTTTGCATTCCAGTCCCCTATAAGGAAAAGGACATCTTTTTAGGGAGTTAGTTCTAAAAGGTCTTGTAGGTCTTCATAGAACTGTTCAACTTCAGCTTCTTCAGCATTACTGGTTGGGGCATAGACTTGGATTACTGTGATATCAAATGGTTTGCCTTGAAGACGAACAGAGATCATTCTGTCATTTTTGAGATTGCATCCAAGTACTGCATTTTGGACTCTTTTGTTGACCATGATGGCTACTCCATTTCTTCTGACGGATTCCTGCCGCAGTAGTAGATATAATGGTCATCTGAGTTAAATTCACCCGTTCCAGTCCATTTTAGTTCACTGATTCCTAGAATGTCGACATTCACTCTTGCCATCTCTTGTTTGACCACTTCCAATTTGCCTTGATTCATGGACCTGACATTCCAGGTTCCTATGCAATATTGCTCTTTACAGCATTGGACCTTGCTTCTACCACCAGTCCCATCCACAGCTGGGTATTGTTTTTGCTTTGGCTCCATCCCTTCATTCTTTCTGGAGTTATTTCTCCACTGATCTCCAGTAGCATATTGGGCACCTACTGACCTGAGGAGTTCCTCTTTCAGTATCCTATCATTTTGCCTTTTCATACTGTTCATGGGGTTCTCAAGGCAAGAATACTGAAGTGGTTTACCATTCCCTTCTCCAGTGGACCACATTCTGTCAGACCTCTCCATCATGCCTGCCCATCTTGGGTGGCCCCACAGGGCATGGCTTAGTTTCATTGAGTTAGACAAGGCTGTGGGCCTAGTGTGATTAGTTTGACTAGTTTTCTGTGATTATGGTTTCAGTGTGTCTGCCCTCTTGCAACACCTACTGTCTTACTTGGGTTTCTCTTACCTTGGACATGGGGTATCTCCTCACGGCTTCTCCAGCAAAGTGCAGCCGCAGCTCCTTACCTTGGACGAGGGGTATCTCCTCACCGCTGCCCCTCCCAACCTTTTGTATTAATTTGTCATGGAAGCCTTAGCAAACTAATATAGACACCCTTAGCATAGAACCTGGAAAATATTCATCACACAATAAACACACTGCTTTTTTCAATAGCTAGCAATGTGTCTAAAACATAATAGGTGCTCAATAAATGCTTACAGAATAAAATGAGTAAATGTTAAAACATCACTTTGAAGTGTATTTTAAGAATATAATTCTAAATTTTAAAAAGCTTTATGCAGAAAAATATTTATACTAGTATGGTATTTAATGTTAAATTTTTTTTAATTTAAAGTTCAAGATTTGCATAATATTTAAGCAAATTATGGCATACCCATATGGCAGAATTATATGTAGTAATTTAAAACATTCATAAAGATTTTATTATTATTGACAATTGTAACATAAAATGTATTATTTTGATCTTATAAAATTTTTTAGTATCATAGAAAATGTTTTGGTGAAATGAAAATAATCTAACTATGTTAGTTTATATTAAAATATATATTAAAAAGCTGGAGTAGTTATCTATGGGTCCCTGTAGCTGATTTTGTTTTCTTTTCTATACATTTCTTTTCTATACATTTCTTTTCTATATACATTTGCTATAGTGTTTATTACATTTATGATAAAAGAAACTTTACATTTAAAAATCTCAGGTTGATATATATATATATAGATACATATATATATATATATGTTATAGTATGTAATTATCCACTATTGCTTTCACTGAAGCACAGATTTTGCAAACTAGAATAATGCGTGCTTGTGTCTGGTAACACCATTTACAAAATGAATTGCTTGGGAACAAGATGGTCTCTGCAGCAATGAAGAATAATCATAGGTGGGCTTGAGCAGGCCTGAGTCTTAGAGAGAGCTGTGTTCCCATGAAATGATGACCGAGGCTCTGTTCAGCGGAAACTCTTAAGTCCCATGTGAATGCTCACGGTATGCTCATTATTGTACTAGGAAACTGGAGGTGGAAAATAAATTGAAGCAGAGAATTCTAGAGTTTAAAGAAGAATCAGTGGTCATTCAATTCAACGTCCTACCCAGAGAATGAGTCTTCTCTACAATAAAGCCAGCTGGGCATCATGATAGAACATGACTTTGGTGCCTCCATTAGTGTGTGCACAGCCTTACAGGAATTTGCTCTGGCCCAGTGCCTGGCTCCAAGCCACAGAAGATGGAGAAAGTGATGCTAGGCCAGCTCTAGGCCTAAACCTGAACTTCTCTTTTGTCTGGATGGAGCCAGCCAAGAGGTAAGAAGTCTAACTACCCTGTGACCACCCTTCTGGGAGATGCCAACCTAGCCCTGTGCAGCAGCCACATGGAGGAGAACAGAGGCCTGCAGCCAACAGCCCCAGCTGTGCTTCTAGCTCACGACAAGACCAGCCTGCCAGCCCTGAGTGAGGTCAGCTTCAGAGTGGATCCTTTGTGACCCCCAGATGGCACTCCATGAACTCTCCTTACCAAGCCCTGCACAGATTGCAGAATCCTGAGCAAATCAATCAAATGGTGGCTGTTAAAGCCGCTAAATTTTAGGATAGTTTGCTGCACAGCAGTAGATAACCCAGTTACATTTGACTTTTATATCAACCAAGGTGAATATTTTTTAGTATAAATTCTGTGAGATATTTGAGATGTTGTTGTTCAGTTGCCCAGCTGTGTCCAGCTCTTTCTGACACCATGGACTGCAGCATGCCAGGCTTCCCTGTCCCTCACCATCTCCCAGAATTTGCCCAAGCTCATGTTCATCGCCTTAGTGATGCTGTCCAGCCATCTCATCCTCTGACATACTTACACAAAAAATTATTGTCTATACTATTGCACAGGGCACCCTTATACTAAAAAATTGTTTGCCAGGCATCTGTGCAATCTCACATAGAGCGAACAATTGCTTAGTATAAGTATGTCCCACATATCATATGGGACATACTTATAAAAATAATTATTGATTGTATAAAATTCAAGTGTAACTATACTGTGCTCACATACTCAGTCATGTCCAACTCTTTGCTACCCCATGGACTGTATCCCACCAAGCTCCTCTGTCCGCAGGATCTTCTGGGCAAGAATTCCGGAGTGGGTTGCCATTTCCCCCTCCAGGGGATCTTCCCCACTGAGGGACTGAGCCCGATTCTTGTGTCTCCTGCTTTGGCAGGTGAATTCTTTATCTGGGAAGCTAGTGGTAACTAGGTATTCTGCATTTTTATTTGCTAAATCTGGCAAGTCTGTTTTCAGTGTGCTCAGCCATGGGAGGGGCACCTTAGCTGCCTTACCTTGAATACTCCATTAGCTGCCTCTTGCTCTCAGGACAAACCCTCAGCCTGGGCTAAGGTCCATGGTGATCTGTCTTATTCTGCTGTTTCCCACTATTCCTCACCCTCTGGCCCCACCGTGAGCCCACCAACCCTCGAGCCCACTGGACCCAGTGTCCCTTAGGTGCTCAGTTACTTCTAGGGTCTCTTACATGTGCACATTTTCATCTCCAGATTTGCAACAGATAGAAAATAACGTTGATCCATTTCCAGATCTCTGCTAAACTATCTCAGTGGACTTCTCAGAGCCCAAAGGGCTCTGGGAACTAGCAACAGGGCAGTTCCTGGGTGATCGAGTGGCTACTGTGCTTTCTGTGACTTTGCTTGTGACCCTCCCCCCCCCACCAAGTGGCTTCCCTGGTGGCCCAGTTGGTAAAGAGTCTGTGCAATGTGGGAGACCCAGGTTTGATCCCTGGATTGGGAAGATCCCCTGGGGAAGGAAATGGCAACCCACTCCGGTATTCTTGCCTGGAGAATTCCATGGACAGAGGAACCTAGTGGGCTATGTCCATGGGATCACAAAGAGTCAGACACAACTGAGTGACTAACACTTTGCAAGTGTGCATGTCTTCACTGGGGTTGTGGGAGGCTGGGACTACCATGGGAACGTGGCTGTGCGGCTGGATCTTGCCTGGCAGAGGCCCACGATGGCTCCTTCCTGGCCCTTGGATTGTGGCTGCAGACATTAGGACTGGATCAATGTGAAGAGATTGATGAGAGCTGATGAGAGCCAGTGAGAGCAGCATGACATCATGGCTGAGAACAGTGGTTCTCAAATCCTGGCTTTTTCACACTCTGGCTGTATGACCATCGGCAGGTCTCTGAACATCTCTGTGCTTCAGGGTTCCCATCTATAAAATCGGAAATGTTAAAAATCTCTATTTATTGTCGGAATGCCAGTTACATGAGTTTAGCTTTGTGAAGCAACCAAAACACGGCCTGGCAGGAGTAAACGGTAACTTTCAATAATTCCATCACTTCTCGTCTTCTAGCTCTGATCACATTGTATTTTATTTGGCTGTTAACTTTCCATCTCAGTCCCCCGTTGGAAAGATTTTGGTGAGCAGAATTTCTTATTCACCTTTGTCTACGTGGGGTCTGGGGGAACAAACCGCATAGAAAGTTCTTAGCAGATATTTATCCTAGCTGCCAAGATGATGGCAGAAACTTGCCTTGCAGATTATAACAGAATTGTTTTTCAAAATGACATTTAAGCTGCATTCTGAGGGATAAAATAAGCTTTGCAGGCAGAAATGAGTGATTAGAAATTCGAGAAGAGCCCGGTGGGTGATGCTAGGATGGTTTTGGAGGCAGCGTCGGAAGCACAGAAGCACTGGCAGTGGTCCTCTGGGGCTCTAACATCACCTGCCAGGAGTGGCCTTGGCTGCCTGCCAGCATCAGCCCGTCCCTGCAAGATTTGAGGCAGATGCAGGCATCAGGGATGTTACCGGGCCGGGTGAGGAGGTTGTTCTGAAGGAGGCAAGTGTGAAAACAGGGAGAAGAGCTAGGAAGCTGCTGCAGAGGTGAGGGATGTTGGGAGTCAGAATCCCACTGCACAGGGCTAGGAAGGTTCCATGAAGCCCTGCACATCACCACGGGCACATCCCCAAAGCAGGAGCTGAGAATTGTGTCCGCTGCTCCGGGGGGCCCGTCCTGGAGTGAAAGGGCACCTCCAGGACAGAAGAGAGGTGGGAAGAGGTGGGTTTAACAGGGTGGGTTTGACTCCCTTCGGGAGCATGCCCAAAGGGATGCGGAGCCTCATGCCCTGGTCTGCCCTCTCCGTGGTTCTCAGAGTCGCCTATGTGTATTCATCCATCATGCAGAGTTGGCAATAGGATTGTCAACGCCTCATTCCCAGGCTTTCCTGAGCTTCTGACTTGTGGCTTCTGGTTCAGGGGGACCACAGGGAGAGTCACAAGAGCAACATAAGTAAAAATTGAGGAACAAGAAAGAGATGATGTAAATCTTAAGGGAGGTTTAACCTTTTCTCTTCCTCTCATACCCAGACTCTGCACGACAGCGTGACTGCAGAACTGGCACTGCCTTCCAGAAGGAGGGACCCCTTGCGCTGGGTATGTTCCTTCTGCCAGTTGTCATTCTGAAGCTGTCGCTACTCAGTGTCCCCTTTAGCTTAGTATCAGCCTCGGAGAGGAGTGCCATCAGCCCATTTTACAGATGCAAATGAAACTGGCCTGGGACCTGGGACCCTTTGCTGCGGTGCCGCCATGCTTGCACCTGGACACACCTCTTCTTGAGCAACGAAATATAAAGAAACTGTCTGGGACTGAAAATATCAGTGTGCATGCCCAGTTGGGACAAATTCTGGACCCAAAAGATACAAAGAGACTAAAAAACACAACTGCCACTTTTGAAGATCCTGGAGCAAAAAGCAGGAGGTTGGGAGTAAAAGCAGGGTATTGCTCATCCTCCCTGCCCACTGCACCACCTAAGGGGTGGGCAAAACTCCTAAACCACTCCTCCGGCCCATCCCCTGGACACACTCCATATAAGCAGCAAACACAAAAGGGAACCTGCTGTTTGTTCTTGCTCCCCCTCTGGTACAAGTTCAGTTCAGTTCAGTTCAGTCGCTCAGTCATGTCCGACTCTTCGCGACCCCATGAATTGCAGCACACCAGGCCTCCCTGTCCATCACCAACTCCCGGAGTTCACTCAAACTCACGTCTATCGAGTCGGTGATGCCATCCATCCAGCCATCTCATCCTCTGTCATCCCCTTCTCCTCCTGCCTGCAATCCCTCCCAGCATCAGGGTCTTTTCCAATGAGTCAACTCTTTGCATGAGGTGGCCAAAGTATTGGAGTTTCAGCTTTAGCATCAGTCCTTCCAAAGAACACCCAGGACTGATCTCCTTTAGAATGGACTGGTTGGATCTCCTTGCAGTCCAAGGGACTCTCAAGAGTCTTCTCCAACACCACACTTCAAAAGCATCAATTCTTCAGCACTCAGCTTTCTTAACAGTCCAACTTTCACATCCATACATGACCACAGGAAAAACCATAACCTTGATTAGATGGACCTTTTTTGGCAAAGTAATGTCTCTGCTTTTCAATATGCTATCTAGGTTGGTCATCACTTTCCTTCCAAGGAGTAAGTGTCTTTTAATTTCATGGCTGCAATCACCATCTGCAGTGATTTTGAAGCCCCCCAAAATAAAGTCTGACACTCTTTCCACTGTTTCCCCATCTATTTCCCATGAAGTGATGGGACCAGATGCCATGATCTTTGTTTTCTGAATGTTGAGCTTAAAGCCAACTTTTTCGCTCTCCTCTTTCACTCTCATCAAGAGGCATTTTAGTTCCTCTTCACTTTCTGCCATAAGGGTGGTGTCATCTGCATATCTGAGGTTATTGATATTTCTCCTGGCAATGTTGATTCCAGCTTGCGCTTCTTCCAGCCCGGTGTTTCTCATGATGTACTCTGCATAGAAGTTAAATAAGCAGGGTGACAATATACAGTGGCCCCACTAAATTCTTGCCTGAATTTCCTGTCCAGTCTCTAGTCAATTTCTATCGATTGGGGAAGGCCAAGAATCCTGGTTGGTAGCATAAACACAAAGGCTCAGAAAAGTCACATGCCTTGACTAAAACCATCATGTTCAAAAGTAGCAGAGTCAAGATTCAAAAATCAAGCCAACACTTGCACTATACCATCAAACAGGGACCTGCCACGATGATGCCTCTGCTTGGCATCTCAGAAGCTAGAGGTCTTGCCCAGGACCATCTTTCCTTCAAGTAATCAAAGCCCCAGAGGCTTTCAAGGTTCCTGGGCTCCTTTGCACTTACAGTCACCTCCACAAAAAAAAAAAAAAAAAAAACTCAAATGGACTTGGCCAAGGACGTGGCCAAGGTCATAAGAAGTTCACTATGTGGAGCCTCAATGCATTCCTCACTGGAAACCAAGATCTGGCCCCTAGCTGATGTCATTCCTGAGTGGAGGTAGGTTCCCCAGGAGACGGGCAGCCTCTGCCCCCACGGCTTCTATTCTGGCCTCTGTGTTCCTCTCTCTTGTTTCCCTCAGGCTTCTCCCCTTTTTTCTGTGATTTTGGGGTTTCTGAGGTAGATTTCCAGGTAAAGTGATCACTGAGATCATAAACAGGAGGTTTTTAATGAAACAGGAAAAGAAATGGGCTCCACCAGGCTTTGGCCACTGTCATTTGTGTTATTTACATAAAAATATGCACATTTCTTCCTTTAATTCTAATGAAATCCAGTTTTAGTTAGAACCATGGGATAGATAAATATGGTTACGGAGCAGAATCCATAATAAAGGCAATGAGGGTGCAAAGTCAGGCGTTTCTTTTGTGTATGTGGTTGTCATTTGAGAGACAAAGAGCTTAAGACGTCAAGGAAAAAGAAAGAGGAAGAATTTAGAAATGAGCAGATGCAAATGAAATAGTCACTCTGCAACAAATGGATATGCCAGACACATAAGGCATAGAAGGTTTCAGGGGAAAATCATAGCTCAGATCCAGGAAGATCAGATAAGATATATCATATTGCATGTAATTGTCTTTTACTCTGCTCCTCACTAGGAAAGAGACGGAAAGTATGACTTTATGTCTCTTACCCTGGTCTTTAGCTTCCTCTTGACCAGCCTCAACTTCAGGTCACTTCTATGTTGATCTTGAAATAACCGTGCACTTGTCAGTCATCCCATGAAGCCTGTCCATATGGCCCTCACCGGGACAGATGTGGCTGATCCTCTGAGCTCCGCTATTTACCTTGATGTGCTTCCCAAGTCCCTCTAGAACCACCTGGCCAGGCACACTCTCTGGACCGCCAGTCCTACTGAACTTGGACTCAGTTTGCCAAATCTGCTTCTATACCCACCTCACACAAACAGACTTACGTGTGTGTGCACACACACATCCACAACATACACACATCCACAACATACACACAACACATACAAGACACACCACACACATACACATCGTCATCCTTGGCATGCCCCAGGATGTAACATACTCCCATACTCCGTTTCTCCATCTGCTTGGTTCTGACCCTGAAACCCAGTCTGACCCTACTGTCTTGAAGGTCCAATAAGCAGAAATCCTTCAGACCCAAGGAACTGATTCTTCAAGCAGCTGTGACCTGGTCCTGCTACAACGAGGCATGTGGAAAGCTGGGATTCAAGCCGTGTCTGAACGGTGGAGACACTAATCCAGAGTGGGTCAAGCTCTCTGAACAGAGACTGCCTCTGGCCCAAACTCGACTCACCTCATGCTTGTCATTGGATCCAAAATCGTTACCACTGGAGAGTCACTGCAGAGCGTTTCAGTTATTTCTGATGGTGCAATCTATTACTTACCACATACTCCCTGACTGTGCAAACCACAGCCCTTGATACATGCATCACCCTGGAAGGAAAATGTGTTGGATCATCAGATTCTCATAAACTGAGGCATGCGTGGGCTCCAACTCAGATTTTCCATCCAGTGAAGCTCAGCACTCACTTGGGGGCTGTTCTTTTTGCTTCCCGACACTTACATTGAAAGCTCGTCTGACCCTTTCACTTCTTTGTCAATTGGTTAATGATTTGAAAATCATCAGAACTGGAACTTCAGGCAGCCTTGGTGTAATTTGAAGACCTATCACTAACGTGTGTGTGTGTGTTTTATTTCAGGCTTTAATCACCTGTATAATTATCATTTTTTTAATGAACTGCCAATCAAAGACACACAGTAAAATTTACATCAACCTTGGATTGAATTGTGGAACAAATGAGATTTCCTAAATGTGGTTCCTCTCTCTCCCCTATCATCTCAGCCCAAGTATCTGAGTTTCCTTCATAGTACACTCAGGAAGCTCAGGGTTTCCCAGCTGCCATCCTGCCCCACACTCCCTCCTCTCTCTCCTGCTACCCTAACCACCCAAGAACCTCCTAAGAGCCTTTCCGTTAGGAAAATAGCTCAAAGAAGGTGAGGTATGGGGGAGAGAGTGGGGGGTGGAGGGAGGGACATTAGAGACAACTTGGCCCAACCCCCTCACCTTGAGGCTGGGAAGTCTGAAGATCAAAGATGTGAGGTGACTAGCCCAAAGTCAGCAGAATCTTGGAAGATGGAGGGAAATCTCAGCAGGAGGGTGAGGGGTAGGGAAAGTAGGATGGGGAAGGGACCAGGGAAAGCGAGGAGCGGGGAAGGGGAGAGGCAGGGTGGAGGATTTCACAAATGCCTGACAGCCCGGAAGAATTATGCTTTAGCCTTAAATCACACCCCACAGGCAGTTCTAATCAAAATGCAAACTCTAAATATAATTCACATGAAGTATGTTCCGGAAATCCTTTTGCCTAAATATGTCTTCAGTTATTAAGACACTTTCGTTGGGGCTTGCATTCTCCTCAAAGGCAATGTCTACGTCTCAGGGGCAGAAATGTGGGTGATTTTCTCTTTAAATTTCCTCTTTGAACTCTTTCTGCCTCGTGTGAATTCTTCACAGTAAGCATACATAATTTTTACAAAAGTTATAAAGAATATTTTTAAACAAAAATTAGAATATTTTAATAATCTATTTCACCTTAATTATACAGGTAATGACAGCTTTGCAGATCTGACCTTGCAGAATTGGGTTAAAAGCTAAATATACAAGATGATACCCAAAAAAAGCAGTTTAAAATTTTATAATATAGATCATGATTTATGTGAATACCCTTTGGAGCAATTATAAATGTCCACAGGTACATTTTCACCTGAGCACATCTTAGTGTGGTCAGTTCTAGAATCATCCCAGAATGGAAAGAATTCTTTCAGAGAGCAGCATGAATTTGCTGGGGCTTGCTATTGACCTGTAATTTTCAAGGACTTCTAGGTTTATCTGAAAGATGCACAAGGACTGTTTGGAATGGCTGGGAAGGAAAGAATCCAGATAACTTCCAAGAGTAAAGCAATAAAATTAATTAACAGCAGCTACTGCTAGAAAATGGAAAGTGGAAATTTGTTAATACTTTCCTGAATAATTTAAGCCAAACAATCTATATAATGCCTAATGGATAGGCAACATTCCATAGATATTGTCAGTGATTATTATCATAATACATTTCTCAGGACTACAATTCCCAAAATGTACCATTTCTCTTCTTGTCTGCCTACAGTTCCCAAAATGCACTGCTCTTCTTCCATTCAGCCTCCCTGCCTATTCATTGCCCTTCTGGGAAAGGAGATATGAGAGCTGATTGGGAAAGGAAAATCCAGGCCCCAGTGGGGAGAAGTAGCTGATCACACAACTTCCTTGACAGTCCTACATCCCTAAATTAGGAGATAGAGTGATTAAAAAAAAAAAAATTGTCCTGATTTTGTTCCAGCGAAGCCTGGGAGTATCATCATTGACTCTCTAAAATTGCTTGTGTTTATTTGCCTGTTCAATTTTACCCAGCTCTGTTTTGTGTTAAAACTGTTAAAACAGTTCCTCCAAGATCAGGATATTAAGATGTCTGCTAGTTGCAAGGGTGTCATGTTGCAATGAGTTTCAGTGTTTTGCTGTTTTTATGGCTGTTAGTGAGAAGTTACAGGAGGGGCTACATGATTTCAGATTGGAAACTGGACCAGATTTCTGTGATTATTTGAGTTGTTTTAGATTTAGAACAAGAAAGATACCAAGTGTTGCACCAACAGATATTACACAGTGTAAAAATTCATATAGTAGGGTCTTTCCACACCTTAAAATTATACAAAACATAGATTATTCAGGAAAAGAATCACTCACTGGCTGAGTAGTGTCCAACTCTTAGCGACCATACAAACTGTAGCCCACCAGATTCTTCTGTCCATAGTATTCTCCAGGCAAGAATACTGCAGCAGGTTGCCATTCCCTCCTTCAGGGGATCTTCCCAATCCAATGATCAAATCTGCGTCTCCTGTGTTGGCAGACAGATTGTTTACCACTGAGCCACCTAGGAAGCCCTCAGAAAGAGAATAAAATGTCTCTAAGAAGCGCCAAAGAATTGATGCTTTTGAACTGTGGTGTTGGAGAAGACTCTTGAGAGTCCCTTGGATTGCAAGGAGATCCAACCAGTCCATTCTGAAGGAGATCAGTCCTGGGTGTTCTTTGGAAGGACTGATGCTAAAGCTGAAACTCCAGTACTTTGGCCACCTCATGTGAAGAGTTGACTCATTGGAAAAGACTCTGATGCTGGGAGGGATTAGGGGCAGGAGGAGAAGGGGATGACAGAGGATGAGATGGCTGGATGGCATCACCGACTCGATGGACATGAGTTTCAGTGAACTCTGGCAGTTAGTGATGGACAGGGAGGGCTGGCGTGCTGCAATTCATGGGGTCGCAAAGAGTCGGACAAAACTGAGCGACTGAACTGAGCTGAACTGAAGAAGAGGCTAAGCCTGAAATTTTCAGAAAACCATATTTTATCTTAGGAACAATTTTGAGAGGTATTAAGAATAATATACATTAAAATTTTAATGAGGTGAAAATTGCTATATCTATAAATTAAATCGTATCAAATTGCTATTTTTGTAGATAAAGAAAAAAGTTATATATTGACAGTTTCAAATGGCTCTTGCTAGAAGCTGAATTTTTCACCAAACATTTTTTTGAGCACTTACTATGCTCAGGACTCTGCTGTGGGGTTCAGAGGCTTGAGAAAGACCTAGCACCTGCTCTTCAAAAGGCAACATTTCAGAGATCCCAGTGATCGGGTCTTAGACAGGAGCTGACAGAATAATCCTTGGAAGAAAAGCTGTGACCAACCTCAGTCAGTTCAGTCGCTCAGTCGTATGACCAACCTAGACAGCATATTAAAAAGCAGAGACATTACTTTGCCAACAAAGATCCATCTAGTCAAGGCTATGGTTTTTCCAGTAGTCATGTATGGATGTGAGAGTTGGACTATAAAGAAAGCTAAGCACCGAAGAATTGATGCTTTTGAACTGTGGTGTTGGAGAAGACTCTTGAGAGTCCCTTGGACTGCAAGGAGATCCAACCAGTCCATTCTAAAGGAGATCAGTCCTGGGTGTTCACTGGAAGGACTGATGCTGAAGCTGAAGCTCCAATACTTTGGCCACCGGATGCAAAGAACTGACTCATTGGAAAAGCCCCTGATGCTGGGAAAGATTGAAGGTGGGAGGAGAAGGGGATGACAGAGGATGAGATGGTTGGATGGCATCACTGACTTGATGGCCATGAGTTTGAGCAAACTCTGAGAGTTGGTCATGGACAGGGAGGCCTAGCGTGCTGTGGTCCATGGGGTCACAGAGTCGGACACAACTGTGCAACTGAACTGAACTGACAGAGCAACAGGAATGGAGACACTGGAAACACATTTGTATTGTTTTAAATGCAGACATGGCAACAGTACTGAAGCTCACGGACACAGTGAAGGGTGCTGAGGTCAAGAGCTACTGTGCATCACAGGGAACAGCTACAATTGCTCTGGGAACAAGTTGCTGGTGTCTCTTTGCTCTTGCATGGCATCACTGGATCTGGGCTGCTGGTCAGGTTAAGGGGCTGCTGGTCAGGTTATGCAGCTGCTGATGTGGCTGGAGGAAGACTGATCTTCAATTAACAATGGTTTAACTATAAAACACACATGAGCTGGTCTGAAAAGAGGCTATGTTCTTAAGGTGCACCTTGAAAAGCTACCATCTTTAGCCATTGCTGAAGGAAACCACCACCAGCAGGAGAGAGAGAGTTCACCTGGGAAGATGTGCCCCCCTCCCCAGCCCCATCACACTGTGAGCCAGTGGAAAATGGCACCCAGGGAAGCAAGAAAATGTTCTTTCTAAAATATATTTATTTATGTGTTTATTTTTGGCTGTGTTGGATCTTCGTTGGTGTGTGGGCTTTCTTAGTTGCAGTAAGCAGGGGCTACTCTTTGTTGTGGGGCATAAGCTTCTCATTGTGGTGGCTTCTCTTGTTGCAGAGCACAGACTCAGTAGCTGTGGCCCACAGAATTAGTTGCACGTGGAATCTTCCCGGACAAGGGATTGAACTCACGTCTCCTGCACTGCCAGGTGGATTCCTATCCACTGAACCACCAGGGAAGTCCCAAGAAAATGTTCTTTTATGATAATTTTCATTCTGGAAAAAAAAAAAGATGAACAATTTGCCAAGGAATTCTGTTGAGTTTGATGATCCTCATATTTTAAGGTGAAGGCTCAGATCAGTTACTGAGGTTTGAACTGTAAGCAGCCTTAGAAATCTCAGTGAAGACTGTGGCCAGAACACAGTTTATAAAGGTTTGCTCATGGATAGGAAGCTTGCATCTGATGTAAATCTTTTCAAAGAAAAGACCAGTTGTCATGCGTAAAATAGGTAACTAGTGGGAAGCTGCTATATAACACAGGGAATCCAGCCTGGTGCTCTGTGATGACCTAGAGGGATGGGATGCGGGAGGGGAAGGAGACTCAAGAGGGAGAAAAGGGATATATATATACATATACATATATATATATATGTATATGTATACATATACACACACATATATGTATACGACTGATTTGTGTCGTTGCATGGCAGAAAGCAACACAACATTGTAAAGCAATTTTCCTCAAATTAAAAATAAATTTAAAAAAAGGAAAGAAAAGACGGGTATTTGGAAATGCTTGGAGAAGGAAATGGCAACCCACTCCAGTATTCTTGCCTGGAAAATCCCATGGACAGAGAAACCTGGTAGGCTGCAGTCCATGGGGTCGCAAAGAGTCAGACACGACTGAGCAACTTCACTTTCACTTTCTTTCTTTCACTGTGTTGTTTTGGTGAGTCATGCATTTTAATTTACCCTTAATTGTGCTCTGTGTGGCAAAGGAAAGACCTCAAGGAGAGTGGACAAGCATCAAAAACTTTAAAAATGTTTAAATATCAAAGGGAGGATGAATAATCCATTGTAGTATGATGAGGCATAAAACAGAGTAATTAAATACAATGCAGGAAGATAAATGGTAATTTAAGCTAACTAAAAAGGAAGAGGAGATGCTCTTTCTTCAACTATAAAATTATCAATGAAGAAATTTTCATGGGCACCATCTGTTGAGATATTTAATATTAAGCTAGATAAATAAGTCAAAAATACTTTGTCCTCTAATTAGAGGACGAACCCAAACTGAGTCACAGAATATCCTGAGATGTATACAATCATTACTTTTTTACTTGGGAACATGAGATCATCAAAATTTGGAATTGCCATTAGTTTATGAAGAGCTGCTCTGAGGTCCACTACATAACTTGGGGGTAAGAGAAGAGTTTTTCTGGTAAAACTAGTGTATCTCTCAAATATAATCAAGGAAACCAGCGTGCTTACAAAAATCTCAAAAAAATAAGAAGAAATGTCACTGAAATTGAAGATGGTATTGTTTACTGATGATCCTGTCACGCAGTTTCGGCCCACTGACCTCTGCCCTGTAAGTCCCATTTCTTAGGTGCTTTACTATAATATTTGGAGGGAATGTAGGTGTGGGGATTCTAGCTGTTAGATGGGCGGTTTCCTCTGAAGGCATCAATGCTCCTCTCCAGTATTTTCAGTTGCTTTCCTTCCAGACAGTCCGAGAACTGTTTCCTGCTCCTCGCAGTCTAGTTGTGGCTGCATGACTTGCTTTGGCAGAGCTGTGAGTGGAGGTGGCATGTGTTACTTCAGGAGGGTGTTCCCCTGTCCCCACAGTCAAAGCAAGGTAGTGACTGTGGAGGCGACCCCAAGCCACCTTGCAAAGGAAGGCCCTGCAGTGGCCTTTGCAGAAACAAGAACAACAGCTCTGTTGCTTTGAAGCCCCGAGTCTTGGAGACATCACAGCAGCATTGCCAAGTCTTTTTCTGGTACAAATCCCAACAGTAAATTAACCACATTTCTGGCTGTAAGTCAATATCCTCTAAGTGTAGTTAGTATAAATCAGTTTTCCAAGGCCTCATCAATCTTGGGACAATTGAAAATATGAAATGTCTAAATCGTGAAAGTTAAAGAACAGGTTCTGGAGCTGCAGAGATGCTGCTAGGGTCACAGTCTGGAAGAATCAGTCTTGTCCTGTCAATGTTCTTCAAAAAGAGGATCAAGACGGGCTGCAGACCTGAGCTCAGGGAAGGCTCCTGACCACGAATGGAGGAGAACCACACACGTTCTGTCTACAACAACTATACACAATGCAAGGCAGCATCACTCCACCCCTAGCTGGCTCTGGGCAGTTTGGCCCCAGTCAGAAAACTGGTTGACATCCAGGTTACATTTGACAGACTTTAAGTGAAAGTGAAAGTCACTCAGTCATGTCTTACTCTTTGCAAACCCATGGACTACAAAGTCCATGGAATTCTCCAGGCCAGAATACTCTAGTGGGTAGCCTTTTCCTTCTCCAGGGGATCTTCTCAACCCAGGGATCGAACCCAGGTCTCCCGCAATGCAGGCAGATTTTTTACCAGCTGAGCCACAAGAGAAGCCCAAGAATACTGGAGTGGGTAGCATATCCCTTCTCCAGGGGGTCTTCCCAATGCAGGATGGAACCCAGGTCTCCCGCATTGCAGGTGGATTCTTTATCAGGTGAGCTACAAGTACAGAAGACTCAGGCTTAGTGTTTTTGTTTGTGGTTTGTTTATATACAACCCTCTGACTTCACTTTCACTTTTCACTTTCATGCATCAGAGAAGGAAATGGCAACCCACTCCAGCGTTCTTGCCTGGAGAATCCCAGGGATGGGGGAGCCTGGTGGGCTGCCATCTATGGGGTCGCACAGAGTCGGACACGACTGAAGTGACTTAGCAGCAGCTGCAGTAATTATTGTGCACCTGGAAATGTGAAAATCGAAGCTAAACCACAGGAAGGAAAAAATTGGACTTGTATGTGCAAACCTCCAGCTATTAAATCATTTTGCCCTTAAAGTGAAAGAAAGTGAAGTTGCTCAGTCCTGTCTGACTCTTTGTGACCCCATGTAGCCTACCAGGCTCCTCTGTCCATGGGATTTTCCAGGCAAGAATACTGGAGTGGGTTGCCATTTCCTTTTCCAGGAGATCTTCCCGACCCAGGGTTTGAACCCAGGTCTCCCACATAGTAGGCAGCAGCTTTACCATCTAAGCCACCAGTTAAGTCTATTTTGCCCTTAAGAAACTACCAAACCCCTGACAATGGGAGAGAGATGGGGGTAATGAAAGCTGACTAGTAGCTGCATTTACTGTTCCAGGGATCAACACCCCCAGCCCAAGGCCTGATCATGCTCTGACAAAGAACTTGGAGACTTATGCTCAGTGAGAAAGGCAGACACTTGAAGACCTCCTATGTGTGAACAGTAATATGAAATGTCCAGAATATGGAAATCCAGAGAGACAAAAGCAGGCAAGCGATTCGTGGTAGAATCACTGTTGGCTGGATTTGAATCTCAGCCGGACCCACATTCCTGGAACTCATCTCTCTGCGTCAGTGTTTCCTGCTGTGATCTCAGGGGCCACCCCTCCTCCTAGGAACCCTGGTCACCACTCCCTCAAATCTGGGGCAGGAGGGCACGGATCTGAGTCCGCACACAGACACACAGCAGTGCAGCTGCGGGGTTATCTGCCAGTCTCGCCACGCTCAGGGATTCCGCATCGCAGCCCTAAATGAGAGGAGGGAAATTTGCCTTTATTATTTTTTTTTCCATTTTTAAAAATTATTTTAGTATAATTGCTTTACAGGGTTGTGTTAATTTCCTGCTGTACCAAGAAGTGAATCGGCCATATGTATACATATATCCCCTGCCTCTTGAACCTCCCCCCACCGCCCCCATCCCACCCTCTAGGTCGTCACAGAGCACCGAGCTGAGCTCTCTGTGCCACACAGCAGCCTCCCGCCAGCTCCACGCCAGGCCGAGTGGCCTTATTCTTGGCTTGAATTTTCTCCCCTCATAGAGTTGCTGCTGCCAGCACCATTAATCTGTTCCTAAACCATGTGTTGGCCCACGGACGATGTTCATCTGTCTTTACCCATGCCACACAGTTCCTTCCTCTCTTAAAACTAATATTTTAATTGCAAAGAGGCTCTGCTTGGAAGTCCTTCCAACGCCCCGGGCTCTCTGCCTGCACTGTTAATCTGGTAGGACTCGCCCGACTGCAAGAAACTCTTGGAGCCTCGAGGAAGCTTAGCAGGTCTCACTGAGGCAGCAAAAGAGGAGACTGTTATAAATAAGCTATCAGAAGACCCCCTGCCCATAAGTGGTTCTGGCTCCTGAAACACTGCTGCTGCTGCTGCTGCTAAGTCGCTTCAGTCGTGTCTGACTCTGTGCGACCCCGTAGACGGCAGCCCACCAGGCTCCCCCATCCCTGGGATTCTCCAAACAAGAACACTGCAGTGGGTTGCCATTGCCTTCTCCGCCTGAAACACTGAGGCAGGCTCTTTGCCTGGCCCAGGTGAAGTTCATGACCAGAGCCTCCTGCTGGACTTATTCCGGCCATTTGCTACCCACAAGCTCTGGAAATCAGCTTTCGGGAGAGAGGAAGGAGAGGCCACCTGTCCACATCCAGCTAGATCACGTCCACTTCCTACCCCTCCCTGCAAAACAGTGTGGCAGCCTGCAGTGAGCAAATGGACAGATGGACAGATGGACAGATGAAGGCCCACTGGGCTCCTGTCCAGCATTCTAGGGCTCAGGATAGGCAGGGAGCAGGTTTCCCTTCATCTCCCTGTATTTGATGTGGTTTTCATCTCCTAGGAAGTCACCCTAGGACCCCAGGGAAGCTGCATGGCATGAGGGAAGGGGCAGCCCCAGCTGTGGGGAGAACGGGCTGAGACGGAGGTTGTGCTGCAAGTTTGGGGAAAGGGTCAGACCAATCCTACTGACTCTAAAGGCACAAAGATGCTCGGAAGGTCAAGGTAGCAACGACCAGATCTCTTGAGTTGGGTCCGATTAGCCTCTCCTCCCTTCCACAGCTTGGCCTCCCAGCATCACACATCTGGGAGGGAACCCCAGAATTGAGGGCAAGTGAGGTTCAGAAAGGCAAGTGAGGCTCAGCATTGTTGTGTCTGGCCATGCCTCCCTCTGTGTGAAATCGCTCTCTTGAGGGTGGAGTCTACATGTCTGGGACCCTCTTGAAGAAGTTCCTCTGACACCTAGAGAAAGTGGGAAGGCCTGGGGAGAGTGTCCGAGGCTGATGGCAGGCAACCCAACACTCACTGTAACTCAGGGTGCTTGGGCTTGAGTTTCAGTATCCAGGAAACCACGGGGCTACCCCTTCATAGGTGCAGCTTCCTGTCTGTGCACCCAAACTCAGGCTATCCTACTGAATTAATCTGAAAATTGCTTCATTTAATCATTAATCTGGCAGCAGAGTTGTACTTAAACTTCCAGAGGGAGCTGTTTAGCCAGCCTTATGCTAAACACAGATTCATCACAAAGAATTTTCCACGCTTGGTGATGGAGGGTAAATTCCACCTTCACTCCTGCCACTCTATAAATAATTTTTCCCACCTGTCAGAGCAGAAACGCTCTGGCTGAATCGTGTTGAGGTTTGACAGAACACAACAAAATTCTGTAAAGCAATTAGCCTCCAGTAAAAAAACAAAAATCAAAAGAAAACCAATTATTTTTTTTAAAAAGCACTTCTGAAGAGTTTAAGACTTTATTCTGACTTAACTGGTTGGGAAAGCAATATTGGGAGTTTTGACAGTCCATTTGATCTCATTATCTGAGTCTATAATCTAAAGATGTGGACGAACATTTACCGGGAATAGTTAGATGCCCTGGAAATGCTCCGCTGAGCATGTCCATGAACTCTGTTAATTATTTACTAGTCTTAATAGGTTTCTGTTACAGTTTACTTGTTAGAGATCATTGCTGGCTCAGCCCCGGGTCTGGGTTGAGGCGCTTGTTCCCACAGAGGCTCACCTGGGAAGAAGGAACCACCAAGCCTTGCCAACATCCCCGAAGGCCTTTGGCTTTGTCTCGTTTGTCTGGCCCCTGAACTGGCGGCAGAAGGCCCTCACCTCTTCTCCAGCAGCAGAGGCAAGTCAACCCCCGATTTCTTCCTGGAAGCAGCTCAGTGAGTCTTATGGTGGGTCATCCGGTCACATCCCATCCGTTGTATACAGCGGCCACTCGGCCTGAGCCCTGCCCCTAGATGGAAGGAAGCATGCTAGAACACGATCAAGGGCTTCCCTGGGGGCTCAGTGGAAAAGAAACTGCCTGCCGATGCAGGAGGCATGAGTTTGGTCCCCGGTCCGGGAAGATCCCACATGTCATCCCCAGCTAAGCCGGTGCTCCACATCTATTGAACCTCTGCTCTAGAGCCTGGGAGCTGCAACTACTGAAGCCCACACACCCCAGAGCCCGCGGCTCCTCAACAAGAGAAGCCACCCCAATGAGAAGCCGCCACCCCTGCTGTGGGGAGCAGCCCCCACAGCAGCTAGAGAAGAGCCCATGCATCAGCACAGACCGGGCACAGCCAGCAGAAGAAAGAGAGAACACGGACAGGCAGCATCGCACACGGCTCACAAGCACCACACTGGGTATTTTGCTAGAACCTTCTCTCCCAAGAGTCCTCCCTCTTCCCAACATTCCTGTGAGAGAATCAGTGGGGCCTCTGCGGCCGCGTGAGGAAACCCAGCCCGTGTGCTCTTTGGTAAAGGGGGTGACGTAACCCCCTCGGTGCCCACCTTCCCCTGGGCAGCACGGCTCTCTCTTCCCTTTGCATTGACCTTCTGGCTGGCTTTTGCCGACCTTGGGGACGGCACACACTCCTCCACGTTAGAAAGTCTCCGTTAATGTCTGTGCAGGTGATGAACGTCTGCAGAACTCTGAACACACGCGACAGCCTGTTATCACGAGAAGCAGAAACGGGAGGAAGGATGTGGTCATCCCCGGCTGGAGTGAAACACGCTCTGGGCCGGGCGCCTCATCCTGAGTCACCAGGCCGCTCCCTGCTGTGTTCTCATCAGCTCCGGGGCCTGTGAAACACATTGATGGTTTCCTTTCCTGAGCTCAGCAGAGGCCCTGGCTCAGCTCTCCACAGTTTAGTAGAAAAGACTTCAATGTGTAATGAGTCCAGGGTATTAAATTTCTCTTTTTATAGACAGTCCAGCAAACAGTGAGAGCCTTTAAGGAGAAGGTGAAATATGAACTGCAACATGCTTTGCTGATCCTGTGTTCTTTTGAGCTTGAGCCAACAAAGTAGCTAAGGATGCTGCTGGTAAATGCATTGAAACCTTTGCTGTAGGGCCGCTGATCATTCTCGAGTGGCTCTTCTGCCCAGATACCTTCCTGCTCCACCCGCCTCCTTGCGGAAACCAAAGCAGTCTGCTATCAAGGGAGCCAAACCACAACGTCTATGGCCCATCCCGTCCTAAGAGGATTTTTGTGGCCCTGATTATGGGGTGAATTGTATGGCCCACCTTCACTCCTACAAATTCACATGCTGAAGCCTTAATCCCCAGGACCTCAGACTGTGACTGTATTTGGAGAGAGAAATATATATATATGTATGTTTTGGCCGTGCTGGGCCTTCATTGCTACACGTGGGCTTTCTCTAGTCGCAGTGTGCTGGCTTCTCATTTCAGTGGCTTCTCTTGTTGTAGAGCCAGGGCTCCAGGCAGAGCATGTGGGCTCAGTAGTTGTGGTGCCTGGGCTTAGCTGCCCTACAGCGCGTGGAATCTTCCCAGACCCGGGGCCGAACCCCTGCATTGACAGGCAGACTCTCAACCCCTGGACTACAAGGGAAGTCCCTGGAGATAGAGCCTTTAGTAAAGTAATTAAAGTGAAATGAGGCCACGAGGGTGACTCTAATCCTATCTGGTCAGTGTCCTTGTAAGAAGACATTAGGACACACAGACCTCAGGGGAGTTCGTGCTCACAGAGGAAAGACCCTGTGAAGCGTCAGCAAGAGCGTGGCCATCTGCAAGCCGAGGAGAGAGGCCTCAGGGGACACCGACCCTGCTGACACCTTGTTCTTGGACTCCCAGCCCCAGAACTGTGAGAAAATATATGTCAGCCAAGTCAGCCACCCAGACTATGATATTTTGTTATGACATCCCAGGCAAACTAATACAGGCACTAAAAAAACTCACTCTTTTTCTGATGTGGAAAAAAAAAAAAACTTAAAATATATTTGACTCTAAAAGCTTATTTTCTTCTGAGTTTAAAAGGAATTGCACCATTTTTGTGGGCCCCCTGAAGTATGGCGAGCTTTGAGCAAGGCTCCCCTTGTGCCTGATGGAGAAGCCAGCCCTGCCGTTATCCAGGGCACCTGGACCACTCTTCGCTGAAGCTGGGTTTCCCACTGATGCTGGGTTTCTCCCAGGGCTCTCTGCACATCAGCTTACATTTTATTATGAGCCCAAGCCAGGCCGCTGGGATCAATGAGCTTTGCCAGTTCATAATCCAGCCTTCCCCAAGAATCTTTGAGGGGTGAAGCAATTTAGAAGCACCTTGATAAACACCAATTTAATAATCAGCAACGAGGCCTCAGGTAACGATTCACAGTCAGAACAATGTCACCCCTAGGTGACTGCACCCCAGCAGTGGGCAGTCTCTCATGCCCCTTGATTAAACTCACAGATGCATTTGAAATCAAAATAGGATTCCAGAGGTGGAAATGACTTAAAAGAGATCACAGAGAACATTTCATTTACCACAATGCAATTATACAAATTTTATGCGTGGCTTCAATAAGACTGGAAGGTTATTTATTAGATCAAGAAGCCACTTGAGCTCTTTTATTATTAATACATTGACATTGTCCCCCAGTTGCGCAGGGCTTGGACAGGCCTGTGGCTCAAAGCAAGAAGATTCTGTGATGAAGTATGGGCCCACCCAGGGTAGAAGCGGGTGGACATGCCGGCCGCGGGAAGTATCTATAAGAACAGAGAGGCACAAAACAGGCTAGCACACGCAAGGCAGGCAAGTGGGTGCAGGAGAGCTGAGGCACAAGAGGAGAGAGGGCTCAAAGGCAGAAGGGGCTAGACTGGTCCTAGGGGGCTGTTAAGGTTTCCATGGGGATAAGCTTCTCAGAGTCCATTCCCAGGAGATCCTGACATTTCCAGAACAGGAAATGTGACCCCATGTGTAGTGGGCTGAATAATAACAAACCGCCTCCGCCGCCAAAGAAAAAGATGTTTGTGATCTGATCTCCCAAATGTAAATGGCAAAAGAGAACTTTGCAGGTGTGATTAAGTTGAAGGTTTTGAGATGGAAACATTAACCTGGATTATTGGGCAGAGTCAACGTAAACACAGGCCTCCTTATGGGAAGGAGACAGGGGAGTCAGAGGAGGAGATGCGTAGAAACAGAAGCAAAGCTGAGAGAGAAAGAGAAAGGGAGGATAAAAGAGAGCGAGGGGAATTTGAAGATTCTGTGCTGCTGGAAAATGGAGGAGGGGGCCGTGAGCCAAGAAATGCCGGTGGCCTCTAGAAACTGGAACGGCAAAGAAGCAGAGTCCCTTCTAGAGCCTCCAGAAGGATCACAGTCCTGCTAACCTACTTTACGATGCCCCTCCAGAGCTGTAATACAATAACTGTGTGGGTTCTCTAAAGCCACTCAGTCTGTGGTGATGTGTTACAGCAGCCACAGGAAACTAATGCATGTGTAAGAAACGGCATCCCATCTGACCCTGAGCAGGGACAGCTGTCCCCTTTGGAGACAGGATCATTCTGCCCAAGGATCCCCGTGACCAGCCAGCCCACAGCCAAATTGCTATAATCCTAGTTTCTCCATCTTCAACAGGAATTTTAACAGCAAGCTAGCAAAGACTCAGGGACTGCTAGCCCATTACAGTTTTAAACCAGGAGTCCACTACCACAGCATGATAGACTTTTAATAATATTCAAAACAAGAGTAGTTGCCATGGCAAAGTACCATAAATATCACTTAAGCAACTCAGAGATGCTATTGCTTAAATAATTAATTGCAGTGTTGGCTGTTTGTGCTGCTCTGTAGATAAACACTGACTGTATGGGATCTTTTCTTAAGACAGTTGAATCGACATAAATGGACCCTAGTTATGTTTATTTCTGGTTCTTTTTTTTTTTAAATATAATGTCTAATGCTTCCAAGGAAATGCTCTTAGTCTTAAGGGAGTTCTGTATTCTTCACTTAATCAAATAATTCATTTTGCCCCAGAGTCACTGGGGAGAAGTTAAAAGATGACAGTCTTCAACTCAGTTCATAGAAGGACTTTCTGTGAATTAGATCTGGGACATGGAAGCCACAGATTGGACCATTCTGTGAATTAAACAGGATGGTGAGAGATAGGAGTTTCCCAGGTGGTGGTCAGCAGTAAAGAACTCACCTGCCAATGCAGGAGACGTAAGAGACACAGATTCAATCCCTGGGTCAGAAAGATCGTCTGGAGAAGGAAATGGGTGTGAGATGCTGACGAGATCTTTCCTTGCCCTCTGAAGCTGCTCAGGAGTGCGGCACTTGTCATGAAGACACCTCTCCAGGCTTCGCCTCTCCAGGGCCGCCATCAGAGATGAGCTTAGGATGAAACTCTCTGTTGTCCCCATGGAAAGAGAAGCCAAAACTGGTTAGAGACTCCTGCCATTGAAAATGGCTCCACCAAGAGATCCAGAAGCAGGAGGTCATGAGAGGGATCAGAGTGGTGGGAGTGGGGGGGTAGACGAGCGTATCAAGTCTTAGCTGGGCCTCTCATACCTGGACATGTGAGAGCCAGCACGTGGGTGCCTGGGTCAGAAATGGGACTCATGACTCTCCACACAGACAGAAGACCATGTGGTCAAGGCCAGAACCTTGCTTCCAGAGAGAGGGGCTTGCCATAAAAAGGAGCAATGATTCCAGCAAACCAGGACGGGACAGTCAGTCCACACATACATGTAGAGAAGGGGACAGGTTTTTTTCCTTTCCCTCCCTAATGCCCCAACCCCAGACCAGGAAGAGAGGAGGCCAGACTGAATGCCCATTTGAAGCCACTGGAGTCTGCTCAGAACTTTAAAATCAAATGTGAGATTCAAACTAGTGAGCAGGACTGGATCTTAATAACAGAATGAGACTTCTTCAGTAGGAAGAGAGCCTGGAAGGTTGTGAAATCCACCTGAGGTTGTGGGGAGGGAGCCTGCTCCCTGGTAGGAAAGACAGATGCGGCTGGACAGAGCCCAGGTCCAGCCAGCTCCCATGGAGGGAATACGCCCCTGTCACCACACTGCTCAGGGAGAGGCCTCCAGAGACGAGCTCTTCCCAGCCATCTCCAAGATCTCTCCCCCCATCTGAATCCATCCCCGGGGTCCAACCTCACTTAAAACGCCCTGTAGACACTGTCTGGGGGAGGGGGTTAGGCTGTTGTTTGTGTTTGGTGCCTTGAAGAGCTCCTAATGTTCTAGAGTCTCTGCTTTCACACATTATCTCGTACACACAATTTTGTAAAATGTCAATGCATTTTTGTATTTATTTTTGGCTGCATCGTGTCTTAGCAGTGGCACGCGGGTCTTTCGTTGCTGTGTGCTGGCTTCTCTCTAGTTGCAGCGTGTTGCCAGGCTCAGTTGCTCTGCGGCATGTGGAATCTTAGTTCTCCAATCAGGGATGGAACCCACATTCCCTGCATTGGAAGATGGATTCTTAACCATTGGACCACTAGGGAAGCCCCATATTTTTGTAATTTTTAATGGACTCGTGGATTGCTTTATAAACTGCTACTAATTTAATGACTACAAAATTCCCACTGGATATCAATGCCATTATGTAATTAATCAGCCTATCATGTGACCAGGGCCAGAATTGTGTGGATAATTTTTTCTTCTTCTCTAATGAAATGTCTCATTTATTTTTATTCTCCTTTTAGTGATTCAAGCACTTGATGTTTGGAGGTTCAACAGCATTTCCTAACCACTCTCCAAAAATAAGTGTGGTGCTTGGTGTACTGTCCTTGGTGGGGAGGGGGTAAAGCATGATCAAATAACCACAAACGCCGGTAATGCTAACAAGCTAAAATGTTATTAAAGGAAAAGAACACGGCGCAGGGAGGGGATCACAGAAGAACTTGATGCATGATGGAGGGGGTGGGAGGGCTTGGTCATGGGAGGCTTTCCTAAGAACGTGACAATTGAGCTAAAATCTGAGGACCGTTTCAAACATCCTGAATCGCTGGTCTCGCATCATCTTGCTAGGAGTTTAAATTTGATGCTTACAAAACAATTTGAAAGAGAAAATAGTTTGAGTTATAGCACCAACAGCAAAGGAAAAGTGAGTTTAAATTCTCCTTAGTTCAAGTCTCTAGGCAAAGGCCAGCATAAGAAGGTGTCCCCAAGCTGCCTTCCGATTGCTTGTCATTCTTAGAAAGAACTGAGAGGGCAGAAAATTCCATCCCTGTCAGCCAGGGGCCTTTGGGGAGGGGGACCAGACTGAGCCCAGAATGCCCCGGCCCGTGGGCAGTGCCTCTGGTTGGTAGGACTTTGTCCTGAGTTGGCCTGATGGGGCTGTGGAGACACATTCAGCCTGTCACCAGGTAACGTTTCACCAGAATTAAAGGGCTTTAAGTGGCTTGACCTGAAGTACTGGGCTGTGGAATTCATTTTAGTTTCCTTTCAATAATTGCACCAAGACCCAACTCATGTCCAAAACTTGGCATCATTACCTAAGAAATAACTCACCTTAATGAGACGAATCACCGCTGCAAACGTAACCTTCAGGCATTTGGGGTTAAGGTGGGTCTAATTTCTCGAGAACAAAAGCATGGCAATTTGACAGCTTTGTTCAAAGTCATAGAAACTTCCTGTGAGAGGGGATCAGTTGCTTCGTCCCCTGGAGGTCTGAAGAGTTATTTTGACCTTAAAAGTGATGCCAGAGGTGAAGTCTTCGCAAAAAAGGAGTCCTTCCTCGTGGTAACTTTATCTTCTGCCTTCACATTGTTCACAAAAGACGATCTTGCTGATCTTAACTAAGGCTGTATAGAAACGGCTGCGGCACTCTGCTTCCAGAAATCGGTCTGAGGGACTCGTGCAAGGCGGCCGAGCCTGGGGAGCAGCTGTGTGCACCCCACTAGCAGGCACCTCAGTGGCCTGGCCACAGGTCCTGTCCCCACTCGCCAGGTGGGTCCACTCTGATGCTGTAACTCCAAGGCCATGGAGAGAACCCTCCAGTCCATAAATAACCGGAACTAAACAAATCTGTCCATACCGGTCATGTCAAAATCAGCACCAAATGACATAGGGTAATGATTCCAGGCCAGGAGCCCCGGGTCTGAGTCCCAGGTCTGCCATCTACTAACAGTGTGACCTTGGACAAACTTCCTAATTCCTCAGCCTCCGTTTCCTCATCTGTAAAACGACAAGGATGACACTGCCCCCATGGCGTTACTGTGAGGATTAAAGACGTCGACATATGGAAAGAACTCAAAACCACGCTTAGTCGGTGGTAAGAGCTTTAATAGGTGTCATCACTATTAATGCAAGGGCCTCCCTGGTGGCTCAGGGGGAAAGAATCTGCCTGCCAATGCAGAAGACCCAAAAGATGGGTCCCTGGGTCAGGAAGTTCCGCTGGAGAAGGAAATGGAAACCCACTCCAGTATCCTTGCCTGGAGAATGCCATGGACAGAGGAGCCTGGCAGGCTGCAGTCCACAGGGTGACAAAGAGCCAGACACAACTGCGAGATTGAACAACACCAAACCATTAAAGCATCCTTAAAAACCGTCTGGGGGATGCAGGGTGGCCCACTGGGAGCTCAGTGCCTCATCAGGGTTCGCAAGCCCTTCATCTCCCAGGCTAGCGAGACCGACGCTGATGGCTGCAGAGACGGATTCAGCCCGCTCCTCCATTCCCGGCAACAGGCAGAGCCCCTGCCCTCGCCTGCTTCCCAGCCCTGCTCGCGGGTTGGATGCGGGCTTAGAGCCATGAGGTCCTCGTGCGACCCCGCTGACCTTCTGTGGCCTCCTGCCCACGGTCAGGATGACAATGCCCACCTCTCCGGGGTCATCGTGGGGGCGGCCCCAGCCAAACCGAGGCTGTAGATCCCAAGTTTTTATTGCTGGGCCCTAATTGTTGCCTGGCCGCCATCTAGTGTCCAGAAGAGGAACTGAGGGACCCAACAGCTCTGGTCACAGGAGCCTTGGGACCCTGGAATGAAGGCCTGGAAGATTCCACGAAACCTGTCCTTCCAGGGGCCACTCATTGTAGGAATCCCTTCTCCAGATCCAGCCTCCAAGGGACTCCTGGTGCGTTTTTTTGAGCAAATATTGCACAATTGTCCCATTCTTTACATTTTTAAACTTGCTCCTTGACCACAAAGTTCCAAAAATGAATAGGAGTAGGAGGTAGAAAGCATAAGATTGAGCTGAACCTGCCTCTTAATATATATATCCCTGTTTCCAAGCTTCCATTTTATTTTCATTTCTTTCCTCTGGTTATTAAGCACTTTAACTGTTCCCTATAAAGCTTCCAGGATGCCTCAGTGGTAAAGAATCTGCCTGCCAATTCAGGAAATGCCAGTTCGATCCCTGGGTCCTAAAGATCCCTTGGAGAAGGAAATGTTAACCCACTCCGGTATTCTTGCCTGGGGAATCGCATGGACATAGTAGCCTAGCGGGCCACAGTCCGTGAGTGCCTACTAAGCTGTGCCCGAATCTTTGCAACCCTGTGGACAGTAGCCTACCAGGCTCCTTTGTCCATGGGATTCTCCAGGCAAGAATACTAGAGTGGGTTGCCACGCCCTCCTCCAGGGGACCTTCCAGACTCAGGGATTGGACCTGTGTCTTCTGAATTGCCAGGCAGATTCTTTACCACTAGCACCGCCTGGGAAGCCTGGGCCATAGTCCATGGGGTTGCAAATGAGTCGAACATGATTTACTGACCAAATGATTGTTCTCTACGTGATACTAAGGTCTAGGAAGAGAAAGTAACAAAATACGCACAGCCTCTGCCCTCATGGGGTTGAGGCAAGTCTGGCTAGGAGCCAAGTGCACTCACTGGACAGGAGGTGAGGAGGGCTTGGACCGGGGTCCTCATCCCTGCTGCCAATCACCATTGCCTGGGAGGCCTGGAAACTCACAGCCGGGCGGCCGCAGACACTCACATTTCACTCTCCCAGTCAGACAGTGCTTTAAAGGTCTTTGGTGCTTGGTTGCCCTATGGAAGGTGGGCTCAACTCCCATTCTAAGTTGGTTAGGATGATAAGACTGGGGTCCAAGAGGACAGGGAAGAGTGTATTGCTCACATCATAAGACTTTGGGGAGACTGGGTCGGTTGCAAGCCGGCCTAGGGGCCGGGGGGATATTGGCGGTGGCTTTGGTTGAGGGAGTCAGCAGACTGGGGTTCCACACATGGGCTAGGATTTGAACATCCCCACTGTGCCAAGGGGGTTTCCCTCATAGCTCAGTTAGAATCAGGTAAAGAATCCACCTGCAATGCAGGAGACCCCAGTTTGATTCCTGGGTCGGGAAGATTCGCTGGAGAAGGGATAGGCTACCCACTTCAGTATTCATGGGCTTTCCTTGTGGCTCAGCTGGTAAAGAATCTGCTTGCAATACAGGAGACCTGGGTTCAATCGCTGGGTTGGGAAGATCCTCTGGAGAAGGTAAAAGATACCTACTCCAGTATCCTGGCCTGGAGAATTCCCTGGACTGTATAGTCCATGGGGTTGCAAATAGTCGGACATGACTGAGTGACTTTCACTTTCACTGTGCCAAGGGGAGGTGGAGGGCTCAGCCTTCTTGCCAGCCTGCCCAGATGTTGGCAGAGGAGGAAGGAGTGGATGGTGTCCGAAGGTGGTCAGTGACCAAATGTCACCAACAGAGGCTTTCTTTATTTCATTCGCCCAGGCAGCCAAGGCTGAGCCCACTGCCTGTGACCACCTGTGTTTCTCCACTCCCCAAAGAGAAGACTCATGGAGGGCACTTGTTTAAACACTGATTCCTAGGCCCCCACCCAAGAATTCCCAGGAAAGAGGCTGGTAGTCTGAGCCTGTATCTGAGGTGCAAGGAAGCTGAGCTAAATGCTGGCCCCAGCTTACGCAAGCTGTGTCACTTGACCTTCACACCAGCTCTGAGATAGAGATTCATCTTTTTATTCCCCAAAGCAGACCTTGAGGTTTCTGTCAGGAAGTTCAGTTCAGTTCAGTCGCTCAGTCATGTTTGACTATTTGACCAAGTGGACTGCAGCATGCCAGGCCTTCCTGTCCATCACCAGCTTCTGGAGTTTGCTCAAACTCATGTCCACTGAGTTGGTGATGTCATCCAACCATCTCATCCTCTTGTTGTCCCCTTCTCCTCCTGCCCCTCAATCTTTCTTTCCCAGCATCAGAGTCTGCTCCAATGAGTCAGCTCTTCTCATCAAGTGGCCCAAGTATTGGAGCTTCAGTTTCAGCATCAGTCCTTCCAATGAATATTCAGGACTGATTTCCTTTAGGATTCACTGTTTGATCTCCTTGCAGTCCAAGGGACGCTCAAGAGACTTCTCCAACACCACAGTTCAAATGCATCAATTCTTTGGCTCTCAGTAATGTCTCTGCTTTTTAATAAGCTGTCTAGGTTGGTCATAGCTTTTCTTCCAAGGAGCAAGCATCTTTTAATTTCATGGCTGTAGTCACCACCTGCAGTGATTTTGGAACCCCCAAAATAAAGTCTGTCACTGTTTCCACTGTTTCCACATCCATTTGCCATGAAGTAATGGGACAGGAAGCCATGATCTTAGTTTTTTGAATGTTGAATGTTAAGCCAGCTTTTGCACTCTCCTCTTTTACATTCATCAAGAGGCGTTTTAGCTCCTCTTCACTTTCTGCCATTAAGGTGGTGTCATCTGCATATCTGAGGTTATTGATATTTCTCCCAGCAATTCTAGCTTGTCCTTCATCCAGCCAGGCATTTCACATGATGTACTCTGCATATAAGTTAAATAAGCAGGGTGACAGTATACTGCCTTGTCATACTCCTTTCCTAACTTTGAACCAGTCATTTGTTCCTATGGTTTAAGTCCCCATGAATCAAAAGTCATTTACATTGGACTTAATTAGAAAGAGATAGGATTGGTAACTGAGAATGTGGTAGTTGATGGCTGAGACATGGTGGAGAGGCTTACAAAGAGCCTTGCAGAAGATGAGGAAAATGAATCCAAGCTTTGGGCACATTCCTGAGCAGTCTACAAACGGTGCCCTTAGCCTGCCTTGTGATGAAGCTCTCTAGTGAGCACAAAAGAAACATACAACCCTTTACCTATTGGGCTGGTCTGAGAAATAACAAAGGGGGACCAGAAAAACTCATTGCTGAGCTGTTCACTTCAGTGAGGACCCTTATACCTCTCTGCGCTGTGCTTAATCATTTAGTCATGTCTGACACTTTGCAACTCCATGGACTGCAGCCCACCAGGCTCCTCCGTCCATGGAACTCTCCAAGCAAGAATGCTGGAGTGGGTAGCCACTCCTTTCTCCAAGGGATCTTCCCAACCCAGGACTCAAACTAGGGTATCCTGCATTGCAGGTGGATTCTTTACTAGCTGAGCTACCAAGGAAGCCCCCGACTCACCATGGGCGACCTTAACTCATATTCTCACTCTCAAACCTGTTCCTCCTCATCTCGTGAATGACTTACCACCAATCAATCCAGTTGCCAAGCACAGACCCACAGCCCATCCATGACTCTTGTCTTGCCCTTCAGTTCAGCCAATTGCTGAATCCCTTTGGGTCTGCTCTTCAGATCTCTAGAGTCTTTTTCTCCTCTCTTTACCCACCCCATGATCACTGCATTAACTCAGGGTCCCATTTTCTTTCTCCTGGATAACTCCCCCAGCTCAATAATCCCTCCTCCCGCCTCCCTTCTTCCCTCAAGATCCATCCTCCACCCAGCCAAAGGTTTCCAAAATGCAAATCTGATCACAATGTTTCTCTGCTTAAAACATTTTAATGACTCTCACTGCCTAGAATAAAATTCAAATTCTACACCATGGATTACAAGGTCATTCATAATGGAACAGGGATAAAATAAAACGCACTAGGTAAGTATTTACATTCCTTCTCCCTTGTGAGCCCGCCTGCTGTCCTCCACATACACGCACACCTTCTAATGAAGGAGGCTGCCGTGATCTGAGCTGTAATTTACTGCTCCGGGTGATGAGTGAGCCGCAGAACTGAAGGAAACCCAGGACGCCTAGACTGATTTGTTTCAAAAACGAACAAGAGCAAGTTGCTAAGGATTTCAAAGATGTGCCCCTGGTACCCAGGGAAGCTGGGTTTGGACCTCTGGCTTTAGGTTGCCCGGGAAGAGCAGCCCATCTCATTGCAGGACTTTTGATCCAAGGGCAACACTGAAAGAGGCAATGTTCCAACAGGAACCCATTACCACGCATATCAAAACCAAGCTGAAACCACTGCCTGGAGAGCTTGCATAAGTATTTTAGATGTGAAGGAAAGCACACGTGTGGGCCCTAAATGTTTAATAAACATGTTTCCTTGAAATCTGTACCTGTATTCTCACCTTTCCTTTTGGAAATAATACAAACAGCTAAATATCGCAGACGCTTTCTCTATGATGTACGTTACGCATACCCTCTCTCTTTAGTTCTCTTGCCTGTATGGCCCTTTTGTGCTTAGTCGCTCAGTCGTGTCTGACTCTGCAACCCCGTGGGCTACAGCCTACCAGGCTCCTCTGTCCATGGGATTTTCCAGGCACGAATACTGGAGTGAGTTGTCATTTCCTTCTTCAAGGGATCTTCCCAACCCAGGGATCAAACCCGGGTCTCCTGCATTGACAGGTGGATTCTTCATCATCAGCCCCACCTGGGAAGCTCAGTGAAACTTTTAAAAGAACTAATTCTTAAACCTGAGGGTTGGAATAACAAAGGTAAATTGGCTGTGTTTTAAATGGCTTTGTCCTTGTTCATTTGCCCAGTCGTGTCTGACTCTTTGTGACCCATGGACTGCAGCATCTCAGGCCTCCCTGTTCTTCTCCATCTCCCGGAGTTTGCCCAAACTGCATTGGTGATGCCATCCAGCCATCTCACCCTCTGACACCCTCTTCTCCTTCTGCCCTCAGTTTTTCTCAGCATCAGGGACTTTTCCAATGAGTCAGCTGTTTGCATCAGATGAGCAAAATCCTGGAGTTTCAGCTACAGTATCAGTCTTTCCAATGAGTGTTCAGGGTTGATTTCCCGTAAGATTGACTGGTTTGATCTCCTTACTGTCCCAGGGACTCTCATGAGTCTTCTCCAGCGCCACAGTGTGAAGATATCAATTCTTTGGCATTCTGCCTTCTTTAAGGTCCAACACTCACAACCGTATGTGACCACTGGGAAGACCATAGCCTTGACTATACGGACCTTTGTTGGCAGAGTAACGTCTCTGCTTTACAACACACTGTTGAGGATTGTCACAGCTTTCCTGCCAAGAAGCAAAAGTCTTGTTATTTCATGGCTGCAGTCACCATCCTCAGTGATTCTCATTTTAAAAACTCACAAAGGTAGTCAAAAATAGAGGCAAAAAGCCACAGATCAATTTCAAGGAGAAATTTCTGCCATAGGATAGACTGTGTACATGGATCACTTCTCAGCATCTTGGCTAAGGGCAAGTGTAGTATGGGGCTCTCCCTGGTGGCTCAGTGGTAAAGAATTCGTATGCCAGTGCAATAGAGGCAGGAGATGCATGGCCGATCCCTGGGTAGGGAAGTTCCCCTGGGGGAGGGAATGGCAGCCCAGTCTAGTATCCTTGCCTGGGAAACCCCATAGACAGAGGAACCTGAAGGGTTACAGTCCATGGGGCCACAGACAGTCAGATATGACTGAGTGACTGAGAGCGCACACAGACATGTAGATGAATTAGAAAGACACGCTCCATCTTCTGAACTCAAAAAAGAAAGAAAGAAAAGATTCTCTACAATTTCCTGCTGCTTTTTTTTTTAACCAGAAAAACAAAGAGAAGCCAAAAAGTCAGAGAGGCATAGCCAGCTCAGGAGAAACTGCCTCCTGGACCAGATAGGTCCAGATCCCATCACTCCCCACCAAGCCTTCACCACATCACTTACTCTCTCCACCTCCGGTCTCAGAACCTGGAGCTCTCAGCAGGCAGCAGGGACGGCAAGAGAGGGGATGTGCTGAGGCTGCTGTGGCCTGGGAGGCCCCAACCTGTGAGGAAGGGGTAGCTCCAAGCAGAAGAAGCCAAGGCTGACATCCACTGAACTCGTCAAAGAACTTCAACTCACCACCAATGTACGTAGGAGAGAAAGAGTGCCTGATGGAGCAGGACAGGAGTCAACCTTAGTCCTGCCCTAGCAGCGACAGGAACTTGTCTTTACTGAAGCTTATTCTGACCTGGTAGTGGTGCGTGCTCAGTCGTGTCCGACTCTCTGCAACCCCATGGATTGTGACCCGTCAGGCCCCTCTGTCCATGGGATTGTCCAGGCAAGAGTGTTGAAGTGGGCTGCCATTTCCTCCTCCAGGGGATCTTCCTGACACAGGGATCGAACCCAAGTCTCCTGTGTCTCTTGCATTGGCAGGCGTGTTCTTTACTACTGCTCTGGACCTGGAGCTATGCCCATCCGGCTAAGTCACAGTCTGATTCCACAGCCTGGACACCTAACCTGGGGGCTCAAAGAACTGGAAGTACCTAGAAGGCTTTGCAAATTGGCCATGGGGATAGACAGATACTCAGATAGATAATAGATAAATTCATAAAGGGACAGATGAATAGACGGATGAACAGATGGGTAGATTGATAGATAGATGATCAATAGATAGATAAACAGACATAGACATAAATAAAGCTGCCTTTATGTTGAGATCTGAGAGCTAGAATCTGCCAGCCTCCCAAAGAACTGGGAGAGGGGCAAAGCCTGCTCCAGCCATCCTGTCTATTGGCAAATGCGTAGCCTGTATGGCAGTCTCCTCATTCCCGAATGAACGAGAGAGAAAAACACCCAACAGCCTCAGCCCTCTGCAGTGTCTGCCTCATAATGGTATGCAAATGATGATGCAAGTAATTAGCATCAGTAATTAGAAAATGTGTTGGAGATACTGACGACCTCTCCCAGAGACGCAGTTCGCATCCAGAGCAGCAGAAAGATTTGTTCGCAAATTACTTCCCATCAAGTCTATTAGAAATTCATTTCTGGGCCATTTATTTATTTATTTACACCACACAGGATATTCAGGAATCAGCTCATTGCTCTCTGGAGATGACTTCCACTGATGAGGACAAAGACATCTCCCTGTCACTCTTCACACCTTCATTAGCATCCGTCCACATCCTCCTGTGGCTCTCCCCATTGTGTGATTTCCAAATTTCACCTTTGCATCCAAGACCTCACAGCCTCTCCCCAGGAAGGGCCTGGGAGACCTGCCAGGAGACCCTCTGGTAACAGGGTATGTCTTCTCTTGCCCGCATCATCTCTGGGGTCAGGGAATCTCGACCCCATCTCTGCAGCCAACATGTTCCTCGATTCCTGAATGACCCAGAGAACAGTTCTGGGTGTTAGGACCCTTTTCCTTTCGATTATTAATGGTGCCCTTCCACTGCACTCACAGTAATTCATGCCCTGGAATCCTAGTTCTGGAGCCTTGCAGAACATGCCTGGGCAACAACTGGAGAAGCGAAAAGGGGATACAACTTTGATTCAGAGGCCAGTTGAATTATTTGGTACAAGTCACGTTCTCTCTGAACACATTTCTTTCTCTGTGAAGACACTGTCTAGTTTATATCACAATCATTTAGAAAATTCTGTCTCTTAATTTTGTCTAAATGCTATCCCTTCCAAAGGGAAAACTAAATCACATGCTTTTATTAAAATGTTTCTTTTAAATAAGCAAGTAGAAGGGAGACACTAGCTTGTTATGTATAGTATCTTCCTATCGTCTACAACCGAAACAAATGGACAATATGATGAAGGGAATGTCCTGAAAACCTGGTCACATAGGCCGGTGTGGAGGCTGGAGGAGGGACATGGGGGAGCCAGCAAGTGGGCGGCAGTGTGAAGAGCCTTCCTTCCTGAGCCAGGGACCCCAAACACAGACGGGGATGCACAAGGTGGTGGACACCCGCCCAAGGCTCTAAAAGCAGCAGCAGGACCATGTGAGACCCACTTTCTGTTCCTACCACGGACTCCAAGGAGGAGTGATTGAGCAAGGAAATATCACAAAGAGACTGCTAATCCAGCAGGTGGGGGTTCAGAGTGTAGCAATTAATGAGTGCCTGCGTGCTCAGTCACTCGGTCGTGTCCAGCTCTTTGGGACCCTGTGGACTATCACCCACCAGGCTCCTCTGTCCATGGGATTCTCAGGCAAGAATACTGGAATCCTGGAGTGGGTTGCCATTTCCTCCTGCAGAGGCTCTTCCTGGACCAGGGCTCAAACCCGCGTCTCCTGAGTCTCCTGCATTGGCAGGCAACTGGTTTCTTCACCACTGAGCCACCTGGGAAGCCCATCGCTATTGATGGGATTTCCCCAAAGTATTACTTCTGATGGGTGCAGCTGAAAAACCAGTGCCCTCCCTTCTTACTAATTACTTGTAGTTTCAAAAAGATGAGCCTTCAGGTACAGAATAGTTAGTTTTGAGTCCTGAGATCTTTGTTTTATAGAACGATCTAATATATGCTGTTATGTAAAGTGAGAATTAAAATACTCCTGCTGTATCAGTAAACAAAGGATGTGCAGCCATTAAGCCATCACATTATAGCCACTGCAGCTACTCCCAACAGTGAACCTGAGGAAACTCGGGTGAGAAAAGAGGACACGGGCCCCAGATACGTGAGGTACATATCAGAGGAAAGATTTCAGTGAGCCCAGACATGCACAGAGAAGCACTGCACTCCTTATCTTGAGATACCTGTGTTTTTTCTATTAACAGTAATCTTTTGATGTTTCAACTACTTGGCCTTTGTTGCAAAAACGCCTATGTATCCTGGCTTCCTGCCCTCTCTTCAGAGCAATCTCTCAGCCTTATTTGAGATGCCATCTCTCATGCTTGAAGTCCTAAGAGTGTCCCCCAAATAAAACACAACTGTCAGCATTTAGGGGGTGAATTTTTTTTCAGTTGACAAAAGGCTTTTAAATTTTATTATTAATTTCCTTCCCCCTACTAACTCAATCAAAAAAGGTGGTCTTTGCTCCTTTCTACTTCTCACTCAGAGGAATATGGGTCCTTGGCAAATACTTGTTCAATGGATAAATGAGGGATTTAACAAAACTCCCAGCTTGCAACTAAAAACATAAAATCCAGCTAGCACAAATTACCTCTTCATAGGCTTTAAATTAATCATATTTGACTACAGAAAGCTGCCTACTCCAATCAGGAAACGAAAGAAATGAGACTGGAATAGGACTCAGAGGGGTGCTTCAGATTTTTTTTTTCTCCTTCTTCTTTTCTGGTTCCAGCTTTTCCCAGGCTCTTGCTGTTTCTTGGGGCATATGTGTGTGTGTGTGTTTAGCAGTTGGATACAATGAACCAAATAGTATTAGAAAGAATCCCGTATGATGAAGCATGGATGCTGTGTTTTCTACACCAATCACAGCCAGCTCTCCATCATGACAAAAGATGAGGTTTCTCAGCTACAGCTTGATTCTTTTTCCCATTTTTAAGCTGCCTGGTTTTCCATCGCTCCCTTTCTCCAGGGATTCCCTGATTGTTTATATAATTCCAGGATCTCTTTACAACATTCACATTACTGAACATCACAGGGAGGGGTGTCTCTGAGGAACGTCTTCCATCAGAGCTCTGAATTGCGATCTTTTGTTTCCTGACTTTAAAATCATGGGGATGTGCTCACGGGCATAAGCTAAGAGGAAGGTATATCTGATCTTTTATTTCATAACATTATTTGAGCAATTCATTAGAGAGTACCCATGCCTTCAGCATTTCATATGGATGTTACAGAAAATAATTCATATGTCCATCTTTTTAATATTCAAAACAAGCTTCCCATGGGCACTTTTCCACTTTAAGATTTAAGCCAAAAGTCGGGATAAAAGCGAAAGAAGGATAAGAGTGAGCAATAGAGCAGAATTTGCTGCTTTGGTCGTCCTTTGTTGAGGGGCTTTCTTTACAGTCCAACTCTCACATTCATACATGACTACTGGAAAAACCATAGCTTTGACCCCACGGACTTCTGTCAGCACAGTAATGTCGCTGCTTTTAATAAGCTCTCTCATTTGGTCATAGCTTTTCTTCCAAGAAGCAAGCATCTTTTAATTTCATGGCTGCAGTCACCATCTGCAGTGATTTTAGAGCCCAAAAAAATAAAGTCTGTCACTGTTTCCATTGTTTCCCCATCTATTTGCCATGAAGTGATGGGACTGGATGCCACGATCTTAGTTTTCTGAATGTTTAGTTTTAAGCCAGTTTTTTTTTCACTCATTGACTTAGTAGCAAACAGTAATTCCTAGCAGTTGCTGATGGTCTAAAACTAAAATAATGAAAGATAGCCACTGCTGCCATTCCTAAGCCCCTTCCTCATTCTGGACACTATGCTGAATGCTTTGCAGCTATTAACCTAATTTATTCTCTATTCAGTGGACATTTACACTCTGTGCTGCCCAGGAGGAAACTGTGACCCAGGGAAACCGCCCAAGCTTTCCTGAGGTCACACAGACACCAGCACCAAAGCACAGAGGCCAGGCAGGACTGTGGGACCCTTGGGCCAGGGCCCACAGGGAAGGCGGCTCGTGGCTAACAGATCATCAGAGGGGTTCCCACTCCAGAATGGGGCACAGGCTGGCTCCACTGACTCAGGAGTGTGTCTTGAAGCTGCTAATTTTGAAGAAAACCAAACGTCTTCCACTTAATGTCTTTTTAGTCTAATAGTGCCCTTCTGAAATTGTCCTTTATATTAAAATGTCCTCTATTTGGTCAGTGATGGTGCTTAGACAAGGTGGTTTGTTTCTTTTAATGTCATTTAAAAAATAAAAATCTGTCAACATATATGGTCTCCCAAATACATGTTGATAAGCCATTGTGAACCACGTTTTCCAAGGGTCTGTGAGAGCCCCGTCCAGCATCTGCCTCTATCACATGCTGGCAGAGGAAGGGTGGAGTCAGGACCTGGACAGGGCCAGGGGGAGATGCCCACCACTGCCCTGGCCTCTGGGCTGTTCTCAGCCAGTCCTTCTCCATCGTGGCCTGGTCAGAGGGTAAGGTTTGCACTTCACAGGTCATTCCTGGGGCCAGGTGGATGGATTCCACCCTCTACTCAGAGGTGGGATTCAGAGGGCCCTGCCTGTGGGACCAGAAGATGTGTCAGTGGGGTCTGTACTGAAGAAGGCTACCTGGCCACTGCATCCCTTCCACTCTGCCCTCAGGATGCCCACTGGTCCTCCTTCCTCCGCACTGGGAAGACTCTGTCCCTTCCTCCTCTTTCCACCCCTTTCCAGCATCTTCCACTCCCCCAGCTGACCTTTCTAGTCCTCAAAGTGTTACGCTGGTTCTACAAAAACCCTGTGGGTTTGTGCCCAGGTTACTCTCTCCAGAGGTTTCTTTGAGTCTGTCTCTCATCTTGGTGTAGACTGGGGTGGCCGGGGTGCTAGAGAAATAGCAGAGGACAGGATTAAGAGTCCAGTGTGCTGCGGATGGAATGTCTGTGTCCTGCCCTCTAAATCATATGTTGAAGCTTAAATCTCCAATGTCATGGTATTTGAAGGTGATGCCTTTGCAGGGGTGATAGGTCATAAGAATGGAGCCCTCATGAATGGGACTAGTGCTCTTATATAAAGAGGAGGAAATTTGGGGTCTCTCTCTCTGCTCTCTGCTATGTGAGGAAACCATGAGAAGATGGCCATCTACAAACCAGGAAGTGGTTCCTCACCAGCCCCCAGATCTGGGGCCTTGAACTTGGACTTCCAGGCTCCAGAACCGTGAGAAGGAAACGTTGGTGTGTAAGCCCCCTTGTGTGTGGTGACTCATATAATAACCTGAGCTGATTGAGCCATCTCCCTGCCACAGTCCAGATGCTCGCCGCTCTGCTCTGGGTGGCTGGAGTATCTGCTGGCGGATTCTCAGTGCTCATCCAGCACTGAGTGAAGCTCTGGACTTCCACTCCTCCATTTGGTCCTGATAACAACTCTTTGTGGGAAGTTTTATTGTCCTGACTTTGCGGATGAGAAGGCTGAGATATAATGACTTTGAGTCAGTTTGTCCAAAGGGTCATATAGTTGGTGGATCAGGGTCAAGTCCCAGGCCCATCTAACTCCAAAGTCAGCTGGTCTCTCTGCCCATGCAAACAGGTACCAACACCTGTGCAGGCCAGGGCACTGTGCAACTCCTGTGATGTCAGCCTGTCAGTAATGCCTAACGTGGGAGACATCAGCCCTCCTCCTCCTACCTGGAGGCACTTTCCTATGCAGAACAAGGTGCCTCTCTTCAAGGCTAGCTGAGCAAGTCCAGCTCTGCCCCCTCTTACCCAGAGCCCTTCCAGAGGGGATGTTTCCATGGTGAGAAAAGAGGAGGCTTTCTCTCTCTTCCTTAGGAGGCCAAGGGTCAGCCATCCGGGCTGGTGTCGCAGCTTCGTGATGTTCGAGGACCCAGGCCCCTTCTCTCTTCTTGTTCTGCCTCCCTAATCCCTGGCTTCCATTTTATTTTTGCTTCATAGTCTGAGATGGACAACTACCAGAGCTCCGTCGGTCTCAGTTCCAGGCTATCATGAAGAAGGACAAGCAGAAGCAAAAAAGGCAGCGTATCTCCCCGTGGAGCATCTTGTAAGTCCCCAGCGATGCTTCTGCTTATAACACATTGACCAGGGCTTAGTCCCATAGCTGCGTCTACCTTCCAAAAGAGTTGGGAAATGTAATATTTATCCCAAGTGACTAAAATCAGGGTTATTTCTCTGATTTTCTAAAGAAAGGCAGTAGAATAGATATTGCTCAGGAATATAGCAGTCTCTACCACAATTGGCAATCTTTATAAGGCATGATGTATGCACTTACAAAAAAGACTGGCAAATTAAAAATATCAAAAAAGCAAAAATATATCATACTAGGACTACCTAATATTCCCAAACGTGTTGGTTTGTTTAGGATAAGGACTGATTAAAAGTCCTTATTAAAAAGGAAACTTTTTAATAGTTGAAATATTTGAGCTTATCAAATAAGTTTTCAATGATACAGGTGGCCATTGAGTGAAGTGGTTTATAAACATTGGTATAAATTTAGATTGTCATGTTTTTACCAAACACTGTTTTAAACTTTGAAAATACGATTGAAAGAGAAATAATAGATAATATATATTTTTATTGCTTTTGAAAAGAAAAGAAATGCTGTGTTTATGATTTGAGAGAGATAATAAAAGTTTCCAAGTAACTTGGGGAGAATAAAAGAGTTACACAAAAGTTAATTTCTAAAGGATTTTGAAGTCATAAAAGCCTTTTCTTTAAAAGGGATGAAATATTGGGGAAGGATGAATGAGGATTATAGTATAATGTGGTTAGTGGATTAAGAGAACAGCATGAAATTAGTGTCCGACTCTTTGCCACCCCATGGACTGGGGCTCACCAGGCTCTTCTGTCCATGGGATTCTCCAGGCAAGAATACTGGAGTGGGTTGCCATGCCCTCCTCCAGGGGATCTTCCTGACCCAGGGATAGAACCCAGGTCTCCTGCATTGCAGGCAGACTCTTTACCATCTGAGCCACCAGGGAAGCTCTCTCAGGAGACTCTACCATCTGAGCCAGCAGGGAAGCCTCAGGAAATTTTACCAAGTCCTCTCTAGCTTCCATTTGCACGGCTTTAGACACAGGGCCTTTTGAGTTCTCAGTGCAGCCAAGTCAGAAGGGTAAGAGAAAACGGAAAACGTTCATGGAGAGGGTTGCACCCAGACAGTGGAGGCAACTCAAAACATTCGAAATCAGTACACATTTCAATACAATCAGTACCACTGTTTGGATACTTACTGTAAAACTAAAATTTACATTTTAAGGTAACTTTCTGAAAAAAGAAAAACATTTAGAATTATATTTAAACAAAAGCAGCCAATAGACGAGGCATAAAATACGTATGTGCAAAAATTTTACAAATTCATTGTGAAATACAATGCCAGAAGTTCAATATACATAGAATTCTCTAACCACTTCTCTGTTGCTATCTAAGTATTAATAATACTAGCTGTTTGTTATATGGTCTTTGAAAGAAAGTTACTGGGTTGTCAGCACTATTAAATTTGGGGTTGACCTAGTCCATCACTACAGTAAGGACAAAGGGCTCATTTTCAATTCTACTTCCTAAAAATAAATTTACACAGCTCAGGGAGGAACAGAAGCTAGAAGCTTACTGATCTGACAGATTCCTATGGAGTGGAAATTATAACCAAGTTCATGGAGCTTGAAGGATTCACTGTTGGTGTACAAAACTGAGAAAGGTGATGGTTTATTAACTTAATTTCCCCATGAGAGCTTTATACTTCAGTTACTGTGAGTTAAAGTTAGAAATGTAAACTAGAATCCTAAGATTACTCTTGTAGTTGTAATTATGTCTTTATTCCTTTGAAGTAAAATTTTAAAAATTAAAAATTCATTTTATGAAATATTTTTATACTATCCAGAACAATTACTGGACATCTCTAGCCAAGATGGATTAACAGAGACCTTCCTGCCTTAAACAGCTAATGGATGGTCAAAATATATGACAAAATGTACCTTTAGAGAGTAGGTAATTGAAAATACAGTTTCCCTGAGAGGAAGAAAACAAATAAAATAAGCCCTAAGATCATCCCAATTTATGAGCTGGAAACAGTTTCTAGGCTGCAGGACAGAAGTGAAAGTTGCTCAGTCGTGTCCGACTCTTTGCAACCCTATGGACTATACAGTCCATGGAATTCTCCAGGCCAGAATACTGGAGTGGGTAGCCACTCCCTTCTCCAGGGGATCTTCCCAACCCAGGGATTAAACCAGGGTCTCCTGCATTGCAGGCGGATTCTTTACCAGCTGAGCCACCAGGGAAGCCCAAGAATACTGGAGTAGGTAGCTTATCCCTTCTCCAGGTGATCTTCCTGACCCAGGAATCGAACTAGGGTCTCTTGCATTACAGGCAGATTCTTTTTCAGCTGAGCTACCAGCAGGATCAAAGGGGGAATCCCAATGGAGTCCAGTGGTCTCCCTGAGTTGAGGAAAAAGACAGCAAAGCTTGGAAAGGCAAAAGTGGCTAGAATTTTCCTGGTAAAACACTAGAAGGGAAAGAGCTACTGAGGGAAAGAGAATTCTGGAGACTGCCAGGGAAGAGCCTTCAAATCTTGGGCTGAATGTTGACCAGTGGGGGCTTCCTAGGTGGCGCTAGTGGTAAAGAACCTGCCTGATGTGGGAGATGTAAAAGACGTGGGTTTGATCCCTGGATTGGCAAGGTCCCCTGGAGGAGGGCATGGAAACCCACTCCAGTATTCTTGCCTGGAGAATCCCATGGACAGAGGAGCCTGGTGGGCTACAGTCCATAGAGGTGTAAACAGTTGAACACGACTGAAGTGACTTGGCATGCACACACATTGACCTGTGAATATGTGAGAAGAAACTGAGTTTAGGGCAAGAATCACCAAAGTGGAGGCAGGAGGATTCTCCAAGTCCACAGAGTTGGGACTAGCTTTGGTCCCCCCCGCCACCCGCCCCATGCAGGATGGAACGACCTTGTGACGTATGGGGCCTTGGGTAAAATTCTGAGTCTTGCTTTAATATTGGGGCTACTAGTCTGGGCATTAGCTCCAGATTTAAAGTTTTCTGGATGACCCTTAACAAAGCTTAAAAGCAGGCTTAGAAATATCTAACCAATCCCAAGTAATCTAACCAACTGATAGAATAAAATGCAGCACTAATAATGGAATACAGAAAAAAAATGTGGTACTCAAGAACAAAAAAATGATAATGCCCTGTGTCCATCAGAAGCTAATAAACACAGAGCATGAGAAAATGCAGTCAGCAGAAAGTGAGCCAGAAATGAGAGCCATATTAATACTAGCAAAGAGGGTGATAAAATGTCTATGAAGGTATTAGAAAACAAGAGCGTGATGAGGCAAGAACTATAACATATCAAAAGACCCAAACAGAACATCTGGAGGTGAAAAATAGAATATCTGGAACGAAAAACGCACTAGACAGAATTAATATAAATAGGTGCTACAGAAGAAAGGATAAATGGACGTGAATGCAAAGCAACAGAAACTATTCAACCTGAAACAAAAAGAAAAGGGGCAGGAAAAAAAGTTCAGGCCATCATTTACTATGGAACAAACTTAGCTTGGTTTAATACACAGGCATGGAATCCCAATAGAAAATGGCAGAGGACAGAAAAGATATTTGAAGAAAAAGTGGCTATCTATAATGTTTTCCAAATCTGATGAATATTATAAACTTTCAAATTGATAAAAGCCAAGCAAAATTAACTTGAAGAAAACCATAACAAGGTACATAATAATATAATTTCTAATGACAAAGGAAATTACATATTTAAAAAACTGGCTAAGAGAAAAGATAGGGCTTCCCAGGGGGCCCAAGTGTTAAAGAATCTGCCTACCGATGCAGGAGACGCAGGTTCAATCCCTGGGTCAGGAAGATCCTCTGGAGGAGGAAATGGCAACCCACTCCGGTATTCTTGCCTATAAAATTCCATGGACAGCAGAGCCTGGCAGGCTACAGACCATGGGGTCACAGAGAGTCAGACACAAGTGAGCAACTGAGCTCTACCACCAAGTGGAAAGATATTTTATGATCAGAGAGAAACAGATAATAATGACATCAAACTTCCCATCTGAAGTTATATAAGCCAGATGACAGTGAGGCAGTATTTTTATAAAGCACTGCAAGAAAAAAACTCTCAATCCAGAATTTTTCACTCAGTAAAAAAATAAATAAAGATATTTTCAGAAAAACAACTGCTAAGTGAATATATTTCTATCAGAATTCTATTGCAAGAAATATTAAAGGAAGCTGTTTGTGCAGAAGGTACCAGGTGAACACTTGGTTTTATCAAAAGGAGGACAGAGCACTGAATATGATCATTACTTGAGTAAGCATAAAGGGCAATTTTCTATCTTTAAAATATAATTACCCATTCATTAAAATTAATACCATGCTGTTGGCTAGATAGCGTATCTGAAAGTAAAATGGATGACAATGACAACACAAAATGCAAGAGAGGAACTTCCCTGGTGGTCCAATGGTTAAGAATCCATCTTCTCATGTAGGGGACAAGAGTTCTACCCCTGGATGGGGAACTAGGATCCCACGTCCCATTGGGCAACTAAGCCCGTGCCCCGCAACTACCCAGAAGCCTGCGCGCCGCAACCGGAGAGGCCCAGGCCCCGCAACAAGAGCATCGCAGCAAAACAGACGGCTTCACACGACGCGCGGAGAGCCCTCACGCCGCAGCTCAGACCGGACGCAGCCACATAAATCCGTATTCTTAAATGAAAAAATAAAGTTCAAGAGACAATGGAAATATACTGTTGTAAGTTCTTGCATTATATGTAAAGAGCCTGAGTGCATGCTAAGTAGCTTCAGTCGAGTCCGATTCTGCGACCCCATGGACTGTAGCCCATCAGGCTCCTCTGTCCATGGGGATTCTCCCGGCAAGATAGTGGAATGGGTTGTCATGCCCTCCTCCAGGGGATATTCCCGACCCAGGGATAGAACCCAGGTCTCCCACATTTACAGGCAGGTTCTTTAACACTAGCGCCACCTGGGAAGCCTCACACGTAAAGAGGTATAATATTACACATATTTACCAATATTACATATCTTTATATGTGTATAAATGTATGCTGCTGCTGCTGCTAAGTCGCTTCAGTCGTGTCCGACTCTGTGTGACCCCGTAGACGGCAGCCTACCAGGCTCCCCCGTGCCTGGGATTCTCCAGGCAAGAACACTGGAGTGGGTTGCCATTTTCTTCTCCAATGCATTAAAGTGAAAAGTGAAAGTAAAGTCACTCAGTCGTGCCCAACTATTCGCGACCCCATGGACTGCAGCCTACCAGGCTCCTTCGTCCATGGAATTTTCCAGGCAAGAGTACTGGAGTGGGCTGCCATTGCCTTCTCCGGTATAAATGTTTACATATATATTTTTACATAAGAGAGTAGGCATGTGTATCAGAGTTCATCAGAAAGGGAGGACTACTGCAAGTCTGTATATCTGCATGTGTGTATTTGTTTCCATGTATTTCTAAGGGTGCTATCTTTGTGTCTGATACTGCAGGCTGAGTCAGAAAGGTAGGCTGACTTAAAATGGAGGTGATCGAGGCTGCAACCCCACAAAGGCAGACAGATGGGAGTCTTCAGAGAGCAGCGGAAGTCTGCAAGTCCTAGACTCACAATATTCTTGAGGCCGCCAACCTTGTTAGAAGCAGGAATCCTGCAAAAACCGGAGCCCTACCTAACTGAACACACACCCAGCCAAGGGGTCGGAGAAGCTGAAGGAGATCTCAGGGAAGGTGAGGGGCTTGCAGCCCAGCATCCCTCATGCGGACAGATTGAGCGGTGAGCCTGCTGCTCAGGGAGGACACACAGGACCTACAGGATGGCTGCTGCACCCTTCCGCCTTCAGAGGCTCCCAGGAACGTCCTCTGTGGTCCTCCCTAATCAGAAACCTGTAGGAAAGGGAATTCTGGGAAATATAGATCAACCCAGCCAAGCTGACCCATTACAAAGCCCCGGTTCCAAATCGTTTTTAAATTTTTACCTTTTTACCTCTAAATACTTCAACTTTTATCCCAAATCCCATTCCTAAATGGTAAGAGAAAACAGCCGTATGAGGAATTATCATGACAAATGCCCAGCTTCCCTGTGTCATATGGACTTAAATGTCTGAAACAAGCCCCCATGAACTGATGCAGTCTGATTTTACTTATTTAATAAAATATGTGCTTTAAAAGAAAGAGTTTGTTCAATTTATCTGGCCGAGTCTAGCGCTGATTTTTATTTTGCTCCACCAAACAGAGATTAATATTATCAGGACCATTTTGACAACAGCTAACCTTTTTTCTTCAGGAAAAAAAAAAAAAAACAAGTTAACATAAAATTTCTAATGGGGAGACTGCTGCCCAGCTAACAGCTTGAGTTTTAAAATGAGTCCATTGACAAATGGCTTTTTCTTTCACTCTCAAGCTGTTACGAGAAAAATTTCCATCTCTTACAGAGAAAGCATTCCAAATCATTCTTCTTAAAGATCTGTGTTGGTGCACTTACGAGATAGCTCTGTTTCCAGTTTTGTTTTCATCTCTTGGCACTCCTTGGGTAGGCCCTGCTATAGTGAAGATTAAAACCATCAAAAACCTTTTCGCGTGGTCGCCTGTCTCTCAGTAAAGTCAGAATATCCCTTCAGCCACTGAAACTTTAGCTGAATTAAGAGCAGCAGATGAAGAATTTATAAGCAAGCAAAACTTCTTAGCAACAAGTAATTAAAGTTGGTTATAACTGTAAGACATTTACTTGGTGGTGGTTGTTGTTATTCTTAAGAAAAATACAGCATGAAAGAATGTCTCAGAGTTTGGAGGCACCCGAGGTGGCAATAAGTAAGACACATTCATGTTACATTCAGTCATCCAAAAAGTGGGTGCATGTGTTATATTTGATTAAAAACTTTACTTTGAGAATGACAGCAGAATCAGCTCTTCAGTTAAGCCTGGGTTGAACTCCACGCATGTGCATCTAATCTGCGTGCACCAGAGTGGATTCTCCCCTAATGATCCTCTCCTCTATCCCTGGTGGTGTGGTTTCCGGAATAGATCACAAAAGCTTGTTTTACCCCCAAACATCCAAATTACAGCTGTAATCATATTGTTTCAACTACATTTAGCTGTGTTGTTTTGCAGAAAGTGAATTCTGAATTCCAAGTTTGATGCCAAGAACACATCTTCCCCAAACCCAAAAGCCAAACAGGCAACCACAGAGGGTTTAAATTTTACTTAGTAAAATATAACTCTAGGTTAGCACTTCCCAAAGCTTCCTCTGTAAAGCCTCCCAAATGAGTGGGGGAAGGTGAAGACTGACCAGATTAACTTGAGAAATTGCAGAGAAGGAAAAATCATTTCCCCCCTACTCATCTGAGTTGAGACCCCTGTAATAAAAGACAGATCAACAAGGGAAGAACAAACTGAAGTCCATTAACATATACATCTCATATATATTGGGTTGGCCAAAATGTTGGGGTTTTTCCATCAGTTCAGTTCACTCACTCAGTCATGTCTGACGCTTTGTGACCCCAAGGACTGCAGCACACCTGGCTTCCCTGTCCATCACCAACTACCAGAGCTTGCTCAAACTCAGGTCCATTGAGTTGGTGATGCCATCCAACCATCTCATCCTCTGTCATCCCCTTCTCCTCCTGCCTTCAATCTTTCCCAGCATCAGGGTCTTTTCAAATGAGTCAGTTCTTCATATCAGGTGACCAAAGTATTAGAGCTCCAGCATCAGTCCTTCCAATGAATATTCAAGACTGATTTCCTTTAGGATGGATTGGTTGGATCTCCTTGCAGTCCAAGGGACTCTCAAGAGTCTTCTCCAACACCACAGTTCAAAAGCATCAATTCTTCGGCACTCAGCTTTCTTTAGAATCCAACTCTCCCATCCATACATGACTACAAGAAAAACCACAGCTTTGACTAGATGGACCTTTGTCAGCAAAGTAATGTCTCTGCTTTTTAACATGCTATCTGGGTTAGTCATAACTTCTTCCAAGGTGCAAGTGTCTTTTAATTTCATGGCTGCAGTCACCATCTGCAGTGATTTTGGAGCCCAAGAAAATAAAGTCTTTCACTGTTTCCATTGTTTCCCCCATCTATTTGCCATGAAGTGATCGGATCGGATGCCATGATCTTTGTTTCTGAATGTGGAGTTTTAAGTCAGCTTTTTCACTCTCCTCTTTCACTTTCATCAAGAGGCCCTTTAGTTCCTCTTTACTTTCTGCCATGAGGGTGGTGTCATCTGCTTATCTGAGGTTATTGATATTTTTCCCGGCAATCTTGACTCCAGCTTGTGCTTCTTCCAGCCCAGCGTTTCTCATGATGTACTCCGCATATAAGTTAAATAAGCAGGATGACAATATACAGCCTCAACATACTCCTTTCCCAATTTGGAACCAGTCTGTTGTTCCATGTCCAGTTCTAGCCGTTGCTTCTTGACCTGCATACAGATTTCTCAGGAGCCAGGTAAGGTGGTCTGGTATTCCTATCTCTTTAAGAATTTTCCTGTTTGTTGTGATCCACACATTCAAAGACTTTAGTATAGTCAATGAAGCAGAAGTAGATGTTTTTCTGGAATTCTCTTGCTTGTCCATGATCCAACAGATGTTGGCAATTTGATCTCTGGTTCCTCTGCTTTTTCTAAATCCAGCTTGAACATCTTCAAGTTCTCAGTTCATGTACTGTTGAAGCCTCGTTTGGAGAATTTTGAGCATTACTTTGCTAGTGTGTGAGATGAGTGTAATTGCGTGGTAGGTTGAACATTCTTTGGCATTGCCTTTCTTTGAGACTGGAATGAAAACTGACCTTTTCCAGTCCTGTGGCCACTGCTGTTTTCCAAATTTGCTGGCATATTGAGTTCAGCACTTTAACAGCATAAGCTGTTGCAGAAATATAGATGTATATATGAGATGTGAGTGTGATTGGTTGCTCAGTTGTGTCTAACTCTTTGCAACCCCATGGACTCTAGCCCACCAGGCTCCTCTGTTCATGAGATTTTTCAGGCAAGAATACTGGAGTAGGTTGCTGTTTCCTCCTCCAGGGGATCTTCCCAAACCAGGGATCAAACCCGAATCTCCTGTGTCTTCTGCACTGGCAGGTGGATTCTTTACCTCTGAGCCACTTGGGAAGCCTCATTGGTGAGATAGTTGCTGTTGTTGTTTATCTCAAAGTCGTGTCCGGCTCTCTGCAGCCCCATGTACTACACCAGGCCTCCTTGTCCCTCACTATCTCCTGGAGTTTGCTCAATGTTCATTGAGTCAGTGACGCTATCTAACCATCTCATCCTCTGCCACCTTCTTCCCCCTCTGCCCTCAATCTTTCTCAGCATCAGGGAATAAGTCAGCTGTTCACATCAGGTTGCCAAATATTGGAGCTTCAGCTTCAGCATCAGTCCTTCCAATGAATATTCAGGGTTGATTTCATTTAGGAATATGAGATATACATGTTACATATACACACCCAGGGAAAAGTAAGTAATTTCTTAAGGTGGCCTAACCCACCAGCTTGAATACCATCTGTAGCTAAAAAAATGGTATGTAGGGTGGGGAAGGCTAGTTACAGAGAAGGTCCTAGTTATTTTGAATATTCAGCTCAGAGCCTTCTCCACTGATAGAAGTTTCCTGTGAAAGATTTAAAACCATCTTTCTCTTCCTGGTAGAAAGCAAGACAAATTTATAAATAGCAATTTCCTTTATACATGGAAATTTCCCTTTCAAAAGGATAACTTCCATTCCATTTTCAGAACTTCTGCTGTATCTGCTCTTTCTCAAAATACTCAACTCAAAATAATCCTCATCCCAAAGAGGAATATTTTGGGGTAGAATATTTTGCTACTCTTCAAAATGCTGCATACCCTCTCTTAGGAAATTTCAGTTCATATTAGTAAGTGGTAAAAAGTGATTAAAGAAGACAGTTATGTGATACCAGCAAACTTTATTCATGATGTGGACAGTTTCCTTTTGGAGAACTGCAAAATGAGCAGAAGGCAGGATGCTTTTATGGGATAAATGATAAAGAACAAGAAAGAGGAAATTAGATAATATCTGATTGATGGAGACCATATAGTAACCTTGTTTGAGGTAAGAAGGTACAAGAAAATTAGAGCTAAGAATGTGCTTGGCTTTGGGGGCTGACTGACCAGACACATTGCTCTCCAGTCCAGTGGGGGCACTTATAGAGACACTAAACTTATAGAAATTTCAGTTTGCTGATGTGGCGCCCAGGACTAGAGTGGCTGCATCTTGGACCTAGAAATTTGTTTCAACAGATACCAATTCTCCCAGGCATCCCACAATAAAGGCAACTTTTATTTTTTTATGTTTCCCAAATATATTTGACTCCAGAATCCCTTTTTTCTAAGGCAGATCTTTCAACGAGCCTTGGCAGGGTCAAAGTTGTGAGGAACCAGGGCTCTGTGGAGTGAGCCCTGTGAAACAAGGCCCTACAGTCACTCCCTGGGGGAAACTGAATTGTTGAGTCTCAAACTTGGCTGCACCTTGGAATCATGAAGGGAATTTTCAACACCCGGCTGATGCCCACGAGTCCTGGTTGCCCGGGCATGGGTGTGGTCTGGGCATCAGGACTTGTTCTGGCTCCCAGGCCACTCTTAGGAACAGCAAGCCTTCTAACTTGCTCCATGGGGCAGACGTGAGGCCGGAGTTGCTGACTGTGGTGCTGACCATCAGTGTTGACAGCCCGTGGGCTGTTCCTAAGTCCATCCAGGCTGCATAAGATGCCTATCAGGGTTACGAGCAACACTGGAGGAGGAGGATTGGCAAACCAAGTCTTTGCTGTGGCTTAGTCACCAAGTCTTGTCAGACTCTTTGAGACCCCACAGACTGTAGCCCACCAGCCTCCTCTGTCCATGAGATTCTCCAGGCCAGAATGCTGGAGTGAGGTGCCATTTCCTTCTCCAGGGGATCTCCCCAACCCAGGGATCACACCACATCTTCAGCATCAGCAGGCAGTTTCTTTACTACTGAGCCCCCAGGAAGCCCAACACCAACTCTGTCAACGAACGAAGTTTTAAATCTCACAAAAAGTACCATCGTTTTGCTTTCCATGATGTCACCTACTAATTCATGACCTTTAGAATGTGACCAAGGCCACATTATGATTTTTATTGGCCTTTACTCCATTAAAGTATTAAAATTCATATTTTACAGCTCCACTTAAATGTGTTAGTCACTCAGTTGTGTCTGACTCTGACCCCATGGACTGTAGTCTGCAAGGCTCCTCTGTCCTTGGGGTTTCTTCCAGGCAAGAATACTAGAGTGGATTGTCATGCCCTCCTCCAGGGGATCTTCCCAACCCAAGGATCAAACCCAGGTATCCTGCATCTCAGGTAGGTTCTTTACCATCTGAGCTACCAGGGAAGTCCCCGATATATTTGAAGTGTTTATTTAATGCTGGAAATTCGCCCTAGGGGACAGAAGGATGTGAAAGGAAAAGGCATTGCAATTAAGCCGTCCTTGGAAATAATGAGGTTTCTGGGTTTTTTTCCTCTCTCTCTCAAATACCTTTACTTTAATGTAACTGAACAGTCTGGTAGCTGTGAAGGACGAGAGGCAGGATGCGCCCAGGAGGAGCGGGACCCTGAGGTCTGGCCACACCACTGACTATAGCAAGGCCTCCCACATGAGAGCCCAAGCAGCTGGAAGGCAAAGGTCTCCTGAGGTTCCCACATGAAGGCACCATGTGCATCACTAAAGGGCTCCCCTGAGAGCATCTCTGAACAGGGCTGGGCAGAGCCACTCCAGAGTCTGGCTCCAGACAGTGACCCAGAGAAGCAGTGCCCCGGTCTCAAGGCCACAGGGGTCCCTCTCACCCAGCCCAGCACTGACTCCACACAAGTAAGACACGTGGTCAGTCTCAGAGAAAGAGGGACTTGCCACTAAAATAAAGACAGCTGTTAACACAATCCTGGCTCAATTAAAAGCTAAAACATTTTATCCAACACTAAAAGTTCTTTTTAAATATTTTTTTCTTCTGATTTTAACAGAAATGTAAACATTTTCCTGGGTCCCTAAACTGTCGCATGCCCTATGCCCTCCATTGTCTAATGAAGAAACCAAGCCTGATACAACTTCACTGAAGGAATGGGGAAACTATATGTTAGATTGTGCATGGTACATCGGTAACTTGTAACCAGATGCGTAACAGCTTACCATTAGGTTTGGGTAAACAGGACTTAAAGTCACCATCAATCTAAATTGCAGACTCATCCACTGACCCAAAGGAGGGGCAGAAGACCAGAGCAATACGAACCAGTGTCTTAAATACTAAGAAGCAGAGGTCTGTTTTGGTCTGCTGCTGCTGCTAAGTCGCTTCAGTCGTGTCTGACTCTGTGCGACCCCACAGACGGCTCCCCCATCCCTGGGATTCTCCAGGCAAGAACACTGGAGTGGGTTGCCATTTCCTTCTCCAGTTTTGCTCTAGGTGAGGTCATTTAATGAGGTTTTTGCTACAGTTGTAGTAGGTTAGTCCTTCTCTCGTGTCCAACTCTGTGCGACCCCATGGACTGCAGCCCACCAGGCTCCTCTGTCCATGGGATTCTCCAGGCAAGAGTACCAGAGTGCACTGCCATTTCCTTCTCCAGGGCATCTTCCTGACCCAGGGATTGAAACTGCCTCTCTTGTGTCTCCTGCACTGGCAGGTGGATTCTTTACCACAAGTGCCACCTGGTGGAATGGTAGAGATTCCTGCCACTCAAAATGTGGTTTTCCTCCCAGGAGTACCTGGAATCATCATTTGGAAACTTGTCAAAAGTGCAGATTGATGGGGTGAAGGACACACTACCCTAAAATATGGAACCTTGGCATATTGAGGTTTTTTTAGGCAGAGGAGCTTGAGAAAGCAGCAGAAATGGCAAGGTCACTTTGACCTTCCCTCTCACCCATCTGCCCTGGACACAGAACCCTCATGTGAGAGATGATTTCCCTATGCCTGGAGCAAAGAGCGTTACTTGTCTCCAAAGACACAGAAACACTGAGAAGAATCTGAACCAACAGACTTTGCCAAGTTTCTCCTAGTTTGTGTCATGGTCTGTGTGCGGCTTGGAAAAGAATTTCCAGACAAGACAGAATGAAAGGAGAATAAGGCTTATTAGAGTGGAGGAGGGGACAGTCGCTGCCAGTATAGTGGGCCAGCTTCCTGACAGTCAGGGAGAACCGACCTTGGATGTGGGTTCTTGGTTTGTTTCTATAGCCAGGGGATAAGGAGTGGGGTAGGGGTCTTGCGAGTCATTTGCTGATTGGAGGAGCTATGTGCACTGGGCAGGAAAAGAGTAAGGCAAATACCTCTCCTTTATATGGGGATCTGGGGTAGAAAGGGAGACAGGCCATACTACTCAGGAGTGTCCCAAAACTCCTCAATAGTTACAACGTGGCATGGGGGCAGGGGGAGAGCGATAGAATCTGGTTTTTTCTCTGTTCCTACATTCCAAGACCCTTCTCATTCGCCTTGTTCTTTCGTCCTTGGGACACCACAGTTTGTACACTTGCCTCACACTTTTTGATTTATATTTATTTCTACACGACTGTCCACTCTTCACCAAACCCAGAAAAAAAAAAAAGATTCAAGTTTAACTGCCTCTTCAGGTCTTTGCTTCCTCATGAAATTTCCCATGTTACGTAAAATTTATAATAAATATATTTGTGTGCTTTCCTCCTGATCATCCGTCTTTTTCAGTCCCAATCAAGAACCCCAAGAGGGTCAACATTTTCCTCCCCATGAAAGAATCTCAAGTGCAAGCTCAGACCTAAATGAAACAGGTTTTACATTTTAATAAGAACCTTGGGGTGGTTTGTATGCACATCAAAGTCTGAGATGCACCCTGTGAATGAAAAATATTGCTTGCCACATCAGTAAACATAGGATGTTGTAGGCCAAGTCATCCCATTATAGCCACCCCAATGGTGAGCCCTAAGGGAACTCAGGATGCAGGCAGTATGCCTCCCCTCCATCTTGCAATTAGCAGTTGCTGCCATGGCACACCCCTCCTTTGGTACATCTGAAGAAATTCAGGATGAGAAAACACAGCATGCTGGCCCCAGATAGCTGAGGTACATATCAATGAAGTGATTTCAAAGAGATCAGACTCTTGCATCTTTACATACACAGCAAAGCACTGAGTACCTTAACCGGAGATGTCTGGTTTTCCTTAATTAATAGTAACCTTTTGATGTTCCAACTGCCTGGTCTTTGTTGCAAAAACTCCTATGTATCCTGGCTCCTCACTTACCTCTTCGGAACAGTCTCTTAGAGCTGAGATGCTAGGTCCAGGCGTAAGCCCTCAGTTTTGTGTGCCAAATAATAGATAGTTCTCCACTTTTAGGTTGGGCATTTTTTCAGTCAACAACTCTATGAATAACCCATTTAATGAGGCATAAGAATTGGTGATTTCTTGTTCCAACAGAAAGCAAGGGAAGAGGAGGGGGAATTTCAGAGACAGAAAACCTATTCATTCAAGTCAGAAGGCTATAAGGTTAACTTGGCTCATGGAGGAGCTTTGGGTGGTCAAGGGAGTTTTCAAACGGTATCAACCAGAAGCACAATGTGAAAATAGCACAAAAATTGTAAAAGAAGGTTGAGGTGTCCCAGTAGGGGATTTTGACCCAATGAGGGGCAAGACATCATCTCTTCCAAAGGTCTTGACCTCCAGGCTGGGATTCCAGGAGGAGGCCGTGATTTCTTGGTTGAGGGGATGGAAGGAGTCAGAGCAAAGCAAACCAACACAGAAGCCCCAGGCAGGGAGCTGAGGGCACAGACATCGCCAAGGCTGCAGCACAGGACATGGCAGACTCCAAGGGCGGAGAAGGCGTCTAGGGCAGAGTCACTGCAGGTCTTCCATGAGGCTCAGCTTCTTCTTCTAAGTCACTTCAGTCATGTCTGACTATGTGCGACCCCATAGACTGCAGCCCACTAGGCTCCTCTGTCCCTGGGATTCTCCAGGCAAGAACACTGGAGTGGGTTGCCATTTCCTTCTCCAATGCATGAAAGTGAAAAGTGAAAGTGAAGTCGCTCAGTCTTGCCCGACTCTTAGCAACCCCATGGACTGCAGCCTACCGGGCTCCTCCGTCCATGGGATTTTCAGATGCCATCTGAAATACCCTAGAACCAGGACTAGGGCAGAACTATCAGAAAATGGGCAAGGAAGGCTGGCAGGCTGCAGTCCATGGGGTCACAGAAGGCTGCACACACCAGAGCGACTGAGCAACAACAACTTCTTCTTGGTTTTCAGAGCTTTTGCTCTGTCTGTTGTTTCTGAAAAAATGACCACATTTTGGGGAGACAAACTCTGCTCCCCTTCACCGGCCATGAGGATACACAGGAGACAGGGGTAAAAACCACATGTCCATAGTAGATGTCACTTGGGCCTGAAAAGTCTCCTCAGCCACCACTTCCTCTTACAAAAAAACAAACTACACATCAACATAGTATGCTGAACTTGTGAAAGGATCCTTTGAATGTTTGCCACAAGAAAAGTACCAGGCTAATAGTTAAGCCCAATACAAAATTTTACACTTCCTTTGCTTTTCCTTCTCTGCCTTCTTTTCTGGTTTTGTGAGCAATTAGATGGCTTCTCTCCACCCCTATCGGTTGCAGCAGAGATGGTACAAAACTCTGTCTCATCCTTTGGCTTCTAGTTGACAGAATAGTAAAGTCTAAAATGTTGCCCCATCTTATTTCATGCTATTTTTAAAAATGCATTATTTATTTTTTGTGTATGTCAATGCACCTGGGATGAAATTAAAAGAAAAACAGAAAATTGTTAAATAATAAAGAGTAGATCCCGCCTTCATTTTCTCCAGCTACACAGTTCTCATCTTTGTCTCCTGGTTTTCATTGATTCTATAGTTTTTAATGCCCATAACCAAGTGCTTTGGTCTTAACCCCAGAGTGTAATGAATTCAGCCTTCACGGGTGGTCTTTTTGCTGTATTTTTTCCCATTGACCTTTCAAGTAGCTGAATGTCATCTAGTAGTTTCTTTAAAAGCAACTCATGGGAACGCTATTCTCTAAGCTCTTGCAGTTCAAAGATGCTTTTCTGCTGCTTTCATTTGTGACATAAGGCACAGGAGGCTATAAATTCTTGTGTCATGGGGTTTTTCTTTACGACTTTGTAGGCTTTGCTCTGTCACTTCAAGGATTGATTGAGGCTATGAGTTCTCTGAGCAAGACTGATTTTCCCCACCAAGAGGTCATTTGATCTCTTGGTCTAAGTGTCCAAAGGGTTCTTTCTTTCTAAAGTTCAGTAACTTCACTAAGATGAGCCTCCACATTGATGGTCCAATGTAAATGTTTTCCTCTAGGACAAATGCTGTGATCTTTTGACCTGAAGAGCCACTTCTTTCTTTAATTCTGGAAATTGGGCTTGAATTGCAACTTTAAATATCCTTCTTGTCCATTATTTTGTTATCTTCTTTTGAGGCATCAGTTACGTGTGTGTTTGATGTCCTTTGTCTGTCTTGCTTATTTCTCACTTCTCTCCAATTCTTTACAACTCTCGGCTCATGTTGGTCTCATTTCTCCTGTCTTTCTCAGTCCTGTCTCCATAAGCTTTGGTCTGCTTTCATCGGCAATGCTTTCTTTCTGCAAGGCTCCCAGTTTGCTTTTCTTTTCTATTGTCAGGTGGAAAAGCTTTCCTTTCTTTTCTTTTAGGTTCTTTGGCTGGTCTAATAATTAAATTGATGTGAGACAAAGTAATGGGAGAAAAAGCAAATTTAATTTCATACATACAGGTTCTGAAAATATAAGGACCAAGGCAATGTGCCATCCTGAGCTAATGAAACAGAACAGAGCCTGTGGTCCTTCCCCCACCGGTTATCCCATGTCCTCAGCCTACCTTTGTGGAGAAACTTTCACCAAAGAGTAAGTTTGATCAGAGAAGTGAGAAAATGCAGAAACAAAGGAAAACAGTCAAAGGAGACCAGATAATAACAGCTTAGTCTTTAAGTATAGTCAAGGACCTCCTCAAGGACTACAGATAACCTTCTGAGCCATATTCTGTGAGCTCGCCTGTAGGTACTGAAACCCCCACCAGATGAAAGAAGTTAACTACGTAATGACCAGACTGTAGCCATAAAGCTGCTGCTAAGTCACTTCAGTCGTGTCCGACTCTGTGCGACCCCACAGACGGCAGCCCACCAGGCTCCCCCATCCCTGGGATTCTCCAGGCAAGAACACTGGAGTGGGTTGCCATTTCCTTCTCCAATGCATGAAAGTGAAAAGTGAAAGTGAAGTCGCTCAGCGGCTCTTAGCGACCCCATGGACTGCAGCCTACCAGCCTCCTCCGTCCATGGATGTTCCAGGCAAGAGTACTGGAGTGGGGTGCCACTGCCTTCTCCGTAGCCATAATAGAAGCTGCCACAATTCCGAGAACTGGCCTCACAGAAACGGGAACAAACCAAGTCTGGAACTGAAGATTGATTGTACTTAACGCAATCAAGATGATGTTGGTCAGACCACCAGTGATCAATTTCAAGATGACTGTCAGAGCTGACTGTGCTGTTTCTGCATATGGCCCCCTCCCTCTGTCTATAGAAGTTCTTTCCCACTGATTGCCGGTTGCAGGGAGGGGTGTCAGCCTTTGGACAGGAGTCCACTCCTGCCTCCTCCCTGCAGTCACCGGCATCCAAAATTAAGCAAACTTTCCTTTCCACCACCCTGGCCTCTCTATTGGCTTTTGGGCAGCGAGCAGCCAAACCCCACTCTCGGTTACAGTAAGGAATGGGATCTGGGCCTGGGCCTCCGAAGGGGAGGAAGGCCATTCACAGGAGAGGAGAGGAGCAGATGTAATTAGATGTTGCCCTGCCATACAGACAGGCCATTCAGATAAGAGAAATGTCCCTATCGATGAACCAAGCAGGAGGCTCTCTCCTCCAATGTGCCCCACAGAGACCCACAGCTCTGATGCAGTATTAACCAGAAGCCAAACCTGCAACAACCACCCAGCTGAGCCCTGCCCACCTCATTGGCCCCCTGGAAGGTAGGAAGGCAT